>NW_008239553.1:6087971-6101904 GCF_000691975.1 Corvus brachyrhynchos
GTTAATCAAAGGTGGATCTTCAAACAAATCTTCAAACAAAGTCAAGAAGACTATCAAATTTAAGATCCTGGCAATTAAAATCAAAGAAGTGGTCAAGGATTTTTAATAACAAAATCTGAAACCTTCCTGCAATGTCTGATAGGTGCCTGATAATGAAGGAAGCATAAAATTTATATTAAATATAATTCCATCAGCATAAATATTATACAGAAAACCCATGCAATTTATATCATGCAACAGAAAACACCTTTAAATATATTCCTTGACACTACACACCAAGTTTTATAGACCCTAAATGTTAGAGTAAAAAACATGTACTACTACTAGAGTACATTTCATTTCACAGAGGTTTCGGGTCTTTTAAGTTGCTGGTATTTGAAAAATTGTTAACATCTTTTCCTTGAGCAGGCTTCACCACAAACCAACTAAAATAGCGTGATATTAAGAGACTATTCCTTCAAATGTACATTTCAATGTTCCTTCTGAAGTGGTTGTTATTTTCCTATCTCCTACTTTCACTATCCATTAGCCAATCTTGTATTATTTTCTTACTCCTCTCCTGCTTAATTCATGAAGAAAATTTTTAGAAAATTATACATGTCCTTCCTACTTAGGGATAAAAAGCAAATATAATTTTAAAAGTTACAGGTTGATTTTTAACCATTTTGAATATCATCTTTTTCTCTCAGTTTATAATGTATGAAGGAGAGCAGACAGACATTGCAATGAATTTACTATGGGTTAAAGGCTCCACAAAAAAAGTGCTTCATTCATTCCCAAAGCAAGTATGTATTGGTAGTAAGTCAGGTTCCCCTACACTACCCAATGACTGTGGTACAAGCTACCCTATGTGATCAGAATAATCTAGCATAATTATATAGTTTTGTATATATATGTCTGCATGCATATAATATGGATATGTTTCATCTATACTATTCATATAACCCAGTTTTCAAAGAGCAAAGAACTTTACAAATTGTATCAAGCATCACTTCTGTTTTCTTTTATAACAGCAGCTTCATCTAATCATAGATCACCCTTTCCCATCAGTCAAGAGATGCTGACAGACACCAAGCAAAGAAAACAAGGCAGTACTCAAACACCAAGAGATACAGAATCATGAATAAGGGGTTTCTGCTAAATCCTGATCCCAGTAAGAGGACAGTAGGAAAAGAAAAGCTAATATATGGAAGAACTCTGGGAAGCATGAAAGAAAAGACATTGAGGCAATGTTAAAAAAAAAAACAAAACACGTCATTTTAAGCCTGATATACAAGCAAAATTTGTAGCAGCTTTTACTCTACTCTTAGTTTTACAGAGATACAGTTTGACATCAGTGCTGTCCATCATTGAACTCATTAGAGAGCCTACTGGATAAAGAAGGACAAACGTGTCACTACACTTCATACATTTCCATCAGGAAATAGAAAGTCTAAAGCTGAAAAATGCAAGATAAAAGATAGATGAGAGAGAAAATGTTTTGTTGAAGCTCAAAATGCACCCAGAAGAACTAATGAGTCTGCCTTCCAAATACCTTTTCTCTACACACGATACATTATGTCACCAATTACACACATGTAATTAGTGCAATTAAGGGAAGACAGACACCTGTAATAGTACAAGTGCCATTAGAAATTAGTTCAAATGACAGTACTCCATTTTGGTTTACTACTGATTATTCTTAAATACTGTCACATTGTATTTTTTTATGTTAGCACATACTAACTGCACACCTGGGACTATCCACCGTGAAAATAACAGTAAATCTTCACACAGCATATCCAAACACAGCTAAAAAATTCTCAGATGGGAATCCACAGTTCACAGCACTTTTTATCTACAATCACATTTGACCTAACATAATAATAAAAAAAAAAAGCCATAATCTAAGGGCCCCAAGCTCTAGGTACACTTCAACACCAGGAGATGACAGTTAATAAACACAGTATTAATAAAATATTTTCAAGCAACAACCAAGAAAAGAACTGTCCAAAGGAGCATTCCAAATGCTTCCATTTCACAGTACTAATGATTTCAAAAAGAACAGTTAAAACTATGACCTTTTTCAATAAGATATGCTTAAACCAGATAAATAATTTTACTGTGGTTGCTTGTGCCAGGGAAGGTAAGAAGTTAAATACTACACAACTATAGAAGACTTCAAGAGAAAAGCCAGTAACAAAAATCTGAAGATTCCCTGTTTGCTTATGACTTCAAGGAGCTCTTGAGTAACAGAATGGCACAGAGAACATTAAGTACACAAGCAGATCTTTACTGTCCTAGAAGTCAGACCACAGTAAACCCCTTTAAGAAACAAAAAAATGGCTAAATATGTTTGACTTGCAGTTGCCAGTAAGTTCTACCCACTACTTAAAACAGCAGGAAACAATTTTCATGAACACCCAGGATGCATCTTTGCTGTCTAACACAGTATGACCATATTGTAGCATTTCACATCAGAATCACAAGGAAATATATTTAAATGAAAATTTAAGGACTGTGAAAAAGTCTTTCTGTATTCATATTAGTTATATAAACATGAAGAAAGTCAAAAGGCCTGACTCAGAGTGAAAGTTGTTCAGAATCTGCATGCTCCTTCAAGATAGCACTCTGAAATAAACAAGATACAATTCTGCTTACTATTTTTCCCACTTATTTTCAAATATAACCATGTAATTGATACCCTAGTTAAATTTCTGATGGGACACAAAAGTATTACCTCCATTTACTAGCTCAGATTTTTGAAAACATAAAAATCAGTCATATGAATCTATAAAATTAAAAGGCCAAGATGAATCATTTAATTTTCTAAACAATCTATAGCAAAACACCTCTCCTATGAGGAAAGGCTGACAGAATTGGGTTTGTTCAGCCTGAAAAAGAGAAGGCTTCAGGGTAACCTAACTGCTGCCTTCCAGTACCTGAAGGGAGCCTGCAAGAAAGATGGAGAGGGACTCTTGACAGAAGTGTGTAGCGGCAGGACAACAGGGGATGGCTTCAAACTGAGAGTAGACCTAGATCAGATAATAGGAAGAAATTATTTCCTGTGAGAGTGGTGAGGCGTTGGAACAGGTCACCCAGAGATGTTGTGGATGCCCCATCCCTGGAAGTGTTCAAGGCCAGGCTGGAGGGAGCTCTGAGAAACCTGGTCTAGTGGAAGGTGTCCCTGCCCAGGGCAGGGGTGTTGGAACTGAATGATCTTTAAGGTCTCTTCCTATACAAACCATTCTATGACTCCATGACATTCAGGGTATCATACCAATGCCTTAATCAGCACGGCATGACTTGAAAATACCTGAAAATCTGTACTATATTGTACCACAGTCAGTTTTATGCTCATCTTCCAAATCTCGCCTCTAAGAAAAGGGCTCTCCACTGGAGAAAGCAGGATGTTATGTAAGCAAGAGTAATCCTGGAATCAGACAGGCCGAAGTACTACAAAAGGGATCCCCAAAGTTAACAAATATAAAAAGACCAATCAAAGATCAGATGGCTCAGGGGGAATACATGTCACATCAACAAAAACTGCAGATAAAAAGGACTTAATCTTTCCTTAATGACAACTGATATCCACTTGACATAAAAAGTTGGATAAAAGGATATTTTAACCATATGTGAAACCTGTTAACTGTGAACAAACCAACACTGGGGACATGCTTGCAGTTAACCAATCTATTTAGCAGGCATACAAATGTGACAGTTCCCCTTCTATTCTTGTGAAGAATGAGTAAGCCCACCCCAAAGACCCACAGCACTCAGATACAGCTGGAATAGTAAATGTACTCCATCACTCTTATCTACATAAGAACGTGTGTCACAAAAGGCACAGTCTTGGGAGTCTTAACTGAAAATACATTTGGTCACAAAGTTGTGACTGCCTCTGCAAAGCAGGGACAGCAGGATCTTATCTGCTGCAGGACTTCAGGAAACAGTGGATTTGGATGTAAGCAAAAATCATTGCTCTGTAAAACAGTATTTCAAATTCATTCCTTGGAAAGCCTAGCATCAAAACATCTCTGGTGAAGAGATACCAGCATATCCTGTTACATCTCAACACATGGTTTTATGACCCTATGTCAGATTTCAGTACTTGGGGTATTTCCTATTCTTGTCCCAATAGCTTGAAGCAACTAGACATGTTCAGTGTGCCTAAGGATAAACCGTGAGTGATTTTGTGCACACATACAGAAGGGTCTTAAGAGCAAGCAACTGAATACAGACTGTGTTCTCTCAGCTCTTCTGTAGACACAGAATCTGCAGAATTATTAACATTACCTATGCATGACACTGCAGTATGTTGTACAGGAAAATCAAACAAGCATTTTAAATTTTGCTGATCTCTCTGTATCTCATATGTATGCCTGGCTCCTTGAGAGACCAACATTTCTTTGCTCTACTTATACTGAATCCCTCATCTGTAAGAGCATGATCCATTGTAATTAAGTGAAGAAGGATAAAAGGGCTTTCTCACATGCATTACAAGGATCCTGCTGCCTCTGAAAAAAAAATGACATCAGAAAAAAACATCAAAACCCACTAGGGAACATCCCCTGTTCCCTAGGAAGTACCCAAAGCATATATCTGCAAAATTTGAAAATATTGTTGTAGGATATAAGCTGCCATATAACCAAAACTGCCATCCATCTTTCCACCCTGGCAGAGCAAACTTCAGAGTATTGATACCTAGTCCAGCACCACCTCATTGAAGTTAAAAGACAAAAACCACTGCAAAGAGAATGTCTGAAATCCCGACTGATGGGTAGGCATCTGCAACGAAGATAACTCAAGGAGAACATCTTTCAGTGCCACTGAATGCCTCCAGTGAGCCACATGAGGAAAAAGGTGTAATTCATGCTGTCCTAGCTGCTATAACTTAAGAACACCCCAAGCAATAGACAGATCAAAAAGTCGGATGCTGTACTGTTAAAATACAAATCCCAAGATAACTGTGAAACAGATTTAGTTACTGAACAGAAATGTGAACACATGCATCAAGAAGATTGTAAACTGTGAACAAGTCATTCTAAACCCCAGACTACAGAAAAAGGAAGGGCAAAGACTATCTAAGCATACTAAGACATGGCACAATACCACAAAGGTGTCTCAGTGAAACCGTCAGAAGTAAGGAAAGCAGTTAATTTATGTTTGGGTTTTAGCTTTTCTCTTGTATATTCAAATCCTGCCCTAAATAAATGCTTGCCTAGGCAGCTGGGGGAAACTACAGACATAAGGTGCCCTGCCATGAATGGTTCTATACAACTTGGGGTGGGAGAAAAACAAAAGGGGGGTGAGGAGAGAGAGTACCATCCACATTAGATGATTGCATCCTTGAGAGGGAATAGTTTTTGCTGTTGCAGTGTGAGCACTGATTGTCAGACAAAAGAAGCTGTTTAGCAAACACCCTAAAGGAGACAAGATGTCAGCTAAGTACAGCATATCAAAAACCTGTATACATACGTCAGGTATACTACCTACTTCATCATAAATAGAGGCACAGAGCGAAAGACAAAGTTTCAGGCAATCTGAAAGCTCACATTCTGACACTTGGTCAACAGAAATTTCCTTAGAGGCAAACCACTTAAAGAAGAAATTTTTGTAATTGAATACCTTAATAATTTTTAAAAATATTTTTACAAATATGTGTTATGAACTCTTCAATAAACAGCATATTGGATAAATACTTACTTTAATACTACATACTTGCACAAAAACACCTTCAAAAGAATAAACTTCAGAAAGTTTAACAAATATATTGGTACCCATACAAATCAGACTTACCTTGAAAAGTTACTGTGTCACTGTGCAAAAAAATTATGGTGAAGTACAACCTAAGTAATATAATAAACTAAAGATGAATATTGGGAGGTTATTGGAAGGGAATGCCTACTGCTCTTTTATAAAACCTTTTGTAAGAGCAATACTTTGAAGAAAGAATTTAACTCACAGCAAGTCAAAATTGATGTCCATAAGATATTCACAGCAATGTTCCACAAGCTTCTAAAGAGTCTGTAGCGTGCAGAATTAATAATGTCATGGCGATATTTATTGCTATTAACTGTCTCACAAAAGAAATTCCCTAACATTACAGAAAATTATTCATCTTGCTACTATAAGATTATGAAGCAAACATATAATGAAAGCACACTCCTAAAAAGCATTTACATTCAGAATATTGCTACCACAAAGCAATTGTAGCAGCACAAACTTCATCAAGTTCTAGAATGGCCAACAGCTGAAGTATTTATTTTTACTCTGTTATATATTATATATACATATTTTGAAAAGAAATTATGTGCATTATGCTTTATTAATAGCCAATATTTGATGGAACTAAATACAGTGGTTGATTCACTGGAAACTATGCTTTGCAACAGAAATCACCATTTGTTTTAGGGAGGATACCTAAAGAGTACAGGGTAGCAAATACAAATGAAGAGGCAAAAACCTCAGAAAAAGATCATTCCTCATGTAACAGCTCATACTTAAAGAACAAAAATGAAAAATAATTTTTAAATATACATATACATCCAGTCTGTTATTTCACAGTAGTTCTCTGCTACAGGCAACTCTTCTGATTTGAAGACCTCTAGCCAAGTCTTCCAAAACAGTTCCTGGGCTCCTCACATCTTACGACTACTTCTCTTCCTTTATTTATTCCTCACCCTGAAAATGCGGCAGGGGAGGGAGAAAAGAGCAGGAAGAAACAATAATGATGTGAGGGAAGTAGTATATAATATTGGGGGGGGGAGGGGGAGGGGAAATCAGAATTGATTGCAACTGATTTAACAGATTGTCAGAAAATCACCACCTTGAAATGATGCATTATGAGCTACATAATACGAATTTACATACTTATCATGACAAATGACCAAGAGAGATCACCAATTTTGAAGGCTGACACATACTTCCTTGTAGAAGAATCATTTTTCACTTTAAGTTGCCAAAGGCTTTTCAAGATGACCCACTCTGTGCCAGGTGTCCATGTCAAAGTTACTTCAATATTTACATGGTATGCAAAACATATTTTTCCTCTTTCCAAGGAAAGCCACATAGAAATACACTTTCATGTCATTACAAAAGGTTATTTTTCTTCAAAAAGTTTAATCACTTGAATGCTTTAAGCTCCACATGCATCTTTCTAAGAGACAGCAAAATGCTTACCCTGACATACAAATGATGCTTTTGTCAAGCTCACTGTAATGCTACTGTTACTGATTTTGTTTTGATATGTTGCAGCTGAGCCACCTACATATCCTGCCTGTACTTATTCCATTCTTGTATAAGGCTTCTGGGAACTTAAGATCCACGGTTGTAGACTCACAGGATAACAGAGCTTGGAAGGGACCTCCACACGTCCCTCAGTCCAGTCTCCTGCTCATGGTCAGATACCAGATAAGAATGGGTTGCTCAGCTTTACCTGTTTGTGTCCTGGAAACCTCTAAGACAGAAGCTACACAGCTTCTCAGGGCAACCCCTTACACAGCTTGACTATCCCCATGGAAAGAATTTTTCCTTACATCCAGTCTGAACCTTCTTTGTTTCAATTTATGAACACTGCCTCATGTCTTCTCCCCACGCATCTCAGTGCAGAGCCTGAGTCCTTCTCAGTGATGTCCTCAAAAAAAACAGCATGTTGTTGTTTGATCCCACTGAAATCACGTGTTTCTCAGGCTAAACAAACCAATCTCTCTCAGCCTCTCCTCACAGGATGAGTGTTCCAGCTCCCTGATCATCTTGGGAGTCCTCTACCAACTTCACTTCCATTTATCAATGTCTTTCCTGTAGAGTCCCAAAACTGGGCACAGCACTCTAGATGCGGTCTAATGAGCAGCAAGTAGAGAGGAACAACCACTTCCCTCTCTCTGCTGGCTATGTTCCTTCTCATAAAGTTCAGGAGGTTGTTGCCTTTGTTTTCTTTAGGCTGAGAGTCGGGGTTGTGGAGAGCAAGAGGGAAAGGGACAGGAAAAGGAGAGAAGGCTTCTGTGAAACCTTAGAGCACCTTCCAGTACCTAAAGGGGGTCTACATGACAGCTGAAGAGGGACTTCTGACAAGGGCATGTAGTGATAGGGCAAGGGAGAATGGCCTTCACTGGAAGAGGGAAGGTTTAGGTAAGATACCAGGAAGAAATTTTTTATTGCAAGAGTAGTGGAACTCTGGAGCAGGCTGCCCAGAGAGGTTGCGGATGCCACATCCCTGGAAGTGCTCAAGGCCAGGCTGGATGGGGCTTTGAGCAACCTGCTCTAGTGGAAGGTGTCCCTGCCCATGGCGGGGGGGTTGGACCTGGACGATCTTTTATGTCCCTTTGTATAGGCTCTGAGATAATTTTTTTTCTTTTCCTTAGCAGCCCTCAGTGCTGTGCTTTACATTGGTAGCTGGAAACCATTCTGTGATTCTGCAGGGGCATGCTGCTGCTGATCCATGGTTAGAGTGCTGTCTACCAGGACCCCATGTTTCTCCAGCAGAGCTGCTTTCCAGCCTGTCAGTCCCCAGCCTGTATCACCGCAAGGTGCTCCTCCTACAGGTGTAGGACTTTGAAGTTTTCTTGAATAAAGCTCCAGATGGGCCTTGTGTTCACAGTGACAAAGTCCCTCTGAATGGCAGCCCATCATCAAGCACAGCAACTATTCCCCCCAATTTGGTGTAATCTCCATGCACAACAGCATACTTTATCACCTACTCAGGACAAATCCCTGCAGTACCCCTCTTGTTCATCAACCTCTCTATATGACACATTAAGCACTTCTTGTTAAGTCCATCCATCCAACCAGTCTTTTTTATATCATCTAGCTCTCCAGCAATCTGTAATGTCCAAATCTGGATACAAGAATATTGTTGGCAACAGAGCTGAAAATCTTGCTAAAGTCCAGGAAGATTAAATCCACTGTTCTTCCCTCATCCAAAGTGAGTCATTTTACCATAGAAGGCAATCTGCCTTTTTACCTTTAATAAATCCATGCTGATTGCTCCCATTCACTTCCTTCCTCTTGTGTCCAGAAATGTGCTCCAAGAACACCCACGCCCTTATTTTCCCCAGGGACAAAAAGGAAGCTACCCAGTTTGTAGCTCTTTGGGCTGTATTTTGGCCTTTTTATGCATTTGTTCAGCCATTGGGAGGGTCTTCTGGTATCTAAGATGCTTCAGAGATGATGGGGAAGGACCTCACTGTGACTCTGGCACGCCCTATCAGCATTCACAGGCAGGGTGCATTTGGCCACACGCATAGGTAGGGTTGAGTTCTCTCAATAATCCCCAACTGAATCCTCAGCCACTGCTGGTAGTTGCTCTCCTCAAACCCTTGTTACTAAGCCCAGAGGCCTGGGAGACCTTGCTGGCAATGACTCACCAAGGAACAGAGGGATCAGGATACTCCAGCTTTATCTGCATCCACCCTCACTATGACACATCACTACCCAAAAGAAGCTCATATTTTACTTGTCCTGCTTTTCACTACTCAAGTACTAGAAGAAACTCTTCTTGCTGGCCTTGATCTCCCTCGTAAGTGTCATCTCTAGGTGAGCATTGGCTCTCTTGATGTCATCCCTACATACTAGGACAATTTTTCTAAATTTCTCCTTCGTAGCCTGTCCCAGCTGGCCCTGCTTGCATATCCCATTTTTGCACTACAGCTCAGACATGAGTTCCCCATGAAGTCAAGCTCACCTCTTGATAGGCCTGCCTGTTTTCCTGACTATCAGGATGGAGCACTGCCATCTAAATTTATTCTCAGTGATATCCCTGCTGGATCCAACAAGTATGAAAATATAAGCTATCCACATAAACAAAAGGGTGGAAAAGAGAGGAAGCAATAAAATTTGACTAAAGAAAGAACTGCAATGTGGGGAAAAAGCTGATACAATTGACAAGAGCGAACACAATCTTGAGTTTGGGATGGAGACCAAGTCTGAGATAGGTAGGAAGACAGGCAGGAAAGGAAAAAACAAATTCAGATGAGGGAAGCCAGGAAGAATGAAGCACAAAACTGAAGGTGGAAAACTACAGAAGACAACAGGAGCCAGTGGAAATTCACAACACGGAAAGGACAGACCCTCTTTATGACAGAGAACTGGATGTGAAACTGAGGATAGTGGACAGAAACCTGAGACCAGCGGAGAGGACTGTGAAAAGCTAGAAAGGATTCAAACAGTGAAAGAAACTATAAACAATTTATTAGAACCTCTATGCAGAGCAGTTCTGGATGTCAGATAAGAAGCCCTTTATCAAGAAACAAACTGTTTACTTGGGGAAAATAGGATTGTGATAAAAATTTCAGAATAGGACAAAGATTGGGACAGGGAGATATTACACAAGGAATAAGCAGAAAAATCAGCATCCAACAGAACATGCTCAGTGCCAGAGCCTGGAATAGAACCCAAGATTCCAGAGTTTCACCTCTACTTTCAAACACTTAAAAATCTCAGAAAACCATACACAGACAACATCATTTGGACCACAGCCGAATCACAAATTACTAGTATCACATTCCCAGCTAGCTCAAATGGCACAAGTCTCATGGCAAAATAGACAAATTTCAGCATTTTTAAAGACTTGTATACTATATGCATATTAGTCATATATGCAATCCCACAGGACAGGGGATTTCCTCCTGTCCATCAGGCTTGCTGACTTTTTTTTAATCTAGAATGCTGAACATTCTGGTTATGCACAAAGAATTTCACAGAGTTTTAAACAGTTGACTATCAAAACCCTAACATCGATTCAAAAAAAATACAGTCACATGACAAAAATTAAACGTTATTTGATCTTGTTCTCTGTGCCCTTGTGCCCAAGGTACTCTTGCTGTGTTACTGAACAAAATGCTAGAAAAAAAAAAAAAAAATATCAATGTTATATTACACAAGGACCTTGCCATATGCACTGCAAATGTTGGCAAGTGTGTTGTTAATGAGAGAGGTATTGCAGGAAAAGGGACAGAATTAATATTGTCCTGGAAAATTTTCTTTTCTTCTTCTTTCTTGCACACAAATAATTTTTAAAAGAAAAAAAATATATTAAAAAACCCCACAAACTTTTAATGAGCAATCCACTTTCCATCAAAACTATGGACTCAGTACTTTGGGGTTAACACTGCAACAGATCTAAGTATTTATACTTGCAGACTACATCAACACACACCATACTACAAATCAAGCAGTGAGGTCTTTTCTAGATAGGCATTCATGGATTGCTGTTGAGGGGTTTATTGAAAACAACGAAGAAAAGCCAGATTACTGTTAGTAAATTAGAACTTTATGGGAAAACATCTTAGAACACATAAATCATTAAAACATTGATAGATTATTTTGAAAAATCATATCATAAAGGTCCTAAATTGGATATTCAACACAAAGGAATACATAATAGATCTCAGGAGACTTATGTGAAAATATTACTAGTGAAACATGCAGGCACTAGAGACTGAAGGTAATGAAACAGCAAAAGAGGAAATTAAGAAGGTACAGTATGAACAGCACATAAACAAATAGTAAGGCCACACATTATTTGACACCAAGAAAAAGGATTCAATATCACACACTGAACACCATCTATGCCATTCTATGCTATATACTGAAAGCAACATTGTAGGGGAAAACATAACATTTAGCCCTACATTTACAGGTCACATTACAGTTCTTACAAGAATCTCTAATTCTAGCTTTTCATGACTTATAAGAGCTTGACCTTGCAACTTCAAAGTTCTTTGGATACAGTTTTTGTTGCGCAATATCAAAACACATACTCTATTTCCCTAAAAAACTCACACATCACTTCACCTGCAGATTATTTTCATCCTACAAGAAATGCATATTAATGCAATCATACATAGCATGCATCATCTACAATTGTATTCCTTATCATATTAGAAGCATATTCTATGACCAAACAACAAGCTTTTGAACGAGTCCAGAAAATTAAGTCACTTTTGCTTTGACACTAGCTCCCCCTCCAGACCAGCCTAAGATTATAGTAATGACTTTTTACTTTAATTCTGACTCTGCAACAAGATATAAATACTCAAGTCCAAACCTTCTTCATCTTTACCCACTTAAATGTCAATGAACAGACTGATCTGATAAAATATAAATAAAATTATCATATATTATTTTTAACTGCATACATTCCAAGCCTGGGAAAATCATTTGGTTTAGAAAAGATCTGACAGATAAAGCACCTATTCCATACTGCCACACAAAGACAGAAATGGACCAAAAAAAAAAAAATTTTACACTATGAATGGTGTGCAATATTTGTAATACATAAGCATTCAATTATACAAACAAGTCTCTATTTGCAGTCTCAATAAAGTGATCATAAACCACAGATGTCAAACCAAAGGGAAGCCCCTGTGTGGTTTAGTACAACCTTTACTGATTCACTTAGGGTGAAGTAGCTCCATTTCTACTCCAGCAAGTATAGCTCACTTTTTTTTTTCTCGTATTAGCTAGAACTAGTATCTTTGCAGTTGTTCAGCTCATGAAACTGCCAAAATTTTAAACAAATGAAGACAAAGGACTAAAAGGGAAAGAAAGCTACAACTTCCAACTGACCACCTGTATTTCCCAGTTGTCAAATGTCCTGGCAACTACATCACTAAAAGAGTGAATTTGCCTAATTCAACACTCCAAGTTGATTCCTGCCTTTCCCTCATTGTTGAGCTTCTCACTCAGAAAATATGAGTAACTAATTATACTTCCAACTTTGAAAAAGGCTGTCTTATTACGTGTAGTTGGGAAAATATGCAAACTTTGCAATATGCTAGTGTGCCTGCTTAAGGTACATATACCTACGAAACCCTAACAAGCATCAATAAAAATCTCGCAGAAAGCATAGCTGCAATAACCAGAGAAACAGACTCTACTGGAACTACATCAAAGCAGAGTCACCAACTCCTCATAACTAATTTTCTTTAATAATGAAAGGAATTATAGCCGAGTTATTTGTAAAAGCAGAAGCAATGTTGGCCACTTATTTGCTTTTGCATTTCAGACTTTTCTGAAGTTTTTGACGACTTGTAGTGGAAAACTAGTAGGAAAAATAAATAAGATTAATACTATAAAATCAAGAAACCTTTTCATGCTCACTCTTTCTGAAGTATTTACTCCACTGACTTTCAGGCCTAGACATTAAGATCCTGTACTTTGGGATAGAAGGAGTATGTGTGTATATATGTACACATGTATACTGAAACATACAGCTTTCAGCTATATTGTTTCAGTATACAAACACACACAGACACAGAGAACTGCCAAGTGCTAATACAAAATCGCAGATAAGTACAAGGACATTCTGAACAGAGGGTTGTTTCCCACATCCATGTACACACAGCACGTGCATCACACTGTACCATGCGTGCGTTGAGGGCGCAAGGACAGCAGGTACTGCCCCGAGGAAGTGACAGTCTTTGAACAAACAATTTTACAGCTCATGTCTTTGCCCATAGGCTTCTGGTACAACCTGCACCACTGCACTGTAGTTCCTGCCTCTTGTACCCTCCACCAAGAGTTTCTGAAAGCAGAGGATCACAGCCTGGTCTTTGCATCAAGAACACAGTGCGCGCACTACCTGCACACACGTGTGAAAGACCTGAGCATACATCAAACACTAACTCGCCTAGAGGTAAATCGCCACAGCCTTACCAGTAACAGGATCCACGACCAAAGCACTTAATTGTGCCGAAATACAGGAAAGGTCTCCGTGGGAAAAGCCCCAGGCAACAACCGATGGCTCTGTACCCGTGTCAGACAAGCACTTCCTCGAGCTACCAGGCGGCCCTAGAGCGTGAGGTCCGTCCTCAAAGCCCACGTTTCCCATGTATTTCACCCTGCCAAAACCAGGCGTTCCCTCGGGCGTCCGCAGTTCCCGGGACAAGGAAAGTTGGAGGCCGCTCCCCGCGCCCTGCGGCCGCGGCGCACGGGACCGTGGCAGCCGCGCTCC
>NW_008239553.1:6103015-6144142 GCF_000691975.1 Corvus brachyrhynchos
GAGGGGGCGGGGGGGCGGCGTTGCAGGGCTCCGCTGAACAGCCCTTTGGCCCTCCGGGGAGGCGTCCCGCCCCCGGGTGGCTTTGTCCCCAGCAGCGATGCCGTGCCGCGGGCAGGGCCGCCCGCAGCCCCCGGCAGCGCTGCTGCCCGCAACAGGCTGGTCCCGCCCGCAGCCCCAGCGCATCCTGCCCGGGAACAGGCTTAGGGGTTTTAATGCAAAGATCCCTGCAAAAGACAGAAATCTCACGAAATTTTGTATTATGAGAGAAAAAGGAGTACTCTGTGTGCTGGGTGACAGCAGGACTTGGGAGAGGCCCACTCTTGTCCAAGCACCCTTGACTGTTCTGCCTTTGTGGCTTACCAGAACCCTTCCCAAAAGTGCCCATAAACAGGTGAACTCGGATGGATGTAGAATTTCAGGGCGTTTGACGTAACTATAGTTTCCTAAACATTCATGTGGGAAAGCTGCATACATTTTAAAACTTCGTAATGTGCACTTGGTATGTTTCAGTGTGCTTGGGAGATGAAATGGCAGAGATGGGAAGATAGCATGTGAAGTAGGAATTTTAGTGGGAGTATGTTCCAGGATTCTGTGGTTTCTGTAAAAGCCAGAGCTGGTAATGATGGATATTTTATAACTATCACATCCTTCTTGCACTCCCTCCCAGACTCAGAAGAGCTGTCGTGCATATTGGTGTTCAGTCGTGTGTTCCTTCACACTTGTCTTCTCTGGTTTATTTCACAAGCCCTCTTGTTGGTTTTTGTTTTGTTTTGTTTTGTTTTCCCCAGAACTAGTAAACATTCAAAAATGTGCTTGTAAAGTGTGAGACATTATGCCAGTGTCTGTTAGTTTTCCTATTTTGACTTCATACATTCTGGATCAACTGCGGGCTAACATGGAGCTTAGAGCACAACCACCACAAGCATTGTCTGGGGCACAGAAAGAAGAGTTACAATATTCTGTGCCCATAGCAACCTTTCAGAGTGATCTGGAAATGCAAAAATAATTAATATAGCTTTTTTCCCCAAGGTTTTGATTCCTAACTGACAATAATAGAGATTAGTTAAGAAATTGAGATCATAAGCAGATTGCTGATGGTTGTCAAGTGCTGAGTGCAGTTGCTAGCTCCTGTGACTATGACAGTTGTAATACCTACTAACAATTATATTGCCTACAAATTTACTCAAGGATTTATATTCCAAAACCCAGTTCCATAAATCAAAAACATTTTTAAAGTCTAGGTATATGCAAAAGGGCCAAAAGTCTGTGTAGTGCAGGGAAGGGAAGGAAGGCCCCATCCCTGGAAGTATTCAATGTCAGATTGAAAGGCTCTTTGAGCAACCTGATCTGGTTGAAGATGTCCCTGCTTATTGCAGGGGGGTTGGACTAGATGACCTTTAAAGGCCCCTTTCCAACACAAATCATTCTGTGATTCAAAGTTGCATTAAGATGATCCAGAAACCAAGGCATGGCTTTCCAAATGATACATTTAACTGTATGCTGCCTTTACTTGGAGGAGGTCACCTAAAGAAGGATTCTGAAAGAAAGTAAAACTGTTCAGGAGACTTCTGAAAAGTGGAGATCTTCTGATGGGTCTTTCCTGTCTAGTAGGAAAATACTATTTTATAGACATAAATCTGATTACTAACCCACAAAATATTTGGGTACTTTCAATGTGAACAGTTCTTAGATGTTTACAAACTGCACAAAAATCAGGCCAAAATAAATGGGCTATTTCATTGATACACTCGTGATGATTTCAGTTGTACTTACTATGGTGTGAAATTAAGTTCATTTCAAGTGATTGTTTAATGCGATGAGGAAACTACTGCTGGCTTACTTGCTTTCAAGCCCATGATAATCTGTGCTACAGGCATATTATCTTAAATCAAAGAAAATGACACAGTACTATACCCAGTATCCACTGGAGATACCAGTGGGTAAAATGTGATCAATCTGCACATAACTTGTACAGTTTGGAGCTATTTTTATTTATATTGTGTTTCTAACCGTGTAATAGCAGCTACCGCTATCAGCCTCATTTTTATTTTGAGGAATTGGTGACCTAAGCTGTGCTAAGCCATGACATAATGGGAGAAAGAAAATTAAATTACTAGGGAGAGAGATGAAAAGCTAGTGAGAGGAGTGCTGTTATAGAGCGCTAACTTTTTACAAATACTAAATGCAACAGGTACATACAATTTGAAGTACATTTCCCAAATCATACTAAAAGGCCAGCAGCTAATTTTTTTTGCACCACAAAAAGCTCAGTTTTAGGTGTAGAATGCCACTTGTGACCCCAACAACTTCTTCCTGTGAGCAAGGGGCAGAGCCTTAGTTTATTGGTGCTCTGAAACCCTTGGGAAGGGAAATTTACACTAGAATATGGGACACTTTTTCACTACTATGGTTAGGAAATTAATTTTCTTAAACAATTTTAAGGTGGAGGATTCTAGTTCTTGTTGTGCAGCGTACATTTTCAAGTGCTCAGTCTCACAACCTAGTGAATCACTTTTACCTGATACAGACCCAAAATCTGCTGGAGTCAGCTAATTCTTTCCACTTGGCAAGAAGGTGGTAGCACTTTTACATAGCAGGTGGAATCTCAGCAGGGCAACTCTAGTTTCACTTTGATGAGACATCCTGCCACCTGTCTCAGAAGTTCCTCGGAGTAGCAACTTGAGTTACAATGGAATGTAAAGGTATTTTGGCTTTTTCCCCCAAATACCTGAACACATACTGAAGTCCACATTTAAACCTTCCTAGAAACAAAATTTTACTTTGGTGAACTTTTTCTTTCTCTGTGCAATGTTAACAAGTTGTCTCTCATTCTCTATCTCTGAACCCCAGAGACATAAAGCAGTCTTAATGGATAACAACAGCTCCTCAAAAAAATACCTTAAATCCTTATCCCTTTATATGAAAGGTACCCTCATCCCATCGTATGATGGCCTCAAAAACTTTAGAAACAAATTCCACTTTTAGCTATCTTATTAGTAAAAGTAAACTTGAAAGGAAGAATCACCAGAGCTGGAAGGGATGTTAAAAAGTACTTCTCAAGTTAATTTGGGGTGGGGTTTTAAGTGTCCGTTTGGGGCTTTGGTTGCCTTAGGTTTTGTGGACACTTTTTATTTATTTCAGTATTACTGTACCTTGGAAATACTTCACTTATAAAGACATCCAGTTCTCCAGGTGACACCAGAGCTAAACCACACACTTACCTGAATCCTCCTATATGCAGCTTGGTGCTGCAAACTGGCTTTACTTCATACCAACTATTCTATATTACCTGTTGCAGACCACTGTAAAATGGTAGAAGTCAAGGACCACTAAAGCTAAGATCAGAACAGGAGAGTGTTACAGGTATTTTTCTCTTTGCTTACTATAAAGAATAATACAGTTTCTAGCATAATTTATCCAAGCTTTGTTTTGTCATATGAGGTAGGAAGAAGACATGGGTAGGAACAGCTCAAGAACCAGTATATTTAAGAAACAAATGTAGAAATTACATTTGAAAAAAATGGAACTGGAGTGGAAGGGTGTTACACCTTTGTCCCTCTTAAATAACGACTGTATATACAGGGGAGGAGGATGAGTTGGGAAAAAAACACAAAAATCTAAATCGGTTAATTTTTCCTCCATGTAGAAGTCAACATTCTATGAGTACCCAGACACTGCACCAGTCAGGAAACTGCAGAAATGCAGCCGTAACATTAGAATTACAGAAAACATGTCACAAGGGTTAAAGGAAAGTCAAGACACAATAGCAATGAGATAACAGAAACTGCCAATGTTACATAAAACTTTTTTTTAAAAAATAATATCTAAGACTATTACCAATCATTTAATGTAAAACCAAATTTCCTAAATTCAAAAGAACACTTTAAAGGATCCATCGAGTGTTTTCTTTCTAGCCCTCAGAATTTTTCCTGCTTTTTCCATTGGTTTGAAATCAGATCTTGTACTTATTAGGTCTTCAGGTAGAAAAGAATTTCAAATACTTGAACCATGCCCCATCCCCCCCAAGTTAGTAATGTTGCAAGAGAAGTTTTAAAACATTTTAACTAAGACTTATATCCGTGTCCATTAAAGGGTATCAAGAAAACCTGAATTTATTTCTCCTTTTCCAGGAAATACCAGCAGTACAGCCAGTCATTGTAAGTGCACTACAAAACAATGGTTCCTCCTCTGTGAAAAAAAAACCAAAACCAAAACAAACAAAACAAAAAATCTGAATTACTGAGGTATAGTCCTGTTAAAAGATGTGAGACAGTGCTTCACCATGACACACAGAAGTACTTGCAGCTGCAGAGCAACTCAACAAACTTTTCTGTCCCATTAACCAAACCACTTTCAGTTTCCAGCTTGAAGCAGGTGAAACCATAACAACTATTGCACAAGGACTGTTTTATCTGTATCCAAAGCATTTAAATAAAGTGTTTATATGAATCAGGGCAAACTTATTCTTTCTTGACACTTCCACATTTACAATTCTTCTCTTTGAATTCTGGTGGGACTTGATGTGGCCTGTCAGTTTGTTGCTGTCTATTTACTGGTTTTATTGCAGGCAAAGGCTTAAAGGTCAAAAGGAACAAAGGACAAACACAATTAAAATGTGCTAGGTGGGTCGTGTAATCAAAAAATCATATTGTGGATGCTCATTAAACCTCAGAGATGCCTATGGTTATGTGGAAAATACGGCTGCACTGTGATATCTCTTCTGGGGGAATGAAGCAGGGACAACTTCACTAACAGCAGCAGTCTGTGTGTCTCAGCAGAACAGAGATGATACATGCATTACATTGGAAAAACAGTCATGTAAATACAAAGGCAAAAGGATCTTCTCCATGTGTACATTCTTATTTTAAATTGAGCCACAAGTAGTACAGATGTGCAAACACGATCATTTGTCCCTGCAGATGAGTAAGTAAAATACAGATTATTCAAAACTATTTGATTTGGATTATCCAAAACTATTCACAGTAAAAGCTACTTCAGGATTTAAATCCAACAATGTAACTTGCATTACAAGCTGGATGAGCTGCAATGTAGACACTGACGCCTGAAGCTGGCCCAGCACTTCCCACTTTAGGATCTCATTTCAGTTGCTGACAGCAGAAATACTTGTTTTCTTAAACTGTCAGCTACTTGGGCCAGCCTTTTTAAAGCTCTGTCCCTTTTGTCTCAAGTGCCTTAAGTTTTGGAGTGAGAGTTCTAAATTTGTCAGGATTCTGCTGGTAAAAAAATGTGCCTTCTGTAAGGAGCAAGGGGAGGACATTACTTTAAAAATCATATTTTTCACACCCTCAGAACTGCCATATAAACAAATTGAGTTTTGCAACTAGATTTTCTAATCAAATTTTCTGAATATGTTAATGGATATGGCCTGATCTTTTAGTGGGACCTAATCTGAAACTGAATTTCTGGTCTAGTTGTATATGGAGACAAAAAGAAGGAAGTCCTCTCTCTCATGTTTCACATCATCTCCATGCATTTCTTATTCCTGGAGGAGCTGGGATATCCTTGCAGACAGACAAATTCATCACTTTTTCTACTGCAAAATACTAGAAGAAGAAACATTTCTAGAGCTGAGTAGTAATTACTAACTTCTAAATATGTTAATGTGGTATTGCTAAGATGTTAATTGCTACAATATTTCAAGGTTTCCTTGCTCAGATTTATTTTATAAGAACTGAATGCAAGGCACTCAAAAGAGTGCTGGTGTCTACACTATTTTCATAGTACATTACAGCTGTATTAATTCTCTCTTCTGGACTTTTTTCCCTCTATGGAGGAAATGCACTTGTTCATCACCAGCACATTTTTATGTGAGTATTTCCTATCTTTACTCAGCTCCTATTTCTGCCACAAGAGGGAAGGAGAAAGTGCCAATTTTTTTGAATGCTTGACGGCGCAAAAATGTTTCTTCAGAATAGTTTTTGATTTGTATACATCCAGAGGGGAATAAATAAAGTTACTAGGTTGCCAGTGTTTTTGTACAACAGGTACAAAACTCTTGCTTTAAGATCTTGGCCCTTGAATTTGGGTTCTTGCTAACTTGCAGTAATTTATTCCAGATTGATGATTTATCTTTGCATTGGACTGGACATTAAAATTCCTACTTGCTAATTTGCTTCCTCTCTCAGATCAAGTTCCCAATCCCAACAGATTGTGTAAATAAATTTATCATTTCTTGTAAGATTTTTGATATTGCGATTTAACAATAGCATTATCAGGTAATTTCTAGGTATTCATGGAGAACAAGAACTTATCTGAGAGCCTCATCTGTGTGCTCACAGGGTGTGGTAATTCCATTAGCTTTCCAAACAATGGATTTCCTGTGAAGGTAAACTTACACTCAAGAACAGCCAGGTCTGGTTTACAGCCTGAAATAGAAATGCGGAACATTTTATCTGTGGCTTATAGAGAAAATACTATCAGCTTTTCAAATAATAACCCCAGCTGTCTTGTTTCTCAGCATGGCCTTTGCAAGAGGTTTATGCACACACTTTCAAAGAATGAGCAGCCAATAAAAGATGTGCTGGAGAAGGGCAGTCTGCAGCACTGGCCTGGCATGTCACATGAAACTGTGCTGAGTTGTGGACATAAATACTTCTGTAAACTAAAACCAGGCAAGACAAACACATCTTATTCAATTAAGCTTTCATTAGACTCAATTATTTTGTTTTGCTTTTGACTAATTTATGTGAATTTATTATTACATCAGTAGCTGCAATTGAAATAGTTCTTAAATGTCCCAAGGGCATTTCATTGTTATTGCATCTATCAGTATTTGGCGCCAATGGAAAAACAGCTAATAAGCAAGCAAAATCAATTTATCGGTGCAATTTACTTATCAGCCCATTCTCACGTCACATGTCCCACATGTAACTTGAAGGACCAGTTTTTCCTTCCATTAGCAAGTACATTAAGAAAAACGATCTACCTCCTAGCAAGTGCCAGATAAACCAGATACTGTACCCCTCCTGGAAATTTAAAAGTTATGTGCAGGGCCTTCACTTGAATTGCATTCCCGTTTCTAGCAGCATCGGCACAAAGCAAAGATTGTGGCTAACAATTAAGTATAAAGCATGGCTTCATATCTCATGAAATAAAATAAACTCCCCACAGTCACAGAGAAGAAATAAAGCCTTCACTTCCACCAGCTCTTCTACAACTGAAGCAAAATATCTACTTGCAGCACTGGAAGTGAGTCTTGCTACAGTGATAGTTGTACTCAAGACTTAATTTCTAACTTATTAAACTGCATTATCCCTGGAGAAAAAACAAAAAAAAAAAACAAAAACAAAAACAAGCAAAACAAACTCCAGATGGTTAAAAACATACCAGGCTCTTTGCTGGGAATGAAAGGCTGTAGGGAATGAAGGGCTGTTGTGAGCAAGCTACTCTGGTATGCCCGTCTGTGTTGTTTCTCCACCAAATGCCAAGGTTGTTTAAGGTTTTGCTTCTAACATCCAGCATTCCCACTTGGTGGCAGCTCCCTTAGTGTCCCACTGTAACCAGAAAGCTGTCAGC
Organism: Corvus brachyrhynchos; assembly: GCF_000691975.1. Taxonomy (NCBI): domain Eukaryota; kingdom Metazoa; phylum Chordata; class Aves; order Passeriformes; family Corvidae; genus Corvus; species Corvus brachyrhynchos. The sequence goes on from NW_008239553.1 coordinate 6,110,552, forward strand.
AAGTGGAGAGAAACAAAGCTTTTGTCAGTAATGTTCAGAGGCACTGCACTGTTGCTAGGCTTCAGAACTGGCTATCTCATTTCTTCTTTTTCCCTGGATTCTTTTGATAAGCAATTTACTTCTAACCTTAAAGAAGGAAAACGATCCATTATAGTTAGAAAAGACAAATAATTAAGATTTCTCTAGTAATTTTGAAAAATGTTATATTGCATGATATGAAGAATTGAAACAGTTTTCATTGCTAACCTTAGACCTTTCTTGAATTAACATTCAAGTGATTATTTCAGAGCACCTCTAACAATCAGCCAGGAGGGGTTCAACACCAGTAATATACAGGTACACTTTTTATAAAGTCTGGTAGTTCTTAGATAAAGTATTTAAGCATTGCTTAAGGCAGCCTTCTCTCCTCAGTTGTGCCAGATTAAGCTGACCTGTTGCAATGCCTTTTAGCAACACAAAAAGCAGCAGGGCAAGGCCCAGGTTAGGACCTGGTTGCTACTGAAGGCAGTTACTGACCTGGCCAGTGCTGATGCAGGGCTAAAAGATCCACTTTTGCTTTCTAAGCAAATATGTGTTTGGCTACTGTAGTAGTCCTTATTTGCACTAATCATAAGCTCTCTACTGTATGCAAGCTTTTTCCAGTTCTGAGGTAAAACTTGGATTTGAAGATGGTGCATGTGTGAGATTAAAATTTATTTTATCAAAAATGGTAACACAAAACTTTAATTTGCGCAAGGAATCAAGAGAGAAGTGGTTTACTAATTTGAGAGTTATGCCCAAAAGTCTGCAGTACGTAATAAAGATTCCTACCTCATAAGAACTCAAAGTGGATGAGCCTCTTTTTGTGCTCTTCCCTTTCCATGAATGCTGCAGATGGTAGATAGACTGAGCTAGAAATGCATATAACATCTATCTAGTCTTATCTTAGCAAATGTAAACCAGAATTCTTTCTTAATTCCGCCTAACTGAATTTACATGTACAGGGTGGGCAAAGAGCTCCGGATAAATTGCAGCATTTACTCCACCCTCTGTGATGGCTAGGGCAGCAAAGCAATCTTACAAAGCCAACATGGTCTACATTTATATTGTGTTCAAATAAGACTTGCTATTTGTTTGAACTCAAAGAGTTGCCTCCAGGGAAGAGTTGAAGAAAGCTTAGCTCCTCTGTCACTGGAGACATCAATGATGAAAAGTTTACATAATCTTTTACAAACATATTTTAATACAAATTATTACTTCTTTTTGATGTTTCTATTTCCTCTTGATCCTACAGCCAAGTTCATATTTGATAACAGAAATAGGAGTGCCATGAGAGAGAACTGGTAAGAACTGACATATGTAGATACAGCTGAAACACTGACGAGCCAAAAACACGTTAATGGCAGCACAGATCTTGGAGCAGCAAGATTTATATAGCAGGATTTAATCATTCCAGGGTTCCTCTACAGCGATTCCATAAAGGATGGTCACAAGCCAGGAAGCCTTCAGACCTGTAGTAATTATTATAAGCTTATTTTTTATTATTTTCTCTTTCACACTTCAAAAACACAAAACTTTGCATAGCTAAAATAATGCAATTAGATAATTAAACTGTATTGTTATGAAGTACCTATATATGTGTTTCCAGTTACTGCAAATGTATCATTCAGTCAAAACCCAAAAAAGGATTTGGATGAATAAGCAACTTAGGAGTATTTTCTAAAGGCAGAGTCCTAGAGGGTGGCCAGCAGTAACTCATGGAAAGAAATGTGTGTGCCCATCTGACTGACATTATATTATACATGTCCAGGGTGAGCAAAGCAGCTTCTGTTCCCACCTAAACAAATGATGCAGGTCATGTCTCATCTGCCAGTGACTTCTCTGAGTTCTGTGTGGCAGTCAGCCATACCTCACTCTCATCATCAATACAGCTGTAAAAATATATGCAAAACCTTTGACCATTTCACCTCTTAAAAGAGTAGAGCTGTTCTTGTTGGCAAGTTTCTAAATATTATGAATCAGAACATGCACATGTAAAAGAAGATTTTAAATCTCTACTGTAATAGTTTGAAATGTTTCAAAATATCCACTGGCATGAACAAAATAGCTGCTATTGCCAGAAATCATTATTGGTCGCTAGTGGAGAGAAACTTTCATGCTATTCTGTTACTCTGAATGTGGGTAGTCTCCTTTCAACAAGAAAGAGAAATATGTGAAGTGGCTGAAAGATAAACATGTGAAGTGGCTTTTGCTAGTTTTTATGGATAATCATGCAATTCATGCAATCTGCTTTTCAGTAAGACCAACTGCTTCTTTGGGCTGAGGTACCTATGAGCTTCACCAGCACTGTAAAACTGATCTGGATTTCCTGTCTTGAATCTTTTTTTCCAATCCACTCTTCTCCAACTTATTCTGTCCAGATTTTAAATTTGGTTTTTTGTCTACTTTTGAAATTTTGTGCCAAGTAAGTGGTAAAACTCAACTCCATCACACTGATGGGTGGGTTGGAATGGCGTGCTGGAATATATAGCTGTAGTGTAGCTGTGGCAGGGCAGCTGCACAAAACCTGTCACATTTTGTATGCATAACCTGGCAAGATAAACCCAGTGTCAGATATACCTTGCAAAGGCAGACAAATATGGTTACAGTAGATGAACTGGAATGAGGATGTTTCTCCTATCAGCTCTGCTGTTGATTTGTTGTGTGAACTTTGATCACTTTATTCATCATTACCTTTCCTGCTCTCATCTGCAGAATGGTGAGATAACAACTGTCTCAAAGGCAGTGAGCCAACATGTGCAGAAGAGCTCTGAGATCATCAGATAGAAGGTGGCTCTCACAGGACAGCAATGGGATGTATCAATACTGATGCTACAGTTTCTTTTTAAATAATATCGAAGGCTAGATTTTCATCAGAATTATTGCAGTTTTATTTTGCTGTTGGCATGACAAAGATGTTCTTTTATTGGTATCTTGGGGAGGTTAATTGCATTGGAGTGTTTTGTTTTAAAGTTCAAACCTTCAGTGAATGCAGGTGAGCTGCTCTTTTATCATAAGATTTCATCACACACCCTGTTCCTGGGGGCTGTTTCTGGCTGTTAACAGTCCTATTGGTTCAAATTTTATTGCAGTAGGTTTTATATTCTCTGGTATTGCCACCTCTCTTCAACTCTTGAACTCTTACAGACACCCACCCTATGCAGGCTCTGAATGTAGGTTTTATTGAATGGGTGAAATATTTACTGAGCTGTAATAAGCCCCATACAGTGCTCAGTAAATGACACTTGTACATTGTTTTGGAAAGTGCTCTGAGATCCTGCAGGGTGAGCAGTTGAAAATACTCCCTGCTACACAGATGGTGTTGCATAATGGACCTCAGGTACTACAGAGTCAGTTTAGAAGTCAAAAGAAAATATAAGGCCACACTTCCCAAAATGCTGCTGTGTGCACACCAAGGGAACACTCTGTGGCTACCAGCTTTCTAAAGGAAAATGTCAGAAATGTGGACACAGAACAATATAAGTATAATGCCAGTGTTCATTTAAGTATGAATAGTGTCAAGCTCCATGCAGCTTTTTTCACCTGGCACACTGTGTGCATTTTTAAATAAGGTTTCACAAATTAGACGACCATGTAGCACAGAAGGCAGTTCATTGCAGGAGGCTAACCAGCTTAATTCCAGCTAATGGTATGCTTTTGGCAGTAATTTCATAAGGAACTGGTCCTATTCCTTGACATCAAGAGGAAGATATGGCCCAGAATCCACACTGAAGGGTGTGAGTGACAAGTAGTTTAGAAAAGGTTTACATCCTGTGCCATAATTTAGGGAAACTGGTAGAAAATATTATTATTTGATAAATCAGCTGATTGTATAAGTAACTAAGAGACAGCAGCATAGGCCCTGATGTCCCAAGATGGCACTATGAAATAGCACAGAAGTAGTGAAATTATTCTGGAAGTGTTGGAAATTATAGAATCTCTTAATAATTTTAGTTAATGGTTTTAATTAACTTTTAAATTAATTATTTAAATTAATTATAACCAATATTAATTTTAATTGTAAATAGTGTGTCATTCTTAAATTACTCTTAGCCAGCATTCAGCAAAGTTGTCATAAGCAGCTAATGTGGGAATACAGCTTGGGAAAATTACTGAAACTTTAAGTTTTGCTAAGCTAACCTTGATAGGCTTCAATGAACAAGGCCTGGGAGAGAATGATGTATTGTTGAAACTGGATACAAGAAGCACAGAATTTATGGACTACAAGGACATTTTTCAGAAACCAGAAGATAGAGAAGAAGTTAACAAGGACTCAGCATATATGTGTTGAAAAGTCCCTACCTGGGAAAAAGGTACTAAAAAGACTGAAAAATATAAGCTAATTAGCATGAGAAGTGAGAAATCAAAAACCAATAAAGGACAGAATACTAATTAATGAAAGAAAATGATGTAATTTAGAACCAATGAACATTAATTTCTTTGTTTGCTAAAAATGTATGAATAAGTGAATGAGTTTTGTATCTACATTTGTGCAGAGGCCAGAGTTTTGTTGGCCACACACACGCCTGCTGGCCAAGAATAAAGTAATGCCTTACTCACTAACACTAAAAAGACAGTGGTAGAGGGTTTTATTTATCCCGACATCTTTGGAGGATTTGGTAACTGAAACATCATTCAGCTTCAAGAGCTCTGCCTGTACTGTGACTTGCTGTAGCCTCTCAGCATTCCCTTGTGTCTTCTGAAAACAATGCTGAAGGTTCCCTGTAAGCTGAGACTAATACAGCAGTGGCAGAGAAACGTACTTATTCTGCTTCAGGAACACAGAAATGTATTTCATATTTCTTCAGCGCACAGGAATTGTACAATGTGTATTTTATAGAAAAGCCCAAGAAGGATCTGCAACTAGCAGTTATCAAATAACCTGTCTGCCACAGCAAATGTCTCCATTCACTATTCAGTAATAAAAGGCATTTAATTAATTAAGTGTGAGAGTCCATATCCCTGGTCAACCTTTAATTTCATTGCTTTAGCAAAATCAGCTGGTTAAGACTGGACATCTGTATCTCTGAAGGAGCAGAAACTAAGATATGGCAGCAAATTCTTCAGGTTGTCACCTTCTACACAAAGTTTACTAGGCCAAAAAAAAGCTAAAATCCTTTTTCATTAAGGCATAAAATTGGCTCAAAAGGCAACAAGGAATGACAGAGTTGTTTTATATCTTAAGTGTGAAATACAGTTTGTCAACGTGGTTTGAATGTAGAAGTCAGTTATCTGACTTGCTTCCGGTTAAATGCTATCTTGTTCAGAAATTGTAAACAGACTCTTTATTGCGTGATTTCCTCAATGACTGCTCAAACTATTGAAAAAGTGCATACATGTAGATCAAAGTTACTAGTTATATACTGAATTTTTGTGAAAGAATTGTGATCTCCAAAGCATAGCCCAGCTATGAGCTGTGTGTGCCAGTTCCTTGGGTGGTGCTTGGACTATTGCAACACTGCAATGCTAATATTCCCTGAAGCTCTTGCTGGCAGTTTTAAGGCATGATGTAATAAATCTCTTGAGGGTGGAATGCTGCCCAGCTCTGAGGTAGTTTGCTTGGTTTGGTTTTGATTTCTGCACAAACAATTTGCATGTTGATTTTTAACGTGGTAATTAAAAAGGCAGACTGTGCCTACACCTTTTCCTGTTTCTTCCACAGATTCCTTGAAAAAAGCATTTAGTCAGCTTCACTTTGTTTATTTTATGATCTTTCTTTGTTTCATTAAAGTTCACATTTAATTTGAATGCTACTGAATATTTCTTTTAAATGTGCACAATTTAAAAGACTTTTCATTTACAGAGGTTACTCATCTATGCCAGTCACTTGTCAGACTTGCATTGAAGTATTCACTATTGAAATATGCTGTGTTCTCATACTACCCATGGAATAAGTTACATAAGGCACTCCTAAAGCATATACTATTTCCATAGCCCAAATTCTCACCAGAGCAGTAATATCAGATCAAATTCAATTGGCAAGTAGGCCTAAGTCCAAAAAGAAGAAAACACAGTTCTACTTTGTTTTACACAATTCTCTTTATCATTTAATTCTGTACAGAGATTATTTTGAGGATTTAGATCATTGATTGTTTTTAAGGTAGGCTACTAAAGTTGTAGAAATCTTCAAATACCTGTTGAATTTACACCATCATCAATAAACAGAAAGGCAAATCCCCAGTGACAACTTCATTTGGTCTAAACAGATAGAGCTTCTTTGAAAACAGAAAATTTACAGATTTGCACCATTCCAGAATCAGACATAGGTGTACACAGAAATATACAGAAGTTAAATATTTCTGTGCAATAGAAGTTGTGGAGTCAGCTGTTGTAAAATCTCCCAAACAATTTCTAGTATGAAAGGGCAAAAGGGTGTAATCTAGCAGTAATACTGAAAGGCAAAAGGAAATATTTCCACTTAGAGCATGATTTAAATTAGTTAGGGCTCCCAGGTCTGGAAAAGAATGGATTGGATTGGATTGGATTGGATTGGATTGGATTGGATTGGATTGGATTGGAGGAGACCTTACAAATCATCTAGAGAAGAGGCTGGCAGCAGCCAGGTTCAAAGCAAACAAGAAAGATAATTTTTCATGTGATACTGAAACTTTTTGCCACAACTGCAGATAGTAAAGCTCACATGGGCACAAAGAGAGGTCTTCTAAGGGCTACTTAAGACTCCCAAACAACATTCAGCCCTAGGAGAGACAGCTGAAAACAGCTGGAGTGCAGGAATGTATTGGGAGAAAGGTGTAATTCCTGCCTGCCATGTGCTTCTTTCCTGGGCCTCTCTGTGTGGCCAGTGCTGGACATGGCTCACTGGGCTTGCTGGGCCTTTTGACTGACCCAGTACACCCAGTACAGGTTCTTAGATGATACAGGTTCTTAGGTGAAAACATCAGTGGTGAATTTCAGAGTAAATGAAGCCTTACCTCCTCAACTCCATGTAATAGTAAGCTTAACCATCTCTTCCTATTCTAGAGCAGCACACTACCAAATCAGCCTGTTTTTCAATTTGTTGCTAAATCAGCCCTCACAGCATGGCAAAATCTGGATATGCTAATTTTTAATCAAATAAATTACCAACAGGTGCCAATTTGAAATACCAGCAAATATACAGCCTAGTAGTCTGACATCTTCACACTCTGGCTAACTGATTTCTCTGTAACCCCAAAGAGTTAATCATACTTTATATGATACACAGGATACATAACTGCTGGTATTAAAAGGTGTCACCACCGTGAATTTATATTGGTTACTTTTTTCATGACTGAGTCATGCAATCACTCAAACAATGACAAAAAACTTCCTTGGTGGTGTGGTATAAAATCATCTTCAAGTACTAACAGGAGAAAGAGTGAAGAAGGATAAATAATTATTCTAGGAAAGCTTTGGTTTGGTTTTTGTAAATGCACTGGGACCGATTTTTCAAATTTGATTCAAATTTGATTTTTGTTCAAATTGCTTTACTTGTAAAGTGAGGTGACTCCATCATCACAAGTCCTGCTGCAGAGTGTTCTGGGGAAGCCATTAACACACTAACAGGGACTAATGGGCTTGTCCACAAGGGGTAATCAGTGCACAATAAAGCAGGAGAGAAATCCAAAGCTTCTGAGCCATCTTGCAATAATTATTATAGTCTATTTCCACACACAGGAAAAAAATAACGCCACACTATCTTATACCTGAAAACTTAGACTTATACAAAGTCATAAGTAAATGACTGACACTGTGAGAAATATCATGGTCTCTCTAACTGCTAAAAAACTTCTCTCTATTGTCTAAAAATCATCTTTAGTCACCTGAAGTCTTTCCACTTTCATGCACAGAAAACATTGTAGTTGCCCATATGAGGCACTGGACAGAGGTTATTTTAATAGGAAATTTTGCATATAATGAAGAAACATTTTTCTTTGGAATACATGTGCAGCTATTAACTGTAAAGTTGGGGGGACTGTGCTAGGGTTGACTGGAAGAATACACAGGTCTTTGAAAGTCATTGAGCTTTTCTTCCACAGATCATTCATCCACAAGTGGCATATCCATGAAGAAGCACAGTGGTTCGTTGGTTAGTAAACTGCACAAGAAGAGTACCAAGAACATCTAGCAACAGCACAACACTGAATTCACAGCACTAGGAATAGGTAGACCAGATCCTCAAAGCCAGTCTTGATAGGTGAGCTTGCCTTTGCAACTCTGGGTGAGTTTTCAGGGGAGCTGCAGACTCAGTATCTGTCTTCCGCCAGGTTTATGAGATGAACAAATTCCATCCAGTGTGTGTGCTCAGACACATATGCACTCTGAATAAACACATCGCCCACAGACTCTACAGTGCCTTTTGCAAGTATCATCAAAATCAACTCAAAATCTCAAAATGGAGATTGCACAAAGAGATGTTGTGACAATAATGAAGCAGGTTCAGTGGTCCACCTGGTCCACACACAGTGATCACATGTTCCTAAACAGCCCAGACACAAACAAGAACAAAACAAACTGTGGATTAAATATTTTGCCCTTCTTCTCGTAAAAGCTGATAGGGACCTTAATCTTACTTGCATTTATGAAAGAATTAAAGCCATTTCAGTAATTTCACATTTCATTCAGTATCCATTTTCAGGTTAGTTATCAAGTAAAATCAGTTTTTCAGAGTAGATTCTGTTAAAAGCCTCCATGAAAACCAGCACTATATCTTTACTGTTTAGATGGGCTTGGCTTATTCTTGTTCTTGCTCAGACTGTAAAATAAAACAGGAGCTTACTGGGATGCAGTGCTGTGTATATGTGGGGAGTTTATTATATCCTTTTAGCAATGTTTTAGTCTTAAATTCTGAATAGACACTTCATCTTATTACAGCTCTTTGTAGGATTATGGACCGGAGAACCCTTGTTTTGAAAGAAATATATGGCAAGCAGGCAAGGCAAAATACTGGCTTAAATACTGTAAAGTGCCATTGAGTTCACCTCATTTGGCAACATCTTTCAACAACCCTGGCTGCTGTTTGTAGCAATAGTTATTAGTTATCACGTTTCCTACAGTGTCTTAATGTATTATATTAATACAGTAATACATGTGAAGAAGACAAAGAAGGGCTCATTGACAAAAAGAAAGATAGAGGTAGTAAGCAAGAGGAGAACTGGTCACAAACTACTGGGTCACAAACTGAGGAGATGAAATACACACAAGGCAGAACTCCACTCAAAGAGACAGAGCTGCCTGTGAGAGAAAAACCTACTGTAAGGAATAACATAAAACCAGACACCCAGACAGCGTTACTTCATGGAGTCAGAAGTCCAGGCAAAGAGTTTGTATATCAAGTTTTCTTGTATGTACACCAAAATAAACCACAAGCAATTTTGTATAGATAATTTCTGGCTTCCTCTAGCATGCATGTTAATTACTGCAAGTGTTTTTAATTAATCAGAATTTTAAATATGGAAAACATGCTTTATGCAATAGGAATGGGGTTCTACAGAAGCTTAAGCTTTCAACTACTCAAAGTTCAACATAAAAAGGTTGTGTTCCGTTTTAATTTACTATTCAGGGCTTGGCTATAATTTTGTGCAAACAGGCAATGAGGGACCACTAAAATGCAGCTAGTCCTGCTGGCACAGCCCTGCAATGAATTTAACATAAAGGTCTGTTTCTCTAATGCTAATTTAGTGAGGCTATAACCTGAAAGCAGAAACAGATTTAAATGAGATAATGGCAGAGGTTTACGCTGCTTTTATTTTCTGCTACAGAAGACCTGGGGAAAATATTCCAGCTAAGTGGTTGCATTTCACTCAATTTCCTGGATACATTTTATTGAATAAAATCCAACAAATTTAAAAGGAAATGCCAGAAAATTGAAATCAACAACAAACAGAAAACTGAAGAAAAGCAAAATAAATCAAGTGAGGAAAGGTTTGGCATTTAATCCAGGGGCGAGGGAGATTTTGTGAAGACTTAAGAATTTAAGGCAATAAGGCAAGTATGCTTCTTGACTGTTTTCACTAAAAGGATCTGGATGAAAGAATGATCATCATGACGTCTGAGGTACAAAATCAATGCTATTGAGATGATATGAATCAATTTACCCTTTTCTTCCAGTAGCTGATTCAGTCTGTCTGCAGTGTCTGCTGGATTCCTCTTAAAATGTTCATATTAAGAAGATTCTCATCTTCATACAAAATATGTAGGCCTAATTTTATTTTTGTTTAACTATGTTTATATGCGCCCATAATTGCTTCCCCTTTCTCCTGTGTGTTTCATACAGTTAATGTTTCCTGTAACTAAAGTAGGCACTTTTTAACTACTTGCCTGCACAGACTCTAGAAAAACAGTGGTCTGAAGAATCTCTCTACACTTCACTGCAATTACATAACCATTAGTATTAGGCTCAACTGCTACCCACTTCCATAAGCTATTTTATCATAGACAGATAATTTCATAGTTCCCTGCAAGCAGCGCATAAGAAGCAGATTGTGACTTAACAGCAAATAACTATTCGACCAAAACACTAAAATTTGATGGCAATTACATGAACAGTAGTACATTACAAGGCAGCCAGCTATTACAAATTTAAAGCATAAACTGCTCTCCACAGAATAGGTTTTGACACATATATTACATAGTATTTTGAGAAGCTTTCTTTTTCTAGACTGACATAAAGACTAAAATCCAGGTTAAAAAAAAAAATATTTCAAAACTCTAAACCTATTGGTCAGAACTGAGGTTATTGCCTGTCAAGTATGATGTGCCCATTTATCTCATGTTAGTGTAAGAGCTATGGTCTGATCTGATGGTACACAAACAGGCTGCAATTTCCTTGCTCCTATTTACTTGATTTCCTTTTGCTCAATTTAGGTATGAAACTGGGAGCTGAACCTACTGTCACTCAGGAGCTTTTACTGGTTGTAGAAATGAATCTGTTTTAATGCTGTACCTGTAATACTTCACAGGCTGAAGTACTAAGAAAATTTTCTGCAGAAATTGCTCAGGGCAAAATCAAATTCTCACTTAGTACAGGATCTTAATTTCACTCTTATGCTGGCAGTTGTGTGTGGTCTCTGGGATTTATGAAATACAGTGATTGAAAACTCTGCTGAAGAGATTGCTCTATGTGCTCCTGGACTGAAAATGAGGAGCATCCCTCATAACCAGGCCCACTAGAGAGCATCTATTCTCTACTGCCTCTTATTATCTGTCACTCAATTAAAAAAGACTTCTATCCTTGATTTCTTGCATCAGTTGTATTTTTATTTCAGGTTGTAAGAAATTCTATCTGCAAGTATATGATTTAGGATCTTCCCTCTGAAATGCTGACTTTAACTCATTGTTGGTATTTCTGAAACAATTCAGATGATATTCCAGGATGAAGGAACAATTTATCCTGCTCTTTTTCTTCATGTCTCGTTGTTGTTTTTTAATAGAAGTATTTAAATGCCAAGTATTGATATTCTTCTATTCAGAAGGTCCCAACTTCATTTCCCACTATTTTTTTTAATATTAGTTACTATTGAGAGGTCACTGAGAATAAAATAAGCAAAATAAGAGTTGTATGACTTGAAAGCCGTACAACCTTCTCATTTCATGAACTATAGTGCAGAATAACTTCACATGTCTCAGAAATAAATTTACATCTCAGCTTGTAATAAGAGAAAGATTTCTTCTGTGTGTGACAGAACTGTGAACCTTTATATGAAAATTTGTCAAGCCTGATAAAAGAGCAGATCAGTTTTCACTGTGGCTATGAATTAATTTACAATGTTTCAGAAAGGTTCTATATTTTTCCCTTCTGCTCCAGAAAAATCAGTGGTTTTGGTGGTTTTTTTATTTAGTTGGTTGGTTTGTTGTTGTTTTTGTTGTTTGGTTTTTGTTGGTGGTTTGGTTTTTTTTCTATTTCTGCATTTAAAGGGCAATTTTCTCCATTACAGGGGCACAGATTATAAAGAGGGTGCTCAGGGATGGTGGCAGTCACCGGCAGCTACAAAACAAGGGAACTGACATTCATGAGAAGAGTCCTCAGACAGAAAACAAGAGAAATAGAAGAAACATTAAGGGAGAAGACAATGCGTGAAGGAGAATTTGAAGACATGAAGAGGGATACGTTGAAGAAGAAGTCGAGATGCAGAAAGAACGGGTTCACAAACAGAGGTGAAACCTGAGCAACTAGAACTTTGTATGAGAGATTTTGATAAAACCAAGATAAAAATAGCTAAAAGTAGATATGAAATAAAAAAAGTGAAACATCAAAGAAGGTTTTATTTGTTATTTCATATCTACTTTTAGATAGGAAACACTTGTTTCTTGTGACTTTCTTTTGTCTAGGAAAATACAAACTCTGAGCTAAGTTTTTCCTGGTGTTGACCATTAATAATAATTAATAATTGTACATTCACTGGAAGGAGCACATGCTGCAGCCTTTCCAGCAGTAAAGGCAAGCGCAAATCTTTTTTCTTCACCCAGTCATCAATCTTCATGAAAACTGCAGGAAGTTGGTATTTTTAAGACCTTCATTCTGTTACTGCTGAGGTTTTAGTTTACCAATGGGTTAAAGAATGGGTCATTAGATTTAGATGCTCACATAAACATACACATAGCTGAATCAAATAAGCCTTAAGAAATAAGACAAATTGGGTGGAACAAATCCCAGTGGAAGAAGAGCTGGGGTTATTGAGTGGAAAGGAGATGAATGAGGCAAGACAAAGAGAAAACTGACTTTGTCATGGCTCCAGGACAAATGGTGAAAGAGGAGGTAAAACATATTGAGACAGTGTTTAATAGAAAGAGACCTGAGCAGAAGGCAGAAGAGACTGATTTATTGAAAAACAAGAGAGGAAGAGATAGGATGGGAAAAGGTTGTGTCTGACTGCTTCTGAAATAGGAAGGGGAAGATCTGGTTCCCCAGTGATAGGCAATATGGAAAAAGAGGTTTGGAGGCAGAAGAGAGCTCTGAAAGCAGGAGATAATGAGGAGAAAAGTGAGCATACACAGCAGTGGAAAATACAGCAGTGCAACCTGACTGAAGTGACAGAAGGCAGTGAGTACAGGCAGCCAAGGACAGAGATGCAGATATGGGGAAAGGATTGGCTGACATAAGGATGAACTGTGTGAAGACAATTGGGTAATGGGCATTAGACCACTTCTGCCTTGCAACTGTGTGCCAGGGCATGAAGACGAAGGCTGGAAGGGGCTGGCAGGCCTACTCAGCTATTTTGTGTTGTGGACACTGCCAAAGGGGCAGGTGGAGTATAACTTGTAAATGCTTTGTTCATGGGAGAAATATTGAATTATGTCTGGTAATTATACTGCAAGGGAACTGAAGATAATGATGTGCCTGTGCATCAGTGTCTCTGGGAGTATCAATTAATCATTTTTACCAGTCAAAGATGGTTGTGAACTCTCCAACAAGACATGGCTTCATCAGAGCAGGCTGGTATCAGCACTGGGATGGGATCAGCATCTTTGATGAGTCATGGAGTGGTATTCCAAGGGATTGCCAGCCCCTACAAGCAAGGGAGCCAGCTGGCTTGGGGGCCTAGAAACTCTGAAACTGCTTCCAGAGAGCAGATACAGCCCAGCAATCCAGACCTGGGAAGGGAGCAGACACTGAGCAAAATTAACACAATCATGAAAGTCACAGCTGCTGTTCAGGAGGTGGGCAGCACTGAGCCCAGTGAGCACCATACCAATTTCAGCCAGCAGCTGCCAGGGGTCATACTTCATTTCAGAAATCCCATGTGTTGGTATGTGCAGACTATCTTTTCAACCGAAATTCCATATTACAGGAAACATCAGAAAATGGTGTCTTTCCCAGTCTGAAAAAACCATATCTATATTACTAAGATTTGGTCAACTTTGTTTGCCACATGTATTTGCTATTTGCAGGATCATAGGTTTCCAAGTCATAGTGAACAACTAAAAGGTTTTTGCACTTGGAAATTTGTGCATCATTGTTCAACACACATCACTGATTTGATAATGGACATAAAATCTCTCTGGCATGACTTGAGTCTTCTCAAATGCAGTTCAGGTAAAGGGGAAGAGACCCTCTGCTGACTCTGTTCCATATCAGCAAAGGTGCAGAACAGACAAATACAAACTGAGTCAATAAGCTGCAAACATTCATCATTGATGTTTTTTGAGGGAATATTGCTTCCTCAATTCAAGAGAAGTTTCAAAAATTTCAACTTATGATTTACTGCACTGTATTTCGCCATCTGTAAATAGGAAACAGGCTTCTATTCTCTGAGATGCAATCCCAATAATTTTAGTGTATACATAGGCCAGAAGATGCCTATGGGTCTTTTCTTGTAGACAGCATGGAGGAGAAAAATTATTCTTTTTTGTTTGGATACAGCTTCACTAAAACCCAAGCTTTCTAAACTCACAAAAGATGACACGAAATGAAAAATAGTTACTTTTCTTCCAAAAGGCTTTTTCAGCTAATTTCTCCTCCCTCTTGCTATTTATGGTATCCCATTTCTTGACTTTCCCTATCATGTTCTCTGTGGTTACTGCAATGTCCTGTCCTTCACACAGTCAGAGGTTAGCCACAGTGACGTTACAGCAGCCTGCACAAGGACGATAAAAAGCAGATTTGCTTCTCTGTCAGCCACTGCTGAAACGCAGATGTTGGAAACTGTTTAAGATCATAGGGTTTGTTTCTTGCAGTGACAAGCTGGCAGGAGCTACTCTCCTTGTTACTTATCAGAAAGAAGTTAGCTGCCTTTAATACGATCTCTCCTTGCTGCTGTCTTAACTCTTCTTTCAGTATCTTTCTCGCATAGACCAAGTCTAAAATGTCATCTTATCATGTCACATGTTGTCATTTAGAAAGGAATATTTCTCTTACAACAGAAAATAGCCTTCTTTATCTGGTTTTAGGATGTAAGCACAAAATGGAAAATACAGAAAAAAATCAACCCTTAACTGTGAGTACTATGTAACTGTAAGGTTATCTTTACTAGTACCATTACTGTCTCACATTTCAGGTATCTATAATGTATAATCATCCTTCTAGATATAAGCATTTTCCCTATATTATTTATGTGTTTAGTGTTATACATAGATGAGCTTTGAGACAAGGTTTTTATAGCAAGTTTCTGGTCTATGACAAAACAAATGTAATGACCAAGCCCTTTCTGAGCAAGGGACTGTAGAATCATGGCCATCTGGAAGAGATCATTTGCTGAAATAACCACTTTTGTTTTCTCCCATGGGTTTCATGGTCAATTCTAATCTGCAGCTCTGGATTTCTTATATATAGGGGAGAAGTGTTAAACACAGCAGAACAAATCAGTATTAACCAGTGGTTAGATAGCTCAGGGAAACACACAGTGCTAGATGCAGTCTTGACAATCTTGTTCAGTACACAGCCTTGAATGGGGTAACTTTCCAAGGAAGATATACTGGCAGGTCAGTCCAGAATGCTCTAGGAGAGGTCTGATGAGTATGTCTGGACTAATGATAAAGACTTCTCAACTATAATTGGAAAAAAGTGTTCCACCTGCCACTGACTGCTGTTTTCTTCCTGTTCCCAAGCAGTGTGAATCTTGTAATCAATAAATAAATGGGACTGTACGGATCTTTTGTCTGCAAGAAGCACGTACAGCTGTGTGGGAAATGAAGGTGGAACAATATAAAACTCCCAGCTAAATACGGTTAGAACATTTGAATAAACTGTTTTAAGCTCCCTTAAGAAAATCACAAGTTAACTATTAACGAGTCTGCAAAGCTGAACAGGGAGTAGGAGACCACACAAGGCGGTAACCACAAAAGAGTGACTAATTCTGTGCAGTCGTGACATTCAATAAACAGCAGGTTAGAAGAGGATGCGCTGGCTAAATATAATATATTAGTGTCACAGCTGCCACTGTCTATATCGCTTTTCTCCTTGTTTTCTAGATGAGATTAACTGTATTATCTATAAATAGATCAGACTGTTCAAGTCCTTTACCTACAAATAGCACACACAGTTCTCCACAAAGCACCTTGCTCAGGCTGGTCTGAGCAAAAGGAAGGATGTGTTGTGTAATGGTGGAGAAGATGATGGTGAAAGTTGGTGGTTGCTGAGGCTGAAATCTTCCACGCAGCCACAGACCTGCGACAGCAATGGTACAAACTTTTTCCAGACTTTGCCATTATTGTTATTTTATGTTGATCTGCGTGAGCTAGCCTTGCAGGTGAAATATATATCTATAAACCTTGGCATCTTATTTCCTTGGTTACCAAGTGTGACCTTGATACTACTTCTAGTTTCTAGCCACTAGAAAATATATTGCATAATCATATACCAAGACAAATGTATGCCCTTAAGTAATCAAACCTGCTGGAATAAAATGAAATAGTTGAGAATACAGTGAGGTATTTTCCAGCAGGGAGGAGAGCCACTCCCAGCAGTTGGCAAAAATCATCCAGAAGAAAATAAGTGTGTATTTATAATCTTGCATATATCTTTTCTATCAGCACTTTCTGTGATTCTGCTGCTTAGTTGGGTCTCATAGTCCTCTCCACACAAGATCCTGTAATCAATCTCTGATAGCCATTATTGTCAAAAATCATGAACCTCTTTAAAGCAAAGTTTCTTCCAAGCAATATTATTCCCTTTCCCAGAATCATACAAGAGTCTCAGTTTGCATTTCATGCTTCAAGAATGACTTTCTCCTTCATCAAAACAAGAGTAATACTTGCCTCTTCTCCCAGTTTGAAGCAATTCAGAAATCCATCCTCCCTTTCTCCTTCCTACCCTTTTCAATCCTCTTGCTTCCTTTTCCATGTTACAGAAGGTTGCATTCAGAGCCCAGTGGAACAAGGTAAACAACTCCAGGCCAGAAGCAGTCTTAGAAGAAAGCCTTTTGTACCCAACACCATGGTCGGCCAGGTTGTGCTCTTTCATGAACAGAAACAATCCCCAGCCCTCCACACCCCTGCCTTGGGGCCCAGGGAAGCTGGGTGGTACAGTTCCATCAGAGGTGCAGCACATTGCTTCTGCCAGAACAGCAGGCAGGATGTCAAGGCGCAAGATTCCTGGGCTTTGGTCACATGCATCCGACCAGGAAAAGACCGAGTTCCATCTCTGTCTGCTTCCTGCAGGAGTGCTGAAAGGAGCTACAAATGCATTTGTACCAGTGTAAAATTCTCCCTAATCTTTGTCTTGTTGACATTATGCTGTGCTAGAAAATATATATTTATTTTACAGTTTAATTCTAAAGGGAGTCAGGAGAAGTTTCATGAAGAAACACAGATACTCCTTCATTTTAAAAATATGTGGGAACAATAAGTTGTTACTCGTTGAAACAAGTATTTTTTCTAGATCAAAGTGCTGTCTATTTATATTACTAGTTTCATTATGATACTCTGATCTAGAAAACAGATAAAATATCTCAACCATTACAAAGTAGCAAACTCAATTCATTATTTTTGAAATAAACACAGCTCTTTTGTCATGGAATATGGCAGTAGTAGTAGTAGTAGTAGTACTTAAAATTTAGGGAACAAATAGTAGCTAAAATTTAGGGAACAAATACATTAAAGTAAAAACATCCTATGCTAAGTGGAAATATCGAAATTCTGAAATGAATTTGTGCAACACTAGTTTTCATTTTATTACATTTTCCTGGGGAATATTTACTGAAATTTGGAAGTCCACAAAAAGTGTTCTTTTGAGACATTTTCCTGCCAAGCTGTTTTAATTACGCTTTCTGGCCAGTGCTGTCCTGGAATTTTACTTTACAGATCCTTATGTGAAGTATCCCATTCTGCATGGAAGTGGAGAAATCCTCATTCAGCTTTATAGTTGCAGTGAAATCAGCTGTTCATACTGAGAGGTTAGGCATGTCACTAGAAGCTCAACAGCGTTTTTGCCTCCTAAAGGCCAATGATCAGTAGCAGCCCTTGTCTCACGCCAAGTTCAAATCCAGGTGCTGGGGAGCCTTTACTACCTACAGACACTACTCTGAAGATGGTGAAGCTCCCAGCCCTTGCTTCTAGAGAAGCTCTGCTCTGTACCATTTCAAGTATCCATTAGCACCCATCCAAGAGGGTGGATGACTTGTACTGGAGGTAAACTGAGGCACGAAGTAATTGTCCTTCTGAGGTGGTAAACATTATCCTGAAATTACAGAAGTCTAAAATATTAGTGTTCTCTTTGGAAGAGAGTTCTGGATTTGGTATCCCTTGCAGCTGGACTGGAGAGGCTGTCTTCATAGCTTCTCTAAGAAGTCTGAATATCAGGGCACATGGCAGACAAGATGGAAATCAGGAGACCTACTCTTGCCTCCTTGTATCTAATCTTCCTGCTCCTTACCACCTGGTCAGTGTGGGATGTCAGGAAAGCAAACAAGCTCCAGGTATATATGAGATCTGAGGGGCTGTCTCCAGCTTGAGACAGCTCAGACTCCTCACATGGGCAGTCTGGCTGATTTTCTCTTCAGCAGGGCAGCATTCTCATTACAAAGCAACATGCGAATCGAAACATTGTCATTTATTGATCCACAAATAGTTGCTTATAAACATTTTAGGCTGTACAGAAATCAATGTCCGTGCTCCTGGAGGCCTTCATGTGGCTTCAGTGGTCCCAGATTCATAGGCATGGAAGCAGAAACCCGTGCCATTGCTTGTCATAGCCTGAAAAGCCTGCAGCCATAAGTCAGAGTCTGGAGTTTCACACCAGTCTCACAAGGAAGACCAGAGACACTCAGTTCTGTGGGCTACTGGCCCATCTGCACATCCATATGAACAAGGAGTAGGGGAGCCCAGTGGTTTTAAGCCTTGGACTATTTTCAGGGAAGGCAACTACAGTCTCATCATCCTTAGCAGCAGCTGAAGAAAACTGACATCCTTCCCATACAGAGAAGTATATCTCGGTGAAGGTTTTCAGTAGCCCTGTTTCTTTGACTGGATTAAGTCTCTGTCTTTTTTTCTGCATTTTGAGTAACTATGCTGACAAAACTAGTTTATGGTTTAAACCAAACCTCAGTCTAAGGCAAAAATACACTGAAGTAATCCCAAGAGGTCAAGGAACTCATTCACTCGATTACAGAGTTACCAAAGGCTTTGTGTGTGGCTACTCTTTTATCATATTTGGGCAGGTTTTCCCACCTTCATAAAGATCACTGCAGCTTCTATTTAATGTAATGACCTTTAGAGAAACAACGGCAGAATTTCACAAGGGCACAGAGGCACTCAGACACTTAACCATTTTGGGAGAGTCATGCAAGTGATAAACTCACCAATCTGAAAGATAAAAGAGGAAGATGATGCAAAGTAATACTAGCACAATAGCATTCACCAACCTGTGTCCTCAGGAGCATGCTAATACAATAAGTAGCATTTTCATCAACTCATGGTGGGTATTATCCCCACTATGAGAAAAGGAAACTGGGAAGAGAATCACAAAAAGAGCTGAAAGGATCTTTCCTGCAAGAAGTCTGCAGGAAAAAAATGAGAGATGCCCTGAGGTTTTATTCTCAGCTAGTGTACCTCTAGTTTTGGACTCAATGACATTTAAAGTAGCATTGTGTCATGTTCCACTATGATGTCACTTAATGCCATCAGTCAGGATGTGAGAGGCTCTGTGTAAATGCAGCAGAATTAGACCAGCAATTCAAACATCTCACTCAGTTCTATGAAATTTTCTTTCAGTTAATTTCTCATTCACCAAGTAATCGTATTTTCATGCTATTTCATGTAGGAGAACATGAAAAACAAAGGCACAAACTTAAGACAGTCGATGATTTTTTATATATCTGATAATTGCACATTGGATTGAGGATCTATCACACTGTTTCCATACCTACATAATTTGCCGTTTACCTATTTGGGTCAAGAATTACTGACTTTCAGTTCATAACATCTCTATTGCATTTACCAGTGTAAAAAGATGAAAACGTTACTGATGGTTCCTGACCCTTGGAGTCTTTGCTGTGGTAGGAACTGCAGTAATACAACTCCAGAGTCACCCTGTTGGTATTCCAGTTTACCAAAGCCAAAGTATGAGTCGTGCTTCCTGCTGTCAACAGTGCGTTGGTCATCCACGGGGATTTGCCCTCGCAAGAGTGAGAGCTGGCTTTGCTACCTGACTTCCTGCTGGGAGACAACGCTGTCTGAGGAACAAAAAGTCTGCTGAAGAATGCGCTCTTTGGTGTCTCTAGCCCTGGCACTGGAGCACTGCTCTTGTTTTTGTGCCCTGAGGGGCAGGGAGTTGATGCAATTCATGCTACAATCGCTTCCGCTCCTGGGTGAGGTTTTACTGACTTGGCCTTCATCTACAGCTTATGTTGACAGGAGCTGATTTAAGGATTAAATATAGTTGTGCCTTGGTGTGACTATTCACACATACAAGGAAGGTGATGAAAAATAAATGAAGAGTGTATTATAGTTTTTTTACTTTGTAATATATTTAAAAGCTATCTCCCACTGCTGTTCTCTTTTTCCAAATTTGACTGGAAGCTGGGACCTAATTCTCCGCTGCTTTGCATTTAACAGGGAAAAAATGCTGCTATCACAAGTTAGGTTTCTGCAACTCCCAGTTTTTACGTATGTAAATACAAGGGTTTTGCTGAGAATCAGACCTAGACAGCAAGATTTTTAGCTGAAGTCAAATGAGCTCTTCTGATTTACCCAAAATGATTACCCCAATTTGGTCTTTACTCCAAGCTTAATGTGCTTCATGTTTGAACTTCCCAAAGAAATCTGACAGTAACTGACTGACAAGCCCACAGCTGCATAACAAAGCAGCTTGCACTTTTCATTTGAAATCATATTTAGTTAAGAAAAGCAAATTCTTCATTCGTATGAGCTATCCAACAGAGGCATAGAGAAAATAATACAAAGAAAATCATGGATAGCTTTTGCCACATGTCCATTTAACTGTCACTTGAAGACAGAATCTTAATTGTCACTACAGTGATTATTGATTAATGCTAAATATTTTAATTTCAGCTTTCTGGATGGTTTTGATGGTCTTTGTCAATTGTGAATTATCAGGTATTTGCTCCAAAATACTAGATACCAATGAACTCAATGCTTCCTGTTCATAAACACCTTTCTTCCCTGTCAGTGCTCACAAATCCTACTTAAATAAAGCTTCACCACTGTATTATATACAAAGATTCTCAAAAATTATTTGTCTGCATGCAATAAAGCTCAATATTTTCTCAGATAAAGAGTAGGCTTCAATTAAACCTCACATATACTAGCATTTTTCATGGCTTTAGTTGGTCTTGTCCCATTTTGTTTCTCTAGCTGGGGGTGAGGTGCTCTCTAAGAACCTCCCAGTATCTCACTATGAGTTGCCTAAAAATGCAAGATGACTACAGAATGATGCAGGCTTTCTCCAAGAGAGTAAAAACATGCAAATAGCATCTAAAATAGTGATACCACGAAAATCCCAGACAGCTCATCTATTTGGCAAAGACAGACTCTGTAAGCAGGAAAGTCACAGAGGTTAGGAGTTTGAGTGATTTCAAATGAATGTGTCCAGCCAGCCACAATACACTTTAAAGACAAAAATGGTATATTAAAAAAGCAAGGCTGTTTACAACTTCAGAGCATTTTAGATAATAAGCTCTAGTGAACTAGCAAATCAAGACAATTTGTTTTGCTGCAAGAGCTACTATGAAACAGATTTCAAAATGTCTGATTCGAATACAATGAAAGAGCCTGGTGAACTCAGCAAGACAATGAAGTTCTTAAAAATGAAGGAGACTTGAACAAATGGATCTGCTCGTAAATGCTGTATAATGTTTGAGAAACAGTCAGCTCCCTGATTATAAGAACACTTCACTCTGATGACAGAAGGCTTGCTGATCATCAACTTGTCACAAAGATGCAATTTTATAACTCAAACCAAATATGGATTTGTTTTTTAATCCAGAGTCTTATAGACCTCCTTGAATGTAAACGAAAGACTTTAAAATGCATATTGTGCATAGAGATACTTACAGGGGTGAAGCAGCACCCAAAAGCTTTATAAAAGAAGGAGCTCTTTGGTATGTATAAATACAATACTATAAAAGAGGATTTCTCCATATGGAATAGCACACCCAGAATATAAAGAAGAAAACTTTAACATTTTAGTTATCAATGCTAAGTGCGCCCTATTTTGGAGAAATTATTTTCTGAGTCGTTTTCAAATTGATCAAAATTATCTACAAAAATCATCTGCCTTATCCTGGAAGGGAAAAAAGTTGAAAAACTAAACAAAAATCATTGTGTATAAATTAAGACATTAATTAGAGCCCTGTGTGGTAGCTCAAGCAGGTGCAATTATCGGGTAAAAGTCAGAAACTTCTTGCCCTTCTCTCACCAAAACAAGCAAACAAAGCCAAAAGCAAAAGGGAATATTTCAGAAGAGATTCCAATGCCCAAGATTAAAACACAGTAACTGAGAACATGTGAAAGGAGAGAGGATAGGATGGAAAACCCAGTGGCAGCATATTTCAAACATGTTAGGGCCATGGGTATGGGAACCTTTGGAGGATAGGGCATTAGAAGGCAATTATTACTGGATCATAAAATGGCAAAATAACTCTCATTATAGCAATTAAAAGATTTTTCCCCCAAAACTCTGGTACTCATGAAATATCACCTGGTAATTAAAACTATATTTACTAATTGGTCACATAAGAGACAAGCTACTGAGTAAAAAAAAAAAAAAAGAAAAAAAAAAGAAAAAAAATCAGAACTCAGAAATGTATCTTAATCAGAAGGAAAATAAAAATTCTTTTGTATCTTCATTGAAAGAAACTGTAGCAAACAGATGATTTCTTACCAAGAGAAAGGGGGTCAGCTGGAGAAGGAAAAAGGGGGTCATTCAATATAAATGTATACTGCTTGCTTATGTTATTTAGAATATTTTCAGACAAGAGATAAACTAGGCTAGCTTCATTAGAAAGTCTAATGCAAAGGCTGAAGTTTCCATGATCAAGATTATGTCTAGAATATATGATTCATAGCTGGTTTTAAAAGAGAAACTGCATAAAAACTATTAAGTTATTTAGTCTAGACTGTAAATATGAAATAACAGCAGAAGACTGAGATCATGCACATGACAAATACTTGCTCCAAAACTAACTGTCAGGCAGGATTCAGTACTATCTAGTTTACAGAATATGTATTTCCCTATTGTTATCTCACAAAATACATAATATTGCCCCAGATGTCTATATGAAATGCAAAACATAAGGTTTTCCTTCATACATACAATATAGGAATACTAGATGGTAAAAATATTTTGAAAATCCATCTTGAAAGCAATAAAAAATTGTTAGAGACAGAACTTGAACAGAACTTATAGACATGTGTATTGGGAGTCAGTCCATTCCGAAGATTTAAGATGGGCATGAGGGAGCTACACTTGCTGCTGCTCTTTGTAGGAAAAAAAAAAAGCAATCTAAAAACCATGGACCCAAGGAACAGCTCCCATTATATATCGCTGGGAAAAAAATTGTTAGTGCAGCATCTAATAATGGAAGACTTGACATATTCTGTGAGAGTAGTGCCAAGCAAATTCTCCAAAATGGACAAAAGAAAGATGACACAGCAGAAGGACTGAGCTTATGGAGAAGATTTGATACAGAGGGTACAATCTTTTAAAAAGAAAAGAAGCAAAGAACATCCCAAGGAAAAAATAATTGAATTGGGTAGCTCTCCTTCTCTGATCTCCTATACTGCCTTCCTTCCAAAGCATTTTCACCTCCTCCATACTAGCAAATATTCAGCTCCACAGTAAAACCTACTGGAAAAGGTTAACTATTCATAAAACTTGAAAACAGAGGACAGCTACACTCAATATGTAGTTATGTATTCTTAGTCATGTAGAAAGCTGTCTTAATGGCTACCACAGTAACTGCAATTGAAATGTTTTTATTTCAAATGGATAAAAATAAATATTCTTAATTTTGAAGACATTGTTTTAAATTTTTTTACAAAAATACTACTTTCTTTGTTTTTCTGTTTCTTTTTGGACTCAAGTGCTTTAATTTACAGAGGACAAGTAGTTTATCTGCAAAGACATGCAAAGGAAAATGAGTTTAGTGGGACAGATCAAAACCAACTTCTTTCCTTCATCATCTTGGCTACCCAGATTACTTTAGGACTGTTACCATATGGGTGGAATGGTTCAGAAGCACAACATCCTTATTTATCCTGATGCTTGAAGGTGAAAATTGCAGCTGCATATATGCATTCAAAGCATTAAAGTACAGACCAAGTCAGTGAAAGTTCTTAATTATTTAAGAAATGGAGATGATAGATGAAAATACAGAAGTAAACACAGCCTGGTCAGAAAGCCTGACACATTTCAGGAAAAAAAAGGACTCCAGTTTCTGTCATTGGAATAAGACCAGACATGAGCAGAAGCTGTTTGTACCACATCCAGACCTTCTACCTGTAAATTTGCTTTGCAGAGGCATGAAGAGGAATTAAAACAGGTGAGGGAGGCACCCTTGCACTGCAGCTCTGGTACTTGCTACCAGGATTGCTGCAAAATCTTGTCATCAGCAAAACTAGGAATTTAGAGTTTAGTTTTCTACACAAGAACAAACTGCACTGGGAATGACACAATTCCAATCAATATTGATGTACCTTTCCAAATATCTCCTGGTTTTACAGTCTACAAATTAAGCATCAATGTCAGCTTTTAGATGTCTGTTTTCACACCTAAAGAAACCAAGAAGAAAAAAGAATAGTGATACAGTGTGGGATTAGATAACTAAACATTTACCAATTTCAGACAGTTTCTGTGTCTTGAAGTATTTTTTGTTTCAAAGCAAGGATGAAGAAGCAGTATTAATGGTAAGGCAAAAAAAAAAATGCACTTCTGTCCTCTAAACAATTCAAAATTAAATGGGATATAGTTTATGTTGTCTCTTTTGCGGTTACGTTCTGTTCAGACAAGGCTAAATAACCGTGACATTAAGACTCCAAACTATATTTGTGAGATCAAGTTTCCATTCCCAGCCTCTGCTGAAGAACTGCTGTATCATCTCAAGCCAGGCTTTTTCCTTCTTTGTGGCCTCAATTTCCGTCTGTACACAAGGGGTAGTATGACAGTCATACTCAGCTTCATACAATTTATTACATTTTAAATTGCAAGGCAGACAAGGAATCTTGCTGCTTGTTCATGTAGACACAAAAACAATCCTATTTTTTTCTTGCAGCTATTCCAAGGGTTTTGTTGTTGGCTGTGCCTCTGAATTTGTGCTTAGAGCCTGTACTGCAAGTGCTGATATATCAGGATGCAAGGTGATCTCGCAGCCTGTATAGAACCAGGTGATATCCACAGTCATCCGAAAAAACTCTGCCCCTCTCACACGCATGCTAAGCCACCTGTCTGCATTGGTCTGGCAGTCAAAGGAAGTTCAAAAAATGCTGCTGAGAAATTCTTGTGGTATTATCTGAACCATATCTTGTGAAAGATTCATTTCAGTAATTCTATTACGACCGCGAGGAGTTACGAGTGCATGAACTGCAAGTTGCCTGCCATACAGCCTCTCAAAAACAAGAAAGGAATTTAAAAGGTTTGTGACATCACTGTTCTGCAGTTGTAGCGCATTCCCCACCTGAGCACAGAACTGATTTACTTCAAGCAATGAAAAACATGCTCCGGAGTCATGGAAATTGCATGTCTCCCATGCAAGGGATCCAAACAAGAAAAACGGCTGTGGAAAATTGCTGCAAACAGCGAGCCAGCCTCTTTTACAGTATGTTGTATTATGTGGCATAACACTGCAAACTAGGCTTTGAAGAACAAATCTGCCCTACCAGCTGGACAGTGCCAGCATCTGTCTTGCCCAGCTCTACTATTCTAATGATCAGTGACAGAATCTAGTGTCATTATCGCTCTTCCACTGTGTCATCCTCAACTCTTGGGCTAAAGACCGTCTATCAGTATCCTTCAAAAAAGCTACCAGTAGTGCTGTTCTACACATGTTCTTGATATACAGAGATGAACTGAAGTCTTAGAAATAGCCAGAATAATCTCTAATATAATTAATTCGGCACTGACCTCCCAGATACTCTCCGATGCAGAGTTAAGAATAGAAGACATTTTCACAGCACTGCTTCGGGACAATTGTTTGACAGGAGGCTGTTTATAGGACTGTTATTAGACCTAATATTAAAGATGAAGGCGAAAAATATCTTTTGTGCAATAAATGGTCAAAAATAAAGCAGAAAACATTTTAAATTCTTTTTTTCTGCAGTTCCTTTCTGTTCAGAAAAGGCTGAATGACCTTGACAGCAAGGCTTCAGACCGTACTTGTGAGATCAGGTTTCCATTCCCAGCCTCTGTTGAAGAATTGTAAGACTTAAGAAGCCTCTGCTGTTGCACAAAGATTGAATTTCATTAACATGAAACAAACAACCCAGGGTTCAGAATGCTGCAAAATAGATCAAAAGGTTAATTCTTCCTTTGATGGAACAAGAAAGAGCTTTTAATACGTCAGCATGCCCACAATGCTGACAGTAATAGGGGATTGTGAGTTTGTCAGTCGCAGGCTGAAAGGTGATAGCATTAGTCACTTAGAGGAGATCTGGGCCTGAATCCTGCCGGGTGACAAACATGTGATAAAGCACTTTCACTGACAAACAGCAGAATGCATAAAACACACGAAGATTTCATTGCCAGAGCACAGTATTCTCTAATGGAAACAATAGCCCTCTGAAAGCAGCTTTGTTCTCAGAAAAACAGCCCCACTGGGTTTTGGTTACTATGCTGGTGCTCCATCAGCATCTACAAGATTGCATCCCATGCAGGCAAAACCTAATTACAAACCCTCTTTTTTCTTGTACATCTTTACCTTTTTCCCTTTCTGGGGTGGGAGAGGGGGTGCAAAGTTGCCAGATTTTTTTCTAAGATCTGCCTATTAGTTCTAGATATTTTCCCAAGGTGTTTTTGTCCAAGTTGTAGAAACACTTTCTGAAGTTGAAAGACCTTCAGTTCATCTCTTGCCCACAAGGTAACATAACAGTCTCCTACTGGAATAAAAGCTGGACAAAGCATTCTTTTCTCTTTGGGTCATTTCCTACAAACATACTGATGTTTGGGATTTTTTCTTGGGTAACTGGGACTTTCAGAATTGTCAAACTAATGATATTTCTGCTTTTTTTTTCCTCTTAAAAATGAAAATATTAATAGTTTCAATGCTCCCAGAGAGAAATCTTAGGTTCCAATACATGAAGCTGAAGCAGAGTATTTTGCTCTGTCTCAGCACAGTGTCGAACCACAACTCCTTAGACTGGCATATGCTTCATGCCCACACTCTCCCCTGGAGGCTGAGCTCTCCTTCAGCTTACAGCTTCTGTGAGGCACAGTGACTGCCCTCCTTGCTCTTTTCCGTAGTGCAGGTACCATCAAGTTTGACAGACAAATCCAGGGACTGAAAATAGCTCTCTAAATCCATTTTATTGCTTGAAAAAATGTTCAACTGTTTGATTTTTCCCCCCCCCTCAATGAAAGCTGTCTGCAAAAAGAAACTCTTAGCAAATCTGTTCAGCTGAAATCTCTTTCTCCATCAGGCGTTTCCTTTAGATTTCCTATTTGAGTCCAGGATTTATTTTTTTATTTCTAGTAAAATTTTTTTTTATTCCTACCCTATTTAGAGATGGGCCTGTACTGCTAAGGTGTCACAGCTGCTGGGGAATAGGACAGCACAGGACAGGATGGGACAGGAGAGAAAGGGAATTCTGCTTTACCAATGCATCAAGCTATTTTCACACAGAATATTTAGATCTCACTTCTCAGTTTGGAAACCAACTTGTAAGCTTCCACTGGGATTATGGAAAAAATGCTTCTGTGCTTAACGCCTGGTACATGTGGCTGCTCCTCCTCCACTATATTCCAAAGATCCTCCACTTGAACATGTATGTGATATCACATACTGGGAACTGTAGTCTTTGCAAGCTGCCCTCCACAAACACAGTCAATGTTGCCATCTGCTTTATTTTTTAAAAGCACTGATTCTTGCAATGTAAAATATTAGTGCGCCTGCTGTCCACAAGTCTGGAAAAAGGTAGAGGAGAAGGAAGTTCTTAGATAATAGCTTCCCACACCATCATCTTTTTGAGTCTTTAAATGGCTGGTACTATCATGCAAAGAGAGATGATACCTGCATTCATCTTCAGATACATCTGAACGATCTTCACCTATAAAGTGAGACAAAGATTTCCATTATTTAGGCTGTTGGCAAAACCAGCTCCAACGTTTACTGTAACAAAATCCCAAGCTTTTTGCAGCTTCCTGATAACGCTGTAACAGATATGCTGTTTCTGAAAGAACTGTTATCTTCAGGATGCTATTCCCACTCATTGCTGAATCTGGTTTGTAGGAGACACTAGCACATTTTGAAAACAAATCCAGTCCTTTATGGAAAAAGACTTAGTTGATCTCCTTCATCTTTTACCACCAACTATGAGGGATTTTCCCCTCTCTTTCAGCATAACTTAGTCAGATACTTTATCTCAGCTCTCAGTCCAGATTCAAAGAAAGGAAAACAACTAGGAACCTAGTTGCAACCTCACTGCAGAAATGCTGCACACCAAAGAATACACTGACTTCTCTTAGGGAGAAAGAGGTCTGAAAAAGAGGACTGTGGGTTTGTTCCATTGGTAGCAGAAGACAGTTTTCATTCAACCTGATGTTTTAAAGTATATTTAAAGAACAACAAGCTATCCCCATCAGAATAATTTTTAAACAATTGCATCAACCCACTGGGTCCCTTAAATCCCATAGTAGGAAAATGTCATTAGGAAATAACACAACTCTAGCTGAGGATACATTTATAGCCAAGTACAGGCAATAAGAGCCTTTGCCATTTCGGTCAAAATATTGACTCTGCAGGTGCTGCTCTGCACAAAATAGGACCTGGTTCTGAAATTAGAGAATCTGTCTGGTGCATGAGCTTTAACTCTGGCAGGGGAATCAAAGGTAGATAAGACCCTTTCTAGCTTTTAACTCCGGAGTGAGCAGAGGTCAGCTTCTTTTCAAAAAGCTTCAGGGCATTCTGTCCACAGATTCCTTTCAAACCATTCTTCTAACCTGGGACAGATGGACTGCATTGGGTCCTATCTCCCCCCACTGCTATCTTCAATATATCCCTCAAGCCAAAGGCAGCAATCAGAAAATAAGTCCATTGTGTTTATTCGAGCAATGACAGCACAGGAACTGGTTGTGAGGCTGGTGCGGAGGGCATATCCATGGCACCCCTCCCATTCAAAGGAATCATGTTGGGGACTGATAATCTGGCCCTTCATTTTCAGGTGTAATTCACTTTTGAAATACAGGATTTCCCAGTGGAAAGACTTCTTACCTAGATCAACCTTCACACTCCTGGCAACAAACAAACGGGGCTCAGCAGAGCTTCTTACCATAAGAAGGGCTTAGCTCAAGCACAGTGTCTGATCATGCCCCAAACTGTGCTGGACACCTCACAGCACTGACCCTGTGCCCCAGAGGCTTCAGCTGTACACCACATCAGGTACAGCAAAGAGGCAGGAAGCAGTGGGGGGGGAAATAAAACAGGAAACAACAGGAATCCAAGAGCAACACATCAGATGGGATGTGGGCACAGCTAGGCTCGTTGTTCCTAATGAACCACAACAGAGCTCTGGTTGCCTCCTGTTTGTGGAAGATTCTGTTCTTGTGGAGAAATTTGAGCATGACGAGTGACAACAGGAAGGTATTCTTGCCATGCTGAGTATACAGCCATCCCACTGACTATTGTATAGCACAGAGATACGTCCATGTTTAAAATTAGCTCCACTGGGCACAGTGTGCAATATTGATCTCACAGAGTGGAGGTCGGAATGGGAGCAAAATCCAGCTAAGGAGCTGGAGAAAATGAGCTTATGCTGGGCTCTGTGCTGCACTGAACCAATGGCAAAATGAGGCAGTTCAAATCTAGCTAGGATGCATCTCTGAACATGCCACTAGTGCCCTCAAACTAGGTACACCCAACAGACAAAGAGACTTCACCTCCTCCCCCTCTCATGCACAGATGCACACGTGATTTGACAAATTTCCATCTTCCTTCCACAGCTCCTCCTGGGTCAATCCACACCACTTGCCCCACAAGGTCGAGTTCTGGCAGAAGTATGACTAAAAAATTCTTTTCTTTCCAGAGAGGTCTGTCTGGAACCATGGAGCCTCGTGTGTTGTGGGGTTTTTTATCTTAGGACATTTTATTAAGTGGAGAACAAAGCTGTACCTCTTCCAGTTCCAGGGTTAGTACAAGTATTGTTATCAACTGGGAATCTCTACATCACAGTCTGTTGAGGGGTATGTACATACCCTAACAAACTTATTAAAGAGGATCTCACATAAAACATGGGGTACTATTATTCTTGGAGAGTTTATTTGTTCAAGGAGAGTCATCATCAAGAGGAGAAACCCTTAATGCCCGGGAGCTCCTAATGCCCTTCAGTTCTCCAAGCCAGGGTAGTAGGTTATTTCTCCAACCCTAAATATGTACAATGGCAAATACTCAAGTGATGTCATCATTAATCTGAGTGGACTGTGGGGAAAAAATTTCTTGTGCCGACACCTAGGTACCTAGTGTCAGACATTAAATCTATTTGAAAGGCTTCTACATAAAAATAGCCACAGTTCCATGCAGCAGAATTCTCAAAATTTGAATGTAAGGTGCTCAGCATTGGTTTCTGGCTTGAAAAATATTGACCTCAGATTGAAAACTCAGAGGTAGAATCAAAAGCAAAAGTGCAGTATTCACAACTTGCTGATGAAGTATTCACATCTGGATATTCCCTCCTGACTACAGCATACATAGTAAAAGTGTTCCATAAGACTCCCAAGCAATAAGACTACAGGCCCATTAAACCTGCAGGGGTTTGAAGGACAATGTCAAAGAATCATAAAAATTACAAGTCCTGTTAATTAACATCCTGCGTATATGTCTGCCAAATAAAGGATTATTTTCTTTGACTCATCCAGTTTTAAAATGGATGAGGAGATCCCATTTTATTGCAAAGGATCTCTAATTAATGTTCATTTACAGCTCTGGGGAGCTAATTCCAATTCTGAGCTGCATATACAGCATTGCACCATCAACCCAAAACCAGCAAAAGATATCTGAGCTGAAGAACAGCTATGTCTCTTTTGGTGGTATTCCCCTGTTTTACTCTTTGTCCTTCCTTTTTGATACTATCTGTAAGAAAACAAGACTTATTTAGTAGTTCATCTGCTCCTGCTGCATAATCCTCTGTGGCACACTGCTGGCAGTTGCAGGGATAATTATGTGACCAGGAAGGTTCTGGCAGCGGGTAGCGCCCAGTGGCAGGAATGAATGAATTTGAAAAGATTAGCTTATTTCCATGAAGAGTCCTTTGAGAAAGACAGAGGAATGCTGAGAAATCAGTAGGAAGGGATGTCTTTCCAATAAAACCACAGAATTTGCAGGCAGTACCCCAAATCTATCTACCCAGCACTGTCACAGCACTTTGACCAAGGGGGTTCTGTTTCCATCCCAAGATAGGGCTTGTAAGTTGGGCACTGCTAAAACGTTTTCAGATTCATGGAACTAGGTTTAAATGTTATTAAACACAGAAGACAGTTGAATTCCTTAACAGAATGTGCTTTCAACAGGGCTCAGTGTTTTCTTAAAGGGTTTTTGTATGGTAATGTGACATTTCACATCCCACACGTAGGCAATTATCTTTGAAAGAAAAATGACCATTTTTTTTATTTTTTTTGAGAAGAGCCTTTGATTATAACACATTTCTTAGGGAGCTGATATGCAAGTACAGAATGTGGATACAAAGCTGATTCAAGATCTGAAGCTGTTACTAAAGGTACTGGGTTTGAGGATGCCTTGGTGAGGGGCATTCAGGCAACATCAGACTCTGGCACCAACTGGTACCAGTGTAGTCTGTTGTGCCTGGAAATTATTTTGCAGTATCTCCCAGGTCTTCCACAACTAGATTGCTGTGCTCCAACAAGATTCCAAATAAATGACAGAAAAGAATAATTACAAGGCTTGTTGTTGCTGCTTACCATCTCAAAATTGTTTGGACACTTGTGTAAATGGGACATGCAGAATTAAACATAAATATCTGCTTGTATTGGTTTGAGTGCAAATTCACTAATAATTCTTATTGTTGTCAGAAAGCATTATTCCTTGCTCCTACAGCAATGAAGTCAGTGGAGTTTTTACCACAATTATATTGGGAACAGGAAGAGGTCTTTTGGATAGAGGCTTAGAAACTGCAGTCTAAAACAGACATATTATCTCCTTCCATGTAGCACCTTTGCTGTGTGAGCAGAAATGTTTCTTTTGCTTTTGCACACAACCAGCAGCAAAAGTTCCCCTGGCTGTGATGCATACAGAATTTCTGTGCACTGTGTGCCTGGTGTCATCCCCTGCTCAGGACAAATGAGATCAGTAGCATTCCCAGATCATAAACACTCGACTGAACAAGACTTCAGGATGCTTGGTAATTCGCAAGCCAGGAACATGCAGCCTGTATTCACAACCATTCCTACCAAACCCATTTGGTTTTCCACCTACATTTTTTTCTGCTATAATTTGAAATTCATCTACAGTTCCTACATTCCACAGTTACACCAACAAAAGAATAAATTTAGGTCCCTTCAAACACTTCCTTTAACCCCTCTTTCCTTCCATACTCTCTCTCACACATGACAGTTGTACATTTATGAGTTCATGGTTGAAAGTGCTCACTACAGGGATAAATAATGAGGCAGGAAGACAGGTTGGGCACCAAACTGAAAAACCACAAATATAAATGTCTTCAGGATTCAACATTTCAGTGTCTGTGCTGGATGTCAGTACTTTTAGAAGGAATGTTTTATCCATCTGCTTCCCTTGGTGTATAGTCCAGGAGATTTGAAAAATAACAGAGGCTTCGTTTAACAGCATAAAAAACAACAACCTGGGGTTTAGGCTAGGGCTGCTTAAATGTAAATTGCAACCAGTCCCGTGTAAATTAGAGGGGACAAAGAGAAGAAAATACAAAAACCATTTTTTTAACAGGAGTTATTTTTCATTCAGACTGAAAATACAACCAGATTTTGGGCAGCTTCATTCATGAGCTTTTGCTCGTAAGTAATAAATCGAGTCAATTATGGTAACTCATGCATTTCTTCTTCTTCTACATTGTATTTCCTGGATTTTGTCTTTCTTAGGCCTGGAGATAAAATATGAGCCAGAGAACAAACAGTACCACTCCTCCTCTGTCAAGAAAGTAATCAGCTTTGCTATGGAATAGTTTGGTTCTTCCTGTGTATCTGAAGAGCAACCAGGTTGACAGAACAAGGACTTCAGCGGGGAGCAATAGGCTGCTTACACAATTTCCCATTACCAGAGAGTCTGTCAGAGCAGTGAGGTGTTTATTCTACTGGAAAGCAAATTGGGTGTGATGTTGCTTAAGCCTTCTAGCTGAATCACCTCTAACAGAAGAAATCTATTCCCTCAACAGCTTTGGGGTTTTGGTCTGTTTTTTGAAAGAAATGAGTCAATACCTTCATACTGTTACACATCTCTTCCAAAAATCTGTTAGCCAGTTTGAACCAAATTCATCAGAGGGGGTAGATTCCTCACTAATGTTGTGGAA
>NW_008239553.1:6144152-6187722 GCF_000691975.1 Corvus brachyrhynchos
TGCCTCTGCTGGGATATGGGAAGCAAGTAGCATCTCTTCAAACATCAAAGGATCTACAGGAGAGCCCTACCCCAAGACAAAAACCTCAGGGAAACCAGGTTTTATTGGTTCAGCTTCTGCTGGAAACATTTATTTGAGCTTTTAATGTCAAATGAGAGGAAAAAAAGGCTGTTAATGATTGCTGTTATTGCAAGAAACCTTTAATATAGCCTTCTCCTAAACTGATCACGGTCCATTGTAAAACTACTTGTGTTTCTTTTCCCACAATTTTATTTAAAAGGCTGTTCCAGAATGTCACTGATCTGACTGTCAGAAGCCTGAAAATTAGAAAGAAGTTCAGTATTTCTTGGCTCTGCTCTAAAGCCAACATTGCCCTTCAGCTGGAAGACCTCTTCTCTCCTACCTGCCTTCCCCAGACTCCACTGTGAATTTCCAGAGCCTCTGCCCTCTTACCCTTGGTTTACCAAGGCTAAACCAGCCAAATTAAGTTAACTCACTTTGTGTTAAAAACTCTCTGTTCCCATCATCATCTGTACTGCTTTAGTTCTCATTTCCTGAACACGCTTACTCAGATGTCTATGAGCAATGCCTTGTATCTTACTGTTAAAACTTAATTTCTTCTTTCACTTGCTTGAGAAAAGTTCTAAGATTAAATTTACTTTTTTATGATTTTATTGCACTGACAGCTCACAGATATCCTGCATCTTTCTTCCCCTTTGTAATTTTAAACTCAGGAACTCTGAGTATGTCCCAAAATTTCTGGTTATTAATTCTATGTATGATCTTAATACTTTGAAATATTAAAAACCAACCTGTTTCTCAGACTCAGATTCTTAAGGTCATTTGGTTCTTTCTGTACCATGTCCCAGTTTGTCATCTGATGATATCTCCCTACTTTGGGCCAGTCATCATTTCATCAGCATAATTTTGGTTTTGTGTCATTATTGTAAGAAAAACCATAAATTGGACTGGTCTCAGAACACATCCTTCAGAAGCCCCATCACTAATTTCCCTCTAACCTGGTTCTTTCATCACAGTAACTTTTTATCACCATTTTAATGGAAATACAGTTCAGTTAATCAGTCTCCTCATCTTGCAAATTTTCGCATAGTCAAAAATTTGTGCCCTTTTCAGACTCTCCATTTCATTCCATGACGAATTACTCCTATATATTAATATTGACAATAATTCCAATCAGTATCTTGGACCTACATCACTCACACTGGCCAGCTTAACACTGATAGGACCCAGCACAATCTCCTTGCCAGCCACAGATGATAATTAACGTTTTTCACCTCCACAGTTACTGATTGTGCAGTACAGGTGAAGTGGACCCTAAAGGCTTGCTTTCAATGGCAGTGACTGCTGTTGGGGAGGAGCATTTCCATCTGACCACTTTTTCTCCATAGTTTCTTTACTGTCTTATCTAACTTCCAGCCATCTCTTCAGGGGAACTGAAAGCTGTGAGATCATGATGGTTTCAGTTAATATTAGACAGCCTAGAGTGGGGGGACATGGACAGAATACCGGGCTTCAGATTCTCACCGCCTTTCCTGATGTCCCCATGCACACTCTGGTAAAGAAGCTGAGCTTTCAGGTTACATGTACGAAAAGAGAGAAAATTTTTACTGGTTAGAAGTTCTGTCAGTAGCACAACTCTGTTCCTATGGGGTCTGAGAAAGAATGGGCAGGGAACAGAATACAGGCAACGTATCTGACTATCCAAGAAATCAAATGTGAACTTGAATATACATAAAGGACAGGAATTACAAACCAAATAAATAAAAGCAATATTACTTTCAACCTTCTCCAGTATAATTCAGTTTGGAGAGGTCTGCTACTGACTGTTGATTCAGCCTCTTAGAACAGTAATTTTTGAGGTTATGGTGCCTTCCATCCATAAGATCAGTTATCTTCCTTAGAAAGCAAAAAATTTCCCAAGGGATAAGGGGCAGACTTCTTTTGATAGCATTATCTTTTAACTAAACACATACAAGCTATTAGAGAGCATCCAAAGGAGGGCCACGAGGATGGTGAAGGGCCTGGAGGGGAAGCCTTATAAGGAGCAGCTGAGGTCACTTGGTTTCTTCAGTCTGGAGAAGAAGAGACTGAGGGGAGACCTCATCGCAATCTGCAACTTCCCTGTGAGGGGAAGAGGAGGGGCAAGCACCAATCTCTTCAACTCATGACCAGGACAAGACTCAAGGAAACAGCATGAATCTGAGTCAGGGGAAGTTTGGGTTGCGTAACAGGAAAAAGTTTTTCACTGCGAGGTGGACCACTCTCAGGCTCATGGTGTGCTTCTTGGGGTTGTCCTGTGCAGGGCAAGGTGTTAGACTTGATGATCCTTGTGGGTCCCTTCAGCTGAGGATATTCTATGATTCCTCTCTCAGTAGTTGTTTTTGGGAATTCACACAACATGTAAATACATAAAGAACTGTCTTTATTACTTTTGAAGACTGGGATTTCAAGACACCATTTTCTAACAGTCAGTATCCATTGATCTCTCCAAAAATGCTCATAGCATCCAGCCTCTATTTCAAACCACAGAAAGTGGCTACTATCACTAAAAATGGGGAGTTATACATGCATTCAAGAATTAAAGGGGAACATTCCAATAAACTCCCATTTGTGCAGGTTTTCAATGATCCATTCATTTGTGATCACAAAACACTGTTTTCCCTAACAGAAAAACACAAAAAGATGCTCACCTACTGTAGCAAACATAGTTCTCTAAATAGAGGAAAGATTTAAAGATTTTTTTTTTTAATTTATCACTGTAAGCCATTTATTTTATTCAGTCACCTACTGCCTCCAAGCTCATTGGCCTGGAGTTTTAGGTAACACTTATTTGTGACCACTGTTGAAGACAGGATATTGATCTATATTGTATATTGGTCTGATCAGATATGACTGGGTTTATATTATTATATTGATGCTATTAGACTCAACACTTTATATTCAGACACAGCAGGCTCTCTCCCAGTGGAGCATCAGTAACATTAATGCTCAGATATTGTAATGTACTACATCAGCAAAAACCCTCTTTGAGATGAAAGATGGTGGACTCACAAAACCACATTTGGTCATTTTGGCAGAGTTACACTGATTGAGAAATGAACAGACTCTCAACTTAAATACAACCCTCCAACTTATGTTCTGTAGAAAGTATGTTTAATATTTTATGGTTTATTACCATTCTTTTGGTAAATTATTCAAAGGCATAGCTCGGCAAAGCACACGGGAAGTCCACAGTGTCAGGTCAATTAGTTGTTTAAGCATTATGTTGAATTTCAAGTGTTTCTTTCTAACTGGAGGAAAAAAAATGTTATGATTTGGAAACAAGAAGAAATTAGGTAGGTTAGATATATTCCTTTTTCAAAAATCCACTTGAATATTTGGGGATGAACACCCCAAGTGTTATACCTCTCCCTGTCCCTACAGTTCTTGCAGCAATGATAGTTCCGAGGCAAAAACCTATGTTGCTTTGTGCTAGCTGAGAAATACCAGACATGGAATGGAGAATTTAATTTTTGTATGCCTTTATCATGATTAAGTGAGCAAACTGACTAGCTACAGAAGCAACCATTCTGTTAGGGATCATTTAACAATCCCATCCAAAATTTGTGGGCAGTTTGCAATTTCAGAAAGTGAGAAAACAGTCATTAGCTGATGCATTCCATCCTCCTGCTACTGTGAGATTGTTCTCTATTGTACATTTCCAATTGATCCCTCCAGGCCACTAAAGCTTTTTAAGTCCTAGATATAAGGATCCATGCCTCCCTTCGAAGGCTCCTTACAACACAGCAGGGCTCATAAGGAAAGACAGCCAGCACAAGTATCACTCTTCTTAATTGAGTCTCCTGTATGTCTCTCCTACTCTGGAAATGGTTCTAGTCTTTTCGTCTATATATACTTACCCCTCTGGTGTGTAAACACCTTCAACGTGCTCTTAATTACTCCATCAGTTTAGCTGTAACTCTGGGGTTTCCAGTTTAGGGGCATTAAATGTTTCAGCATTTCATGGGCAAGAAGATTTCTAATTATTCACAGTTTTCCTTAACGACTGTTTTGGTAGTCCCCTCATTTTTCTTCAGTCCTCGATTACTCCTTTGACAACATATTCACACCAACCTACACTCCACTGAAAATTCAATAAACAACCTTGAAGCAATAAAGGGTAAT
Organism: Corvus brachyrhynchos; assembly: GCF_000691975.1. Taxonomy (NCBI): domain Eukaryota; kingdom Metazoa; phylum Chordata; class Aves; order Passeriformes; family Corvidae; genus Corvus; species Corvus brachyrhynchos. The sequence continues at coordinate 6,148,338 of NW_008239553.1, forward strand.
GAGAAGGTTAAGATCCTCTGTGTCATCCTTCAAGGAAATGATCAGGCTCCATCCCAGTCTTCTAGGTGTTATTTAATGTTCCCCAGTGCAACACATGTCTTTGCCATTGTCTTGTCCTGGAAGGAGGCAACTTTGCCTTTTAAGCTGCAAATCTAAAGAAGCCAGTCAATGTACATTGGATACATCAAATTATCCCATTTTAAAATGCTTGAAAAACCATTAGGTATAGACCACAGCCAGCAACCAAACTGGCAGTGCACTGGTGTGATAGAGTAATTCACTTAAGTATTCCTACTATCTGGTATTTCTTCAGTTGTTCCAAGAGGCCCTTGAAGTTTTTCATGCAAAGAATAAATTTCATTTCACAGCAAGCTGATAAAATATAAAAAACCCTATGGCACTGTTGGAAAACGGATGCACAGGGCATCAGTGACTGTAACCACATGGTAAAGTTGTATCATCATGAGGGCTATTCATCTTTAAGGTCAGATTCAGTACCAGCAGTGGTGTTTTACGGTGGAAGTTACCACCCCTGGCTGTTGCAGACTTTGGACAGACAGACTTCATGGAACTGAAATGGCCCACTCCATCTGCCACCTCTCAGTCTAACATTTCAAATGCTCTCAAGAAAGAATTATTTTGTGAGGCTTACAAAATAACTTTGTGATCTACTGTTTATGCTTTCCCCAAAGGTAGGCCCTGAAGAGATATTTGGTTAGCTACAAAAATGTCACTGAAATATGGAACCTTCCCAGCAACCGCTGATTGGCTCAAGGAAAAGACAAAAAGAAAAGAAATGCTTTTAGGGGAGCCTGTATATTTTTCCTTTGTTATATTCAGAGCAGTTTGACAAGCCTTGCGTCCTTTGGCAGACTGCTTTCTGCTTAGCACCACAGTGAAAGAAGTACATTAGTATCAGCTCCTATGGTATCAGCTTTACAAACTCTTGGTGAGAGAACTGAAATTCAGCTCTGCCAGACTGTTTCCACCTGCCAGTTGGTGATAAATTTATACAATAAGAGACAGCGGAAACCTCGAGGAAGAAGCCAAATTTCAATCTCTTCTGACTACCCTTGCAGAAAATGATACCCCTCATGGTTCTGATGAGGTGGATTGTGGGTTTCCTTTTTTCTTTTGCCTGGCTCTGCAGGAAATTTAAGCCCTTTCAGATAATTTAATAAAAATGTTTAGTACTTTGAAGGATTATCTATTAATCTTTTTGGCACTTGTAAGGGAACCAACCTTCCCAACATGCCAGTTTAGCAGCTTGACTGCTGTTAGACACCTATCTTTTACATTCCCTGTCTTATTGCCTCTTGGTACGCTTGACAGCTTCTTAAGTGAAACTCTTCTTAAGCCACAGTGGAACACGAAACATCTCACTTGATTGCAGGAGGCAGAGAACCAACAGATACATAACCAAGCCTTTGCCTTTGACATAACAGAGCTACTGCAATGTACACCTCTGTGTGCACTGGGCCAGGCTGCAGCACCCTGCGTTGCTCCAGAAACTAGCCTGTGCCAGGAACACAGCATGCACTGCTGCATAACATCCTCTGCAAACACTGCAGAGGATCATGGCACCTTTACCAAAATTTACTCTAATTTCCCAAAGAGAAGGACACACATTCCGTGATGTACTTTCTCACATCAACATTTTCAGTTGCTTTTGATTTCTCTACCCTATACAAAAATAGATGTCATGTTTTTAGGAGACCTGTGTGTTTTTCCTGACAGTGACTCACTGCAGCTCTACAGGGATACACATTTTTCCCCACAGAGTCAGAGCATACTTCACACATAATTTAAAGGAAAGAGATCTTGAGAGTAGATAGGGACAGTAAAAGGGAGACTCATATTCTGGAAAAATAATTTGTTGATTTAATCTTACACTTTTAAATTCTGCTTAGCTTTGCAACTCTAAAATTATTTTTCATTGAAAATTGACATCAAGAAAATGACTGCATATGCACGGATCTCCTCATGAAACCATAGCAAAGCATGATGGCAGGGGGAAAAAATGTAAATTAAAGGGACCAAAACCAAACTGTAAATTTAAGATTCCGATTAAAGTCTACAAAAATATTTGAGGGCACTGATGCAAAGGATCTCAGCTTCAAATTTTCACATTGTTTTCATTTCACAAAAAAAACCAACCAATTATGGTTCTGCAAAAGCCAAACCCACAAAATTCTCTCTAAAACAATGTGTTTCTAGCATTTCTCAATGCCATTATTCATCCTAGCCTCCAGTGAACTTCATATGGCAAGATCAGAACATTTCAGCTATTTTCACTGGTTTCTCAGTCTCTTCTGACTTTATCGTCATTTCTTCACTACCTTTAAGAGGCTCACACAAATTAAAAAACAGTGGCTTTTTTGGGTCATAAAGACAAATTACTGTAGAGGTCAAACAGTAAGGATAATTATATTTTAAGTGTTACCAAACTAGAAGGGGAAAAGACTAGTGAGAGGAGGTACTTTTTAGTAGTAATCTCTACTGCATTACTTTTAGCATCAAGTGAATACGTTCAGGTAGAATTGTACAACCAAATGATCTTGCAGTGGGAAACTGCAGATCACTTTGCTTCCATACAATAGGGAAAAAAATCCTAACGAGCCGGCAGCAGCCCTTTCAGTTTCATACAAATGTGTATGTGGGGAAATATCATACAGATAACACCTTGGTAGTCTCCCTGCCAGCACTTCCCATCAGGATTGGCATGACCAGCATGTCACTGGCAAAGCACTCCACAGATTCTTGCACTCAAGTTTCTTATTCTATAAATTCCTCCTGGAGTATTTGCCATCCTATTCTCTATATGACCAAAATGCTACATACATTAACATCTTAACATCTGTTAAGGGCCTTCTCTGACAGGTAGCCTAAGCAGTTTGGTTTTTTGGCTGCAGGCTACTGCTAGTTGTCCTTCCAAGTTCAGGGACTGTGGGCAACTAACTTGCATCTGTTATTACGCCTTATCGTATACATGTCACTTTAAGCATCCATGACAGTTTAGAAAAAATTAATGCAATTCTTTCTCCAGAGTTACAAAACACACATGAAATTATCATTTGGGGATAAATTCGTATATTACAAAGGAAGTGAAGGGAGTAGCGGAGCCTCCGCCTTTGGGGCAAGATGTCAATTTAAGGAATAATTGAAAGGGAGATCACATTTTATATATGTATATGACAACACATAAATATATAAAATACAATAATGTGTAATATATACACAGATATTTATCACAGATGTTGGAAGCCTGGGGGTGGAGAGGAATCCCAGCACAAAGTCCTGTGTGGGAGAGACACAAAAGGAGCAGTTGAGAGACAATATTGGCAAAAGCAGCATGTGAATTTGTGGGCAGAAAGTTGTGTGGGCAGAGTTGTTTACAGCCTTGAAGGCAAGGACGGGAAGTATGAATTTAATGTGGATTTTTTATAAAATACATTGAGATTTTTTACAATTACTTGGTTATCATTGCTAGACTGCTCTACCTTCTAATCTAGACTGCTTCTTCTAAGAACCTTCTGAGTCCTTAAGCTTGTAAAAGTCAGGGCAAGGGACCAATACAGCACTGTGATGGGAAGCTTAAGTGCCCGATACATGGAAAACTCCATCAGCAGAGATTTCCCAAGAATATGTGTCAGTCCAGGCGATCTCTGGTTTGCTCAAATTACTGTTTTCTTGCAGAAATGTCTGGAGACTTTTGGTTTTAGTTATGAAACAGTCAGGTGCCAGAACGATGTATGACAGCAAGTCATCCATCCTTAAGAAACACATTTCATAAAGTTCTGCAAATAATGGCACCATTTTTGTCAAAATGGTTAAAAGACATGCTGCTGACACATGGACATGAGAAAATGGCAGGCAAAGAAATGATTACACTCCTGTTGCCTTATTCACCTCATGTACAGTAAATATTGCAAAATTACACCGTGTATCTTCAGTGCATGAAATCCCTGCATCAGAAGGGTGCCTTGGGCAATCTTTTCACTGTACATGCTGCCTTTGAGACATGCAGTCTTTGGAACATCAAGTAGGTTCAAAATCTCACAGACAGACTTTTGTCCTAATTAAGAACAAGGGCAGTAAATTAATCCATGTCTCTCAGATATCATGGTAAGTATCAGACTTCTCTAAACTTTTCTATCCTGAGACTTGGAATTGATAGAAAGTGTTACTCTTACGTCTTTTGGATCTGCTGACAGCTGCAGTTTACCTTGGGTGGGACCACAATGATGGGTAGAAAAGGAAACCACAAAAATGTTTTCTGTGTAAAAAGTCTCCACAATCAGTGTAAGCCTGGCTTGATAAATCCCCAAATCCCCTGACCTAGGTTGGCAGGCAGAATGTGTCCAAGGTGAGAGAATATAGTAATACAGTAATTCCCTGTTCCTACAGGCCAGCAGAAGCTTAGTGTGGGGGACAGCAGCCCCAAAACAGACCTTATTTACATCTATGGAGGTGTGTGGTTTAAACCTCGCCAGGAACCATTCCCCACACAGCCACTTGTTCACACACACCCACCTCAGTGGCATGGGCGAGAGAATCAGGAGAGTCGAAGTGACAAAACTGGTGGGTTGAAGTAAAGACAGTTCAATAGGTAAAGCAAGAGCTGCACACACATGCAAAGCCAAACAAGGAATTCATTCACTGCTTCCCATCCACAGTCGGGTGTTCAGCCATCTCCAGCAAAGCAGGGCTCCATCACACATAACAGTTACTCAGGAAGACAACATGCCATGACTCCAAAAGTCCCTGTCTTTCTTCCTCTTGGCCCACTTTTATAGGCTGAGCATGTTGTCATATGGTGTGGGATATCCCTTTGGTCAGCTGGGCTCAGCTGTCCTGGCTGTGTCCCCTCCCACTTTACTTGTGCACCCCCACCCTCCTCACTGGTGAGGTGGGGTGAGGAGCAGAAAAGCCTTTACTCTGTGTGAGCACTGCTCAGCGGTAACGAAGCCATCCCTGTTATCAACACTGTGTGCAGCACAAATCCAAACCAGCTACTGGGAAGAAAATTAACTCCATCCCAGCCTAAACCAGCACAGAAGATAAAGTCTTCCTGTGCCCACACAGAGCAAGCTCATTGCAATCAACAAGACAGGAATAAAATAATTGAGATTGCAGGCTCCTAGTCACAGCAGGAACTACAGGAGTCTAAATTTGCCCCCCTCAGAGAAACTCACCTGTCATTTGACTTAAGTAGTTTCAGAGGCAAGAAAGCAATTCACTCTCCACAGTACCTCAAAGACCTTGCATTTTTTGAGATAACTCTAAAAATTGGACTCAATTGTCATATGTGTAAGACATGAATGTTCATCAGCGTAGGCTCAAATGAGGTCATAATCTACTTGTTTGTCTTCTTTGGAGGCACATTTTGTGCCCAAGCAGTGCAATAGTGGAGACACACTAATTTTTACAGCCAATAGCACTGAAGGGACCGTTTTAGCTACCAGCTTGTCCTGTCACCTTTGATTTCCCCTTCTCCCCCACAAATAACTAAGTATGTGCCTGCAGCTCAGCTGAAAGGAGAGCTGAAACCCAAAGACAAGTGTAGACTTATAATACACATCCAGACACAAGATGCCTTAACTGTTTCATGTCTTTTTGCTGGAACAGACAGTGAAATTACCAGCCTCTACCAATGGGCATCAATATAAATCTCCCCCATCTTTGGCTAAAAGCCAATCTTCCCACACCATGGGTATCTACAGCACACTGAACACAATCCAGACATAACCCATTCACATGGCCAGCACTCACATCCATGTCCTTATGTGTTTGTGCCAAGTGGGTGCACATCTCCAAAAGGTGGGGCAAGAAGTCCTCAGGAAGGAAATATTAGGGATGAAGTTGCAAGCAAAGTAAATTGTGCTGACAGTCTGGGTCTGGATTGTAAATCATCAATTGCCTAGTTTTTGCCAGCACAATGCTAAGCATGTTCTTGCTTGTCTGAGCCAATCAGCTGCACAAAGCTGGCAATCAAACCTTCGACTCGGTCAGGAAACATTTTTTTGCTTTGTACCACAACACTGCCACATTTCCCTCTCTGTAGGAAAGCAGCAGAAAACAGATGACAATTATTTTTTTACAGAAACTCATTTAGTAAGAAGCAACTACCTCTCCTAAACTCACATTATTTGGAACTACTCTCTTGCTGGGCCTCATTTTCTTCACAGATTTGCAATAACCCAATCAAGTCCAAAATCTCTACCCATTCTTGGCCATTCAGAGCACTTCTTTCTTAGCACAACTTATTATAACACACTCCTATTTTCCTCTTAGCTGGGGAGAGGTGCCTGCCACAGTGAATTAACAGAGCTCATTTAACGCTTACCTAGTGCGCTCAGCAGCAGCCGGGAGAGGGGGACCTGTTTCAGCCAGACACAGCTCACCTGCTACAAGAGCTGCAGGAGCAAGGACACTATTTTGGTCACACTGTCTCAGGGCTAGCAATGAAAAGTCATGTCCTCAGAATTTTTGAAGTGAAAATCTTGGTTCCCAGAAGTAACCTGCAAGTCACTCATCAAAGGCAGGCATGTGGCCAGGTGTGTCTGGTTTCAGGCTTTCCTCAGAGACAGCTGCTACAGGAACAGGCCAAGTGAGACAAGAGAACGTGGGATAAGCACAGCATAAGCTCAAAGAATTTGGAGAGCTGGGAGAAATATGAAAGGTCCACTATGAGGAAGTGCCATAAACAGATTGGCATGGCTTGGTCTCATATGGGTACATGGCAAGGGCTTACACTACGTTAGCTGCTGTGGTCATCTGAGAGTAGCACCCTGCCACCCTCATCTCTCACCACTGTGCTCTGGATTGCACTGTTCCAGTGAAAATATACACAACAGCAACTCTTTATCAGTATTTGAAATTTATTGTTGGAGGGTTTTTTAACTATGTATTTTCCATGCATGGAGAATCCCATTTTTAGGCTCTGAGCAACACAATGGCCTTCATTTGCAAGCAGATTCTCTCCCACAGCCAGGCCTAGCTGTGTCATGTCACCTGGGTATCCTTTGCAGACTCAGAAAGCTCCAAATGACTTTTTAGCGTTGTTCTATAGGGTACATAGGCAGCCTGCTCTAATTGCTGATATTTTTGTCATTTGCAGCCTACAAGTTGGCTGGGAGTGTTGATCTGCTGGAGCATAGCAAGGCTCTGCAGAGGGATCTGGACAGGCTGGATCATGGGCTAAGGCCAATTGCATGAAGTACAACAAAGTCACCCTTGGGTCACAACAACCCCATGCAGCACTACAGGCTGGGGGAAGAGTGGCTGGAAAGCTGCTCAGCAGAACAGGATCTTGGGGTGCTGTTCAACAGCAGCTGAACATGATCCAGCAGTGAACAGGTGGCCAAGAAGGCCAATGGCATCCTGGCCTCAATGAGAAATAGTGGCCAGCAGGGTCAGGGCAGGGATTGTCCCCCTGGACTCGGCAGTGGTGAGGCCACACCTCGAATCCTATGTTCAGTTTTGGGCCCCTCACTACAATAAAGACATTGAGGTGCTGGAGCAGGTCCAGAGAAGGGCAATGGAGCTGATGAAGGGTCTGGAGCATAAGCCTTCCAAGGAGTGGCTGAGGGAGCTCGGGTTCCTTAGTCTGGAGAAAAGGAGGCTTAGGAGGGCCTTCACTGTCCTCTCCAACTACGTGAAAGCAGGTTTTAGCGAGGTTGGGATTGGTCTCTTCTCTCAGGCAACAACCAACAGGACAAGAGGAAATGGCCTCAAGCTGTGCCAAGGGAGGTTTGGGTTGGATAGGGAAAAGATTATTCACTGGAGAAGGGGTTAAGCATTGGAACAGGCTCCTTAGGGAAGTAGTGGAATCACCATCCCTAGAAGCATTCAAAAAATGAGTGGATGTGGCACTTTGAGATTTGGATTAGTGGGCATGGTGGTGTTCATTCAAAGATTGGACTTGATGTTCTTGGAGGTCTTTTCCAACCTTAACGATTCTATGATTCTAGATTTTAACACCTCATGATATTTCAGTTATAGATTTACCATTCTTTGTAAAACATGGGAATGAAAAGTACCTGCATCACTCAAGCAGTTTTCAAAGCAGTTTGCATTCACTACGTGTAACATAGAGTAGGCTTTCCCTCAACCCATGGGGCCTGTCATCTGTATGTCTCCCTGGAGAAGACAGACAATGATTTACCAACACCTGTGCAATTGCAGCATCAAAGTCCAGCTCTTGAAATACAATGCTTAGCTCTGTGATATATGGCAAGGCATCCAAGAGTACATATATCACCACTACAAAATCTGCCTGGGACCAGTCCTTTATCAACTCAGGTATCAGGGTCCTTCATTAATGCAAACCACTACTGGCAGAAGATTTTAATACCAGTTCCTCTCCATTGTACAATGTTAACCAGTTGTGAACTTCCTTTATGTTCATTGGTGACACACCTGGTAAATCCTGAAATTTTTTTTTTATTATTTTAATTTTTTTTTTGAGTGGGGGAACTTAGGAGCAATAGAAAAGGCTTCTTCAGTTAAATAAAACAAGAAACTGAATCAGCTGTAAAAGATTCACAAGTACTGATCTGTGGGCAGAAGAACTGTAATTTATTAACATGATATTTGACATCCTGAAAATTCATTTAAGTTGAAACTGCCCACCATATAACTGAAAGTTAAGCAACATAAAATCTATTTACTGGAACAAGTCCTTGGTCAGTCTAGCAATGTTATGAAAGGGTGATAAGATGATGCATGCATCCCACTAAAAATTCCTTAAATTTCTGTAGGAGTAACAGCCAAGACATTAACTGATTCTGTTAAACTCCTTTCCTGCTCTGCCTGTTCCTCCAAGTAATACCTGTAGGGACTTAAGATACATAGTCAACATTTTTCAGTAATGTCCTTGGAGTGCAAAATGATCTTTGGCAAGCATGCAAAAGGCCAAACACAAGCCATTGGCACTTATAGCTTTTCATATCGTTATGCAGTTATACAGTAAGCATTTTCACTGCTGTTCCTACAGTCTGTTCCAAGAATCTCAGGAATTTTCAAAGTGGGTTGTTGGGTTTTTCCTACAGTCAGGAATCTGAGGAATCAATTCTTATTCCCTGGGTACCTAATAATCCTTGACATTCTCAATTAACAACAGGAACAATAGCTGACATTACAATATTAATGATGATCCAAGATTTTTTTCAACTCCTTCCCTAAGCTATTTCTTTGCCTGTTAACCCATCTCCCACCAATTATTATGTAAGCTGGGACTCAAGTTTGGTATCATCTAAATTTTAAAATATGGTAGAGGTATTAAGGATAATTACCTTTCTCTGTGTTTTGTGTTAGGCAGCTGAAACCCAAGGGAGAGGCAGGAGAACTGAACTGTTCTACATTCTCTTTGTCAGCAAGTGGCTCAAAGTCAGCCAGTCTCTGAACAGACACAGACCTTGGGGACATCTAGGCCTACTGCTGAGAGAAGAGATAGCACTTAGGGGTACAAATCACACAGATCCATGAGAAATCAGACTTACCCCACTTATTCCGTACCTCTTGGAAAAACTCTTTCTAATTCTGTTTTTACTAAAAGGTTTGGTGTATCTCCCAGATAAGATTTTTGTGTCTTCTTTTCTTCATTTTTATGTTCACATCTAGTATTTGGAGGCCTCTTGCAAAGTAGGATCTTCCTTCATCTTGCAGATCCACACAGTAGTAAATCTGAATTTTATATTGTCATGTCTAGTTTTCTGTCAGTGGCGCTTCTCTCAGCTTTCTCATTATTCTTAGGTTACCTCAACAAGGAAAGCCTGTGCTGGAACTGGCAGATTTTACTGCATGTCTAAAACTCTGCCTGAGAGTCCTCAGAACTTTCCAGTTTTCCTACATTGCAAACTTTGATTTTATCTCAGAAGTTAGCATTCAATAGCTTTGACAGCTTCATGACTTTTGAATATAATTTGATTAACCATAGATACTCTCCTCTGTCATACTCAAAATAAAGCTCCTCCTCTCCCTCCCCTCCCCCCCCCCAAATTTTGCTTTGATTTGTGCAGGTATTCACTACTATAGATCAGTTCTTTGTTTATTCTCTTCAGAAGCAATTATGTGCATCATATTGAATTGCCCTGTATCTTATCTGAATCTCCATCCAAGTGGAACAAAATACTGCTTCTCATTTTGTTACGTTTTTCTTTTCCGAGATGGCTAGTTTATATGTCAGCAGATACTTCTTTTCTCTGTGCTACTGGGATAATCACTCACTCTTCTATTAGTAAAATGCCCATCTTAATAAATTCTTTCCTAAAGTGCTGACATTGTGCTCTAAATCTCTGCTTTCTTCTGACCATCCTTGTACAATTTTGTCTCATGCTAAAAAAAACCTAGGTAAGTTCCAGTGTAAAACACTGTTAATTTTGAAATTATAAAAGGAGCATGCTCCACTACATAAATTTCATAGTCATTGATATCTCTTTCATGTAGTATTGATCTGTTTATCACCCTACACAAGAAATCCATATTTTGTCCCTTATTTATATTCTACAGAAAATTCTTGTTCCTGTAGCTTCAGGATAAGATGTACAACTTTAGCTGGTAGTAAACAGAAAAGTTTCTACAATGTGAGCAAATCTGGAACTCTTGGGGTCTTTACAGGTACACTTCAAACAACCTAACTGGAACCAGTTCTAACTAATTCATTTTTAAATTTGAAGTATTTTCTGATGCAGCAAAGGAGATTTCAGAGAATATACAACTGACTGTTTTTGAAGACTCAGGTCTGTATTTCTGCCTTTGCTGAAAATAACCCATCAGGGGCAGATCCTTAGCATTTATTGTTTGTCAGTGTGTTAAATCTTACACCTGATTCTCAGTATCAACAAAGCTCCTCATACAGTATGTGATGTCTCCATTCTAAACAAGGATGTGAAGGATTAATTTATTAAATGTGCTTTTGAAAATATTGTTCATAAGACGGGTCAGGTAAGTCATCTCACCCCAGCCTATATGGAATGGCAAATACATATTCTTAGCAGGCAAAAATAAAAGGGAGGGAAGAGGAGTCATTCAGCACTTCCATCACTGGTTTAAATGCCATGTGAGATTGTTATTTTTGCTAAGATCACAGGAAGTCCTGCACAGACAAATCTGTTTCAATATTTCTACTGTAAGGGGATTTTTATTTTCACAAGCAGAGCACCAGGGGGTTTAGCTGCTGACCAACTACACAGAAGTTTTTAAATCTATTTTGGTTCCCTGGGTTCCATGGGCACTCGAGTGACTATCCTTGAATGGAGGTAATTCAAAACAGTTTCTGTGGTGCTCTCCTTGTTGTGGGAAGCAACTCAGTAACAAAGACATCAAGGCCAGCTGCAGGACAGACAGAGCAGAAAGTGAGCAGCTGTACAAAATTAACAAATCAGAGGAAAATATTTCTCTTATCTGCAGCACTCTGTTATTTTCCCTTTACAGCAAGCAAAGATCAGCTGGCAGACCTAAGAGAAGAGATGCTGCTCCAGGCAGGCCCTGATATAGACAGCTCTACATCAAGTCTATACCTGCAACACCAGTCTATGTCTCATCCTTTTCTTAAGATCAGAAATGTATTTCAACATTTAATGAGCCATTTATAACAGCCCAAAACACACAGGTGTTATTGCCACTTGGTTTACTTGTTTGGATAAGCCCCTACTATGCAGCCAAGTTGCTGCCCAAGGTTTAACATGTGCAAGCCAGATTGAAAGTATAATTAGTACCAACATGGATTAAGGCAGAGATTATTCTGAATATGGTACAAGCTTGTACTCAGTAGCATCTAAAGAAAGAGGAACTTCTTACATAGACCCTCAATCTCACAACTCAGACACATACAAGAAATCAAAGAGAATTTTATAATATCTTTCACTTTACCTTTGTTTTCTTTCCTTGTGTACAATAAGAAAAAATAGCTACAGGCAGCTGGCTGCACTATTTGGATGATAATTTAAAACTCAGTTTTCTGGTAGAACGCCAAGACTTTGGTTCTGTGAAATCCAAAATATACAGAACAGTCTTTGGGAACTAACTCTTACTCTGTAATTCCAGGGAGAATCTAATGTGAATATAATTTTCTGCTGTGTTTGCAGCCCATTTAAAGTGGTCTTGTTCTAATGCAAAAAACTCTTAAGTAGAAGTGAAACTTACTGGTCTATTTTCAGTATGCATGCCCCAAAACGAGTGATAAGCCAAACACTGCTAATGAGGAGAAATAAATAATTTTCATTCTTTAAGTAGTAGATGGTAACTTTAACATTTTATTATGATCTTTTATAGAGAGGGCATCCTCTTAAAAAAAATAATAGCTTAATTAAGGTTGTAAATGTGTCCATAAATATATACATAAAAAATTAAATGGCCCCACATTTCTGTGTGAGTAGGAAGTAAGAAGAAAAAAATGTACAGGAAGAGGTTGTTCTGTACCATTTTGTGAAGTTGCTACAAGGTGGAGAAAAAGGAAAGGGGATGGCATCCATTCTATAAATGCATGCATTTATACCAAACCCCTTGGATAAATAATGCTTGTAAAAGAATTTGTTGAACCAGATCCTTGTAGAGCTGGGGCTTTAGTCTTTAGTGGAAGTAAATAAACTCATTTGATGTGAGAGAAGTGTTTGATGAGGGTGGAAAGAATAAAATGGGTTTTTGAGTAATCAGGGTTTCAGTAATCAGCTTACAGGAAACAAATGTTAACTTGCTAGAGGTCACTTCACCTTCATACGACAGGCATTCATTGTGGAGGACTCACAGTCTAAGCTGTGGACAGTGACTGCTGTAAAGGAACAGAGGGTTCCTTCTGTTAACCACAACTCTAAGAATAATCCAATTGACAATGCAGAGCTTTGCATCAGAAAGCAGAGGTGGTTTGCATCTAGCTAAGTGTCTAAAGGTTTTGCGAGAGATCATTTAGAGCCTGGAATTGGAAATAAAACATAAATTATAGTAAACCTGCACATCATGATCATCACAGAACTGGTGATGAGTTCTCCGGAAGTCCAGTGTAGAAGTTTAGTTGATGCCCCTCCTTGTTTCACCAAATATTGAAAACTCTATTATTGCATGGTCACTGTACCCCAGAGAGCCTCCAACCACCACATCTCCCACCAGCCCTTCCCTGTTCATAAACAGAAGGTCTATAGCATGATATAGCATGGACTTGCCATTTCCTGCAAAAGGCAGAGAAGCATCTGGGGAGATACCTGTCTCAAAACAGCACCTACAAATCTTGTAATAAGTACTGAAGTCTTCTGCCACCTTGGTGTTGAGAAAGTGTTCAATGTCTTCTGAGTTCCAAGGCAAGATAATGGCATAAGGAAAATTTAAGCAAGTATCTCCCACTTCCCTACAATTATGCTGGCTGCTCCTGCTTGAATCTCAGATTGGTGCATGTAGTTCCACTGAATATGCCTGCCCAGCTCTCCCCCAGGTTATTCTGTTTGGCCCTTGGGATGGCAAGTCTCCACATCAGTCTTACTCATCTTTTGCACCAATCTGGAGAGACCACCTGTAAGACCATGAAAGAAGTTTTCTCTCCAAGATCTGTTAAGCTTCTGACCTCTTTCAGGGGCTGATATATTACTTATTAATACCAACAGTGATGATTAATTTCAATTCAGAATTTGGGCAGTGACTTGTCAAAGTACTGAGGTGTGAACATTTAACAGAAATTTATCAGTCCTTTCTGTCTTGCATTTGTCTGTCAATATGGTTTTTCTGGCCCACTCAGACAAAGTGAATTGATTTGCCACAGCCTGTAATTATTGGAGGAAGAGATGGCAGCATTTTGAAACCTCAAAAAGTTAGAGGAACAATTTGAATCATCAACAGGTTCAGTTACACCCTGGCATATGAAGCTGAAAACACAAAAAATTTCTGTGATGTGCCATCATTATCCTCCTCTGATGGTGGCATTAAATTGTGCACAATGGCAAGAAAGGCAAAGATCCCAAACCGACTGACTGCTGCGATAAGAGAGAAAATCCTGAAGTGAACAGGACTGCAGTGGGATTGTGACATTTTAATGATAGTTTAGAAATACAAAAATGTCTAAAGTGTAGATAGTCAGTATTCTATTCATTCTCTTTCTGTGAGAATAGCAGTCACCAGATGGAAGCATAAGGTAGAATTTATCCTCTAGACTTTCAGTTTTGTAGAAAGAGATTTAAAAATTATTTTAAAACAAAAACTTTTATCTGAAAATAATGTAGTCTGTTTTACTTTTGCTTCTGTGTATAATCAGTGATACCAACACATTGCACATGGCCCTGCTTTCTTCTTTTTTTCCCCCGGTGGAAAACAGGACCTGAGCCATACTTAATGACCCATAAACCCCCAAAATAATCTCTTCCTAAATTTTTAAGGTTTAGTAGACCTCATGATGTAAGGCTAGAAATGCTGTCAGTCTGACATAAAACTGTTAAAATGGGCTGTTCAATACAAAATTGTAGCTATCAGGCTAAATTAGTAACTATTGTTTTGCAACTGAAAGTGATGGAACTATGAAGGTAGATTAAGATGGGGAGAGAGAGAGAGTGCCTGAGTATAGGTGAGGAAGGTTTAGGATGGAGAGAGAGATCACAGCTGTACTAAGGAAGTTGCTGAAAATGCGATGTTTCAGTCAGTGCAGCCTCTAGGCTGCCTTCAGGACTCATTAAAAACAGTTCCCATCACTTCCACTAGGGCTTCGGGAAGCTAAGAGCTTTGAAAAGCTTTTTTAAAATATATCTTACAGCCAGGCAAAATGTAGTTCTGAGAAAGTAGCGGAAGAAGGAAGTGACACAGAGTGTCAAAGTAAGGAAATTAAATATGTATGTACGTGTTTGGGGGAGGATCTGTAGCATAAAAAGGCCTATTTGTCTTTGCCTTACACCCAATCACACCACAGGAGTTCTTGGTTTAGTTCAGGAAACAGATTTGAAATATCTGTTTGCTTGATATAGTTGCATAAAATAGTAAAACTGAGATAACAGTACCCAGTCTGTAATTATTAGAAGGCATCAGACAACCGGCACCAAGTCTGCAAATAGTCAGGCCAAAGTGGGCTGGCTTTTGTCTGTGAGAGGAAATAACCCTTGGGATCACATTCATCCTGGCCCATGCTGAAGAGCTTACAAATAGCAGTTATACACCAGGGCCTAGTGGTAAGGATGAGATGTCTGCTTCACTTCCAGCCTTCCTCATGGAATCCTAGAATGGTTGGAAGGGACCTTAAAGATCATTTAGTTTCAACCTTTTCCAGGGTCTCACCACTCTCACAGTAAAGAATTTCTTTCTAATATCTAGTCTAAACCTACACCCTTTCAGTTTAATACCATCATCTCTTGTGCTATCCCTAGACTCCCCAAGAAGCAATCCCTCCCTATCCTTGTAGGCCTGCTTTACGTACTAGAAGGCTTCTGTATGGCTTTCTGAAATCTTCTCTTCTCCAGGATGAACAAATCCAAGTCTCTCAGCTGGTCTTCATAGCAGAGATGCTTCAGCCCTCTGTTCATCTTTGGGACCACCCTTTGGACCCACTCCAACAGGTCCATATCCTTGTTATGCTGAGGACCACAGAGCTGGGCACAGTACTCAGGTGGGGTCTCACGAGAGCAGGGAAGAGGGAGACAATTCCCTCCTTTACACTGGTGGCCACGCTGCTTTTGGTGCCGCCCAGGACCATGGCTGGCTTTCTGGACTGCAAGTGCTCATTTCTGGCTCATGTGGAGCTTCTCATTCACCAACCACCCCCGGTTCTTCTCCTCAGGACTGTTCTCAGTCCGTTCTTTTCTCTGTGGACAAACCTGTGTTTGTAATTGGGATTGCTGCAGCCCATGTGCAGGACCTTGCACTTTGCCTGTTGAACTTCATGAGTTTCACACAGCCCCACCTCTCAGGCCTGCCAAGGTCCCTCTGGATGTTACCCCTTCCCTCCAGAGTATCAATCACAGCACACAGCCTGGTGCTGTCAGCAGCCTTGCTTAGACTGAGCTCAGTCCCACTGTCCATGTCACCAACAAAGGTGTTCAACAGTGCTGCTCCCAATACCAACCCCTGGGGAACACATCAACCAGCTCTCAGTCCAGACTATCATAATCTTGAAAAATAAGAACCAAGGCAGTGCCCCCTAAGCCAAAATGGCATCAGATTCACAGTCTGAAGACTTATCTAACAAGTTTGATATGTGCTTGGACCTCAGTTGTCTGCAGATGAACAGCCTAGTTGGAGTTTTGATACTTCATAGTGTCTCAGTTCCACAGGTGCTCCCAGCATAATACCCTCAGTTACATGGTTACTGTTGCAGTAGACCCAGTGTGAGCAATAGTGAGGTTTTTGGGAAGAGGGATCCCATGTTTGAACAGACCACAAGGGAATATGCATATATTTGCTTGACTTTGAGGGATAAGTTCTAGTCTGAAAATACTACAGCCAGAGACCTGTACAGCTTCATTACATCAGAGGAGCCAAAGAGCTGAGAGAAATCACTTCTAACCAGTGGCCGCCTGTACGACTCCGTGTACCAGGCAGTGGCCAGTAGCTGCCTGAGCTGACAAGTCATTCAAAATTAATCAAAGTTTAATAGAACCGTAAACATGACTGTCACTGATTACATGTCCCAGAAGAAATACCATCGCGATGTACCACAGCCTTTTGAGGTCTGCCTTCAGTCCTACTCCACTGTATCATGTTGTTGTCAACTCTTCCTCAAATCATTCTCTCTTCTTAAAAATTTGCCTATATTCTCTTGCTAAAGCTAATACTGCAAATAATACATTGAAGAAGTAATAAATTTATTGTAAAGAGATTTAAACAAAATGCCTCTTTCCACACCCAGTAAGGCTAGAAGAAGAGTAATCATGGCTTCAAATATTCATATTTTGTTGCCCTTTGTCTTGATGAAATATATTACTTCTTTATAGCATAGGAATGAGAACAGGTACCTTTGTATGCCAGAGAGAGTGTAAATGAGTTATACTTCTGCCTTCAGGAGCTGAAAAACAAAATAACCAAAACAGTACTGGGATTCTGTTTGGAAAACAATGCAGTCCAGGGTTTTTCAGCTTATCAGCAGACTCAGCCCAAGATGAGCACTTCTAGCAGCTTCTCAAGTGTTTTATTAGCACCAGTTTGTACTGGTGCACTGTTGAAAATATGCCAGCTATTAGATATAAGTAAGTACACTTTCTGTAAGGGACTGGGATCATATTTGCATTTCACTGGCTCACTAGAAAAGATCCTGACTTAAGAAGTGGCTCCAGTGACCTGGTGTTAGGAGCAGAGGAGAGCTGCTCTGCAAGGCAAGGTGAGCTGGGAGCTGAGGGTGACAGCAGGGCGGCAGGGCAATGCCCTCACCAAAAGGGGTGCAGTCCCATCCTACCTGAGCAGGTCTGGTGACACTACACAGGGTCAGAGGACAATCTGGTGCTTGCCAGACAAGTCTTCATGGATGTAACAGATCAAAGGCAACCCAGAGATTGAGACCAGGGGATCTGGCTCAGAAAGAACATGGCCAGACTACAAAACAGCAACATAGCTCAGGCAAGGACTAGGGAAGGGCTTGAGCCTAAGAGGATGCCTCCAGGGAGGCTTCCTGCAGCCCAGTCTCACAGAGCTCCTTGCACAGCAGCCTCACTCCTGGTTACAGATGCAGGAATCAGTGCTGACCATGGCACAGGCAGCCAAAGTTCTCACATGAGGGAAAGACTGTGTCCAGGGCTCTGACAACTGAAGCCCAGGAGGGCTGATAGAGAGGGTTTGCTTATCTGAAAGGGTTGTATGTATGTTTAATAGAGATAGAAATTATTTCGAGTGCCTCATTCGCATTAAACCAGATTTATCAGTTAAACTTGCATTGACAAATTTACAGTAAGAGTCTGTCCCCAAGTGATCCACTTGTTGGGAATGTTTTTTTAATCACAGAAAAAAAGTTGTGGTGGTAGCTCTTCCTTTTACCCAGATGTTTATGAGTCATACCTGAGATAATTGATGATCCAGACAGTGATAGCTGGAAATAATGGCGTTATGGGACTTCCAGATTCAGTTAAAGTAACAGTTATTTCAGTACTTGCCCGGTTCCACATTTGCACAATTAACTGTCTGTTCCTGATATCTTAAAGCGATATGCTTCAATTCCTCCAGTGACACAGGACAGGCAGCAGTTTCACAGGCCACGCAGGGGCTGTCAGTGCTGAGGCATGCTCCTGTATGAGAGGAGGTATGGCTGAAGCCTGTCTTCTTCTCCCCCCCGGAAATTCAATCTTAAAGCCCCCGACTTCTGCAAGCACAAGCTGAGATGTTCAGCTGGTTGGACAAAGAGCACACACTGTCAAACAGATACTTGTCTCCTCTCTGGAAGCAGAGATGGGCTGGGTGTACCACATACTGCCAGCTGGACCATGCTGAACTCAAAGAAGAAATTCCCATAATGCTTGCTTATGTTTCTCTGCTAGGTCCCTTTGGATTGCAAGATGTAATGAGCAACTAATTCTGGCAACAGAATGTTATATTCCTCGCAGTTACAATTTAGCTCATCACTTTAAAAAAAAAGTTATTAAATATTTCATAAGGAATCTTGATTGATAGTCAATGTAAAATATTTTCTTTTTTATTAAACTTGGGGGGGTAACTTAGGGAGAAGGGGTCATCCTTTGCAACTGAATATTTGAACCTCTGCTTTTTTTGATTCGTTCTGATATGGGTTTTTTTTCCTTTTTTTTAATGCCTTAAGCATGTTCCTCTTCTATTGTTTGTAGTATGACTTAGGGATTCAAGTGCAAATAACATGGAAGTAAATATTTCACATGACATAGAAACAGAACTCAAAGTGTAATTTAAGTTAAGAAACATATTAAAGTTGTCTAGTAAGTCTCAGAGCTCATCAAAAAAACTGAAATATCAACACAATTTTGAAAGACTAATCTTCTAATAATACAAGTTACATTATAAAGAAATAAACCTTACAACAGGAGAAATATTATGTGTATTAATAATGTCCATAAATGTAAAAAGGCTGCTCTAAAATTATTTTAAATTAAACATGAGAATCTAACAAAGATAAGTCTGATCGACTTAGTTACATCTACAAAAACTGCACTGAAATTTTTTTATTGGCTCCTGCTGTCTCCTTAAACATGAGAATCTAACAAAGATAAGTCTGATCGACTTAGTTACATCTACAAAAACTGCACTGAAATTTTTTTATTGGCTCCTGCCATCTACTGCATGGGGTAGGGAATGCAGCATCGAATTGTGAAAACCTTGTGAAGTCTATTAGCTGACAGCTCCACGTAACAGATATAGTCCCAAATTATTAACACTTTCAAAGCTTAAATATCCTGTATGACATGTTTTCCTCACCTCTCTATTCAGAAGATAGTTTTCCAGTGTATCCTCCATTCAGTGCATCAGAGTCACTCTGGTACTGTGATGCGAGGTGCAGCTGAGTGAAACCGTGTAAAGGCTGACGAAAACTGCCCACAGGCTGTAAGGCTGCACAAGTCCTGGAGAGAACAGCAGTCACCTTGGATTATGCTCATGGACCAAAGCTCTGCAGACTGATTGAACCTGATCTGCACCCCACTGTGATTGATGGTGAAGTCTGGAGAAAGCTGTCCTGAAGGCAGGAAATAGACAGCCTTTGGTGTAGAGAGGCTTCTTACAGCCACGTCTCTTCTTTTTGGCATTGAAGACAGAGAGCACACAGGTGGAGTCTGCTTCTTTTGTTCAGCAAGCTGATGAAGTTTAATTTTAGAAATATTGCTCTAAGCAAGCTTCATGTTGCATGCTATCAGTCTTCGAACTGCGTCAGCTACTAAGGGAAGCGCCTGTAAGATCAGTTAGCACTCTTAAGTTCAGAAACCATTGCCCCGGTGAATTTTATTTTTAGTAAAGAATGCAACATGTGTATACTATTTAGACTCACACTATTTTAAAAAAGGGTGTTTGCCTTAGGCAACCAGGATTCATTTTAACAACAATTTTGTAATCTGGTTAATAGTGATCCAGCCTAAATATGCTACCCCTCAGGAGATTTTCATATCCTTGAGGGGGGCCATTCTATAACAGTCCTTACATGACCCCTGCCCATCTTCAACCAGCTTTAATTGATGGCCATTGTGAAAGCCAGAGGATGGTTTCCAAGGCTGGTAGGCTGATAACCACCCAAACAGGCAGAAAGACACTAGAATCTCTCTTGGCAGTGTGCAAGGTGCAGATGACAGGACACTTGCATCCAGGGAAATACACATATGATCCAGGTGCCTCCGGTGTTGAGGAGGCTCTGTCTGTCAGGGCTGGAGCTCTGTTGGAAGTAGTGCACCAATAGCCCTAATGGCTCTGACCGGCTTCACCTGGGGCCTGCAGCCCTGCCTGGGCTCTGCGTTTAAACCCCGCCCTGGCCCAGGCTGTGTTGTGGCTGTGCCTATTCCCAGTTTTGCCACAGCTGTGCCGCCGGCTACTCTGGTTCCAGGCCCAGCTCGGGCGGGTTTCCAGCCCAGCTTTGGGCCTGTCTTGTCACTGAGAGTTCTCCCAGTGCCTGGGCTCCCAGCCGGGCCTGCCCCTGTCCCTGGCTGTTCTGCCTGGCTCTGCCCAGCTGGCTTGGCTCTGGTGGCCTTGGGCTGCCTGTGCCTCTGAGCCTTGTCCCCTGTCCCTTGGGGACCGAGCAGCTCTGGCTGCCCTCTGGGTCAGTCCTCTGACACCGCCGTGCCAAATCCCTGCTGCCCATTCCAGACAGGGAATGAGGGAAATCAGCATCTCCCATTTGAAGTTCCAAGAAAGAAATAAAGCTTGAGGTCCTTGCAATCCAAACCATTCTGTGATTCTTCAACTTATAGCTTGATTCCTTCAACTTAGAAATTAGAAAATTCTCCCCTAGCCTTTTGTTAAAATACATTACACTAAATATGATGGATGCTCAGACATACACACTGTGATATTCAGTGATGCCTA
Organism: Corvus brachyrhynchos; assembly: GCF_000691975.1. Taxonomy (NCBI): domain Eukaryota; kingdom Metazoa; phylum Chordata; class Aves; order Passeriformes; family Corvidae; genus Corvus; species Corvus brachyrhynchos. The sequence continues at coordinate 6,169,263 of NW_008239553.1, forward strand.
TTGGCATCAGTTGTTCTGCAGCAGGTGCCTCCTCTAAAAACTTGCTCTAAGTCTGTGGGTGAAATTTTAATATATTTTGACTGACTACATCCCCTAAAGAACCAATTCAGTGAAAAAGTGGTTACAGGTACAGATGTGGTTCTCCCTGGGCAGAGATTACACTCTGTTGAAGGCTCCATTTTTTGCCTTGGCTCTGGCAAAAGGAGATTCCTATGTGCATAGGACACAAAAGGACTTAAGGTCCATCAAGTTTTGCTATTGCTCATGGCCTTGTCAGGAAATCCTAAGAATAAACTACAGTTCTCTCAAGAGTAAGGAAGAGGAAAAGATTAGAATTTCTTATGTCCCACTTTCCTCTGTATTTTGAATTCTCTTTGCCGTGAAATGGCATTTCAGAATAAATTTTAGATAGTAGGTTAACAGCAGACTTTTGCTAATTAAATGAGTTTCTAAGTGAGAAATTAAATTCTGAATAATTTCTAACACCCAAACTTGCAAGACCTTCTCCAGGTTAAAGTTTCACAGATGAAATTCTAGTAATTATAGGCTCCCTTTTCCATACTGTTGTTAAAATGTCAGCATTTCATATATTTAATCAGACTATAAATACTGTAAATTCTGTAACTGCTTAAAAAGAAGCATTGTTGAAACTTGTCTTAAGACTTATTGACTAATTTTATTTAATTGGGAAGTGGTCACTACTAGGAAAATCAATTTAAAACCCACCAGCACGATAAAAATTGTAGTATAATTCAGAAGTTGGCTCCTGCTTTGTTTTGGTGGATGAAATTCAAACAGGAACAATGTTTGTTAATGACTATTAAAACAGTAAATATTTGTTAATGCTGCAATAGAGTGTGTATGTCTGTGCAGATCTGTCTGCATGAAAATAGTGGTGTCCTCTAATGATGGAAGAATTTCAAAACAGGTCAATTCTCATATATTTGCAACCCAAGGAACTGGAGGACTGCAAAGAAAAAAACACAAGTTGCAAGTCAGAGGTAGTTCATGGTAGTTGTCCTGCAATTCAAGAGGTAATCTGGTTGCTTTGGGATTTCTACATGGTTTTGGATGTCAACAAGGGCCATCCATTAAGCACGGAACATGCTTTGCGATTCTACTCTCTCCTCTGCAACAAAGAACTCTAAAATATGAGAGAAGCACCAAGAAAATCCCTTGGCTTGCTATCTTTTTAGCAAATTGGTTGTTTAAGCAGTAGCAGAAATAATGGGCCCTAGTGACCTACAGAACTGTGTCCCTAGATTTTCCTCCTTTCTTCCACTGTGTCAGTAGCTCCAGATTGATTGCTCTCCCAGTTTCTACTTGCTTGGCTGAACAAAGGGCAGCATGGTTTGCTGGGTTACTCGTTTCCAATTGCATTTGTGCCGACTTTCTGCTCAAGACCTCCAGACTCTCTCCCTGGCCAGCTAACCCCTCTTAAACATGTAATGGGATGTCTCTCTCCTCATGACCACATGATCTTTGTTGCATAAAACAACAAAGAATTAAAAAATTTAAAAACCCAAAGCAGTCACTAAGTTGGAGGCTTCTATTTGAATTATTTCACTTGGAATTTGGCCATATTGTGTCAAATGGAGAAACATTACTGGTCCTCTATTTTGTCCCTCTCCGGTTACTTGTTGGGAGTTACCACACTGTTTTAGATTTGGGCTATGTTGGGGATAATTTCAGTGAGGTAAGCCCTAATTTCTGCCCTTCATAACACTCACAATGTGTGATTTGAGAAATGTTATTATGCTATCATTTGCATAAATAGGATCTCAAAAGTCACCACCATTCTAAAAGACAAAGGAGGAGCATCAATCTATCCTGAATTCACTTGAAAACCTTCCTTTTCATTTACAACAAACTGTGTGTCATCTGGCCACATAGTTTGATGAGAAATATTTATTAATATGTGTGAGGGATTGCAACAATTTTATGTGTCTGCACAGGGAGGAAGAAGGCACAGACTATCAAAGTATGAGAGAATCTTGGTCTTTCACTTCTAATAGGATTTGAAATATTAGCATCTGACATGTTTCTCCAATTTCCTCATATGAAGTAAAGATGGCTCATTTCAGATTTCTATGTTAAGATGTTTTTTAGGCTTTATTCCTAGGAGAGAACCCGTGTGTAGGCACTGGAACAATAAACCATTGTCTATCAACTGCTTTAGAGTAAGTGAACTTTCTTTGAGAAATTTGAGATAGCTCATCCCAAACTGACTTGTGTATGTTTAGGGAAAGATTTGTAAAAATAAAAGATGTGAAATATTTTTTCCTTACTGTCTTGGGTGACTTTATGATGTGTATCCCCTATCACTGCCCTATGCCCAGAAATTAATTTTGTGCCTTTCTGTGCCTTTAAACTGAGCCTGAGAGGGGGAAGGAAAAAAAAACTGAGCAAAACTTTTCAAAGTAGTTTGTTCAAGGACACAGAGGTACACAGACTCCTCTCTGGGTCCTGAGGCAGCGAGACGGTGGAGAAGCACCCTGCTTGCTTTTTTTTTTTTCAGCCGGTTTTCTCAGATTTCTTTCTCTCCAGAGAGTTGAACTTTGTTTTCCTGGGACTTGGATTTTTCCCTTCTTCTCTGCTGGACTGTTTCAACATCAGAACATATCGGGAGGACTTTTTTCATCAAGGTCCCGGAGGAGGGCCCACCCCGTCCCATCTCCGAGGAGGAGGGGAGAGGCTACCTATGGAAGGACTCTGAAATTTTCCCAGGTTTTCTCTCACAGCGAGAGGTTTTATTATTTAGCATTATTATCCTTTTTCTGTGTGTTTGTTAAAAAAATAGTTTTATCTCTTTCATTTTCCTTTGAGGAAAATTTATTTTTTCCCAAACCTGGTGGAGGAGGATGGTTGTAACCTGCCTTCTATCAGAGGATATTTTTTCCTCCAAATTTGTCCAAACCGACTCACTTACCCAATACTGACTATTAATTTAGTGAATCAGAGCTGACCTATTTGTGTCTGTGTACCATGCTTTCCCTTCAAAAGAGCTCACTTGAATATGCTTTTTGCTTACAACTTTTGACATCTTTCTTTTTTAAAATCTTTTCAGTATTTTATTATTGTAACCTATCCCAGAGCTCTGTCAGTCTCCAATCACACTCCTACTCTCTATTGTTTCTCTCAGTCTGCAATTGTACACCTGCATAGTGATAACAATTCTCTCACCAAAAGAAGCACTGTATAGAGAATATTTCAAGGGACACTACACATTTATTTTGTACAGCTGCTCTCCCTTCCTGTTTTATTTTACATTCTTTGATTTTGCCAGGTCTTCCCTGATACTCATTTCTGGTACAGGTCTGTGTGTTTTGTTAAAAAGAAAATACATCTCCGTTTTCAGAGAACTTACTAAGTTCCTCTTTATCATCCAGAAGGCGGAAGCAGCAACAAAAGGAAATTACTGACCTGTTTTGTAGATGAAATGCAGTAGTTTAGAATTTAACCACAGGGTCTTCTAAGTTATGATGTAGTGGCAAGAATTAAATTTGTATTGCCCAAGATAAGTTTATGAATCATATTTTAAGAGGTTAAGGGCTTTGACTCTAAAAGCTTTTTGTACCAGAAGTATTGCCTTAAGCTTTATTTTTAACTTAGTATTCCTTTTCTCTCAAAGCAAAAGAGGTTGCATATCCCTTGTGCATCCTTCTTACATTTCTGTGTTTGCTGATGGCAAGCATGAAAGTTTCTTTCTGCATCTGATGACTCATAAAGTTATTTCTTTGACTAGTCAGCCTTTGGCTTGAAATGTTCAAGAATCAAGCCAAACAGGAAGTTCCTGTTTACACACCAAAGGTTTTTTCCACTTGTCTCCAACAAGCTGGTATTTCAGTTGTCACAAGACTCTTCCCCTAACTGGTTTTATTCTTCCAGGAGTACATAATTCGTCCTTCTACATGTCCACAATTATACCAGTTTTCCTCTTAAAAGAAGAAAGCTTTTACATTCTAATGAGCTATATCAGATGGAGAAAGTGATCATCTGTCTGCTTCCAAAACCTAAAATGTGATCTGTTCTGACCATCATGGTTTCATGACTCATTGGCCAAAGAACAGCAATTATAGGACACCATATGCTCATGATCCTTTACATCTGCCAGAAGGACACCATTCTTTTGGACATGTTTCCACTTCTGGATGGAAAAGGCCAACAGCATTGCTCTGCAAGAATGACACTCTGTGTGTTTCATTGTGTCAAGCAGTCATCAAAAGCAATGATGAACTTAACTCACAGTGTTTCCCTAACAATTTTAGTCAGCTCATCTTCTATTGTGGCATTGTACATTACCTATCCTAGTTTTCTGAAATCTACACAAGAGAGAAAAACGGGACTACTTATACATGCCTGGAGGCAGAATACAAAGCTCTGTTTCTCAAAGCACACATGAAATGCAGCTCTGCAAAATCTGAGAAACTCTCACCAAATAAATCCATTGGTTGAGTTGCCTTCTTTCCTTATAGTTCCTACCCTTCTCTCAGGTTGAGGATTTTTATCACAGATGGAAGCTGTTAGTTTCAGAAAGTAGGACAAAGAGGTAAAGTCCCTTTTCATGTTTTCCCTCTCATGTTTTTTACTTTCTTGCTTTGTGATATATGGTGCTGTATCACTGATCAGCTGGACTTTCCTGTTAGATGGAATGAGAAAAACAACCAAAGAAAGCAGCAATAAGTAATACTTCATTTTCCAAAAAAGAATTACATTTCACTGAATTGGAAATCAAGAATCAGAAACATACCATACTGCACAAATCCTACTGTAAGTCCATTTACAACTTTGGCAAAAGATGCCTTTGAAAACTCTTCCCTGAAGGACTTGTCTCTTACAAAGAGGAATAAAAGGGGAAGATGGCAAAAGAGAAATAGAAGGAGACAATGTGAGGTCTCAGAGTTACTCTTTATTAAACTCCATGTTGAAACCAAACTGAGAATTGGCAAAGCTTCCATGAAAATTTAGCAAAGAAACAGCTTGCAGTAATCTACCAACCAGGGTTACTATGGCAATAGCAGTACACTGTGAATCTTAGTAGATATAATTTTCCATGATCCACTGTATATTTTTAGCTATTTTTCTTTTTGTTCTCTCAGGCTAATTTCCTTTCTGAAGAAAAGGAAGGACTGAATAGTTAGGTCATGCCCTCAGAAAAGATAGAAGAGTGTCAGTTGATGCTTGAGTGAAGCTCTTGTGCTCTAACATCAAATGATCAACTGTCCTAAGGAAATCTTGGGGTCTCAGCTCCTACCCCATTCATCTTATCTTGAGCCTTTAAGAATACTGTTCCCTACTTCTTGAAATCCTTCCATCCTTTGTTCACCTTAATTTACTTCTCTAATGATTCTTCCTGCTAGTTCACAGTCTGAATCACAGCAATAATTTTTCTCCTTTCCTTCTTTTTCAGCTATTATTCAAAACTATTCTTTTCTAGAATACCACCTCTTTTCTTTGTTGCATGTTTTCATCTCAGGGTCTCAAAAATCTCCCATGTCCTCACAATACAATTGCACATCACCTTCTGACTGATGCCCAGCCCACCCCCGAGCATCAATCTGCAGGACCCCAGACAACTCCCCTCAGTTTATATACTGAGTATGACATTCCGTGGTGTGGAATCTTCCTTAGTGCAGGTCAGCCTCTCTCTCCCAGCTTCTTGTGCAGCTCCTTACCGACAGAGCCTGGGAAACTGGAAAGTCCTTGCCTTAGGGTAAGCATTACTCAACAACAACTAAAAACATCAGTGTGTTATCAACATTATTCTCATATGAAATCCAAAACACAGCACTGCGCCAGCTACCAGGAAGAAAATTATCTCTACCCCAGCTTATGATCATTGGTAATAACAGACAAGGATTGCTGGCAATAATTAAGGGTTGTTGGTAATAACAGACAAGGACTGTTGGCAATAACCAGGGATTGTTGGTAATAACATGCTGTGGTTGGAGAAGGTGGCCATGCAAAAGTAGGGTAGTAATTTCTACAACAAAAGTCCTTGTTCTTATTCCTGGAGATAAGCACAGAACAGTACAGCACAAGAACAGGAATGAGGCTGAGAAGTTGGAATGCACTGTAGGGGGGTGTCAAGACCACCAAAGATTTCTGAAACCCTCTGACCCATTTCCAGAAAGGTCTGAAAGAATGGACTATTCATGATAACTAATTTGAAGAGAAAGCAAGAAACCTGTCTTCAGGGTGGGAAAAACCTATCTATAAAATGGTAACCTCACCAAGCCTGGGTGCACACCCCAGGATGATGGACTTCCCATCATCTGGATTGATACTGGAACCAGGTCTGGTGAACTGGTGATCTTTCTTTCTTTTCTTTTCCTTTCTTTTCTTTTCGTTTCTTTTCTTTTTCTCTTTTCTTTTCTTTTCTTTTCTTTTCTTTTCTTTTCTTTTCTTTTCTTTTCTTTTCTTTTCTTTTTTCTTTTCTTTTCCTTTTTCTTTTCTTTTTTCTTCTTTCTTTTTTCTTCTCTGTCTTTCTTTTCTTTCTTTCTTTTTTCTTCTCTTTCTTTTTCTTTCTTTCTTTTTCTTTCTTTCTTTCTCTTTCTTTCTTTCTTTCTTTCCTTCCTTCCTTCCTTCCTTCCTTCCTTCCTTCCTCCCGCTCTTCTTCTTTCCTTCTTTCCTTCTCTCTTCCCTTTCATCTTACCCCTTTACCCAGAATCCACTGCCATGTGCTTACGTAGTAGGTCAGGGATTAACATTAGGGTTAGGGTTAGTGTTAGGGTTAGGTTAGACCCTCTGACTTTTCTTGTTCCTTTTGACCACGAGCACCTACAAATCTTCGGTGCTCCCTTCCCTTTAAAGGTGGAACATCACAGTCTCTAAGTGTTTCAAGACTGGGACTGTCTGCCTGCTATACTGCTGTATATAAACAGCTTTGTGAAGTTTCTATGAATTTTGCTAGGAAGGCATAAATGGAAGGAGCAGCAAAAGTGCTGAAAAAGAGCAATTCTTTAAGCTAGTCAAGGCAGGGGAGGCTTACAATGATCTGTGTTGTAGTTTAATAAAGGACCAGAACATGGATACCCACCATCCTCAGCTCCTACGTATTATAGTCTTAGCTCCTAAAAACAGCATACATAAATACAAGTAAACACATCAAAGCTAAGAAAACCTTACAAGAAATAAAAGTTAAAACCATACCAAAAATGGTTTGTTATGGCACAGTATATTTGTGTATTCAAACTTCCTGCTGCAAGATGCAGAAAAAGGCTGTGCGTTTGTTTATGTATATTCATGAGCATTTAAAAGGACCACGGTGCTTCATCTCAAGACACAGCTGATCTGTAGCTGGGTCTGTGGTGCAGTGTTACATAATGCAACTTTATGACTTTGTAAGACGTCATTTTCCTTTCCAGTATTTATGGCTTTCCTCTTTTTCTCTGTTTAGAAAGCAGAGTATTTCAAAGAAATACTTGCTTTGTAGGGGTTTTTTCCACCATGTAGGACATACTAGATGCAGTCCCAGTATAAAATATAGCAATTCTGATTGTCTTCTGTCACAGAGGGGAGTACACTAAAAATATCCTCGTCTGTTCCGTGGCAACAACCCTGTGTGCCTGAAATTATATATTTCTTTCTCTGAACATCCATGAGCCCTCACAATATGGGCATGAGGAGAAGTCAAAGGAAAAGCTTCTCAGTTCTGAGCAGCTCTCAGAAAATGCTGCATCCCTCAGAATGTCCTGATTTTAGATAGGTGGTTAATGCAAAGTTCAAAGAGTCAGTAGTCCTGGGGCTCCTCTGTCGTATCAGAAGACCCTCATGGTGCAGCATGATCAGCTCGTGCGGTGTCTGCTGTGCTCCAGTGGGGCAGGCAGCAGCCAGGGTGGGAGCTCTTGTCCTGCCCCCAGCACAGCCGCCCTGCTGCAGGCACAGGGCCTTGTGCTGAGAGTGCAGTACCGCGCTTGCAAAAAAAATGGAGCCAGGAGTAAATTAAATAGTAACTCATCTGTGTCATTATAGCTGGTTATGATTCTCAACATCTGTTCAGTTTTGGAGAGATTTAGAACAATCACTGTAGAGTACTGCTGATGTAACTTTTGAACAGCCTTTTCCGTGCATATGAGGTGCATCCCATTCTGCCAAATTAATATCTGGCATCCCTTACAGCCAAGACATTCAAGACTTCTATTTCCCCCCGTGCTTTATGTTTTTCTGGCACAACCCTAATTTCTATTTCCTCTCTAAGGTGACTTGGACTGCTGCCTCTGGACTGCGCTAAATTATTTTTTGGGTTTCATTGTAAAGATGTCCAAATTGTTCTACAGCTAAAATAATTAAGCCCCTTTTAGTAAATATTACATTTGTAATTAAATGTAATTAAATATTGTAGTTTCTGAATATCTCCTGGTCCTACAGTTATCATGCAGTACTTTCTGCTAGATGAAGCTAGGACTTTTTAGGCAGAAATCCCCATGTTTTACCAGTGGAGAATGTTCCAGAAACAAAAGAAAATGTGAAATGTTCTAAAAAAGAAGAAGTCTGAACTGTCCTGCCTATTCCGCATGGCTTGCCAAATACAATAATGGTATGCATCGTGCTTAGTATTGCAGTTTCCAAACTGTATTTCCTGCACTACCCAGCAGATGATGCTAATGTATTACAAAGTGTTCTCTGTTCAATTTTAATCAGAGGAAAGATGTTCACCTACAAGATGTAGTCCTGTCATATGCCAGGCATTTAAAAAAATTTTCTATTGTCCTCTCTAATTCTTCTCTTTCCTAAAATGTGTGTCTGTGTGTCAGAATGAGCTGGTTTTTTGAAAAATTTTTGTTACTAAAGGTTGACCTTTTCAAGTAGAAACCTACCAATCTTTCATAACCCTCTGACATTCCAGTGTATTTGATATACATTTGACTATTTCAGAAGTCCCTTGGCTATATTTACCATGTCTTTTATTTTGTGACATACAGCATTAGGTTTTCTGCTGTGTTGAGCATTTATTCCTGGTTTCAGACTGCAGTAAATATAAAGAGACAAGAATTAAAAAGGGAAATATACCATTCATGTATATGAATGAGAAAGGCAGAACTGAGTTTCCATGAATCTTCCACAATCCTCAACTTTCTAATCTAAAACCATGCTTTAATTACAGACTATGAAAAGAAGCTTTATAATCACTTCTACTTTGTAATGTATTCTGATTTTCTTACTCAGTGAGACTTGCTCCTAATTTCACAAGAAGCCTCCACAGAGGCATTTGGAATTATCTGCTGTGGTTGTTTGACCACACCTGCAGAATAAAAATGCTACTAATCATACATATCAGAGTTCAAGATTTTTCAGAGTGACAGTGCCTGCATAGCATTTATAGATATTGTTTACATTTTGCTGCTAAAAGGAACATAAGGTATAAAGAACAGGTTTTCCAAGGTGGTTGCAGGGAAAAAAAATTGAATTTTCTCTGCTTGCTCAGTCTTGACCTCATTCTCTGCAGTGGTGGGATCGTGGCCAGCCCTCTCCAGAAGCTAGGCATTAGTGACCAGCAGACCAGCACTTGTGGTCCTTCCAGCCAGTGTATCCAGTTGCAGCTGTTACCTGCCTGCTGAATTGCTGCACCACTAGGAGATGGACCAAGAGGACCACACCTCAACTTCTGAGGAGAAAATAAAAACTAGAGAAGGGAAAATTGAGCTGTCTTTCTTTGTCCTTTATTTCTTTCTTCATCTCTCTTTTTTACTTTCTTTTTTTTTTTTAACTCTGCTCCTTTGGGAAAAGTATGGGCCCCTGAGGAGAAGGAAAAAGAACCATCTTGCTTCCTGCAGTGCAGAGGGCTGATGTCTGTCCTTTCCAGACTGTGAGTCTGAGACTAATTAGACCATTTGGCTTTTTTTATACTTTTTTCCCCTCAGGAGGGCTGAGTTATATGAGAAAGTTGAAGCTTCTCGTGTCATTCTGCAGCAGGCTCAAGGACAGGCAAAACCCATTACAGGTAATTGTATTGCAAGAGTTTGGCAGCATAGAGGAGGTCTAAGAATAGGCTGCCCAACCATCATCTGGGGCATGAAGTAGACAGGACATGCAGGATTCAAGGTGTAGGCCTCAGGGCTTGTGTGTCTTAGCCTAACAACTGGGGGAAAAGTTGTTACAAGTAAATCAGCACAAAACCCTTCATCAGAAGCCTATTTAGTCCTGCAAATCATAGGGGTATAATTGTGTGGTTGGTTGTTGTGTAGTCATTGAAGCAAAGCAAAACTTTATACCAGTGGGTGGGCAAATAGAATAAAGACCACATAGGAATCACACGAGCCTTTTCTGTTTCCCTGGCATCACCAACAAATACACTTTCATCACCATTTGCAAGGAGAAGAGGAGGAAGTGAGAGAGGGAAATAGAAAGAGCAATGCTTCAGCCAGTAACACTTCCTTTCCCTTGAAGAAGAACCACTTGCTTGGCCAGAAACCTGCCTGAAATCTGGTTTTGTGATATGCAAGTCCTGAACTTCATGCAAGTGTAGCAAAGACACTTTATTAAAGCTAGAGGTAAATCACGGAAGTACAGAATAACTCATACTGATAAGTGTTGAACACTTATCTCTAACAATTCAAGTAAGGTCCTACCACAGTGTCCTGTTAGGTAGAGACCTGGAGGGCTTAACAGTAGTATTTGGATTCTGCTGTTCAGTGATTGCCTCTGTGAAGCAAGAGACATAAAAAACATTTTATTGAAATCTGAAAGAAAGGGGAATGAGAAAACACAGAGGGAGGTTGCCTTCAGCCGTGGAACTGGGGAGACAAATATTAAAGAACTGGATGTGTTTTCTTTTAATTTGAAATTTGATACACCTACACCCTGGAGAGGGGTAGACTTTTTTATATAACTGACAGGGATTTTAACATAGAAGTACAGCTGGATGATGAGAAAGAAGCTGCTGGTTGCTGTAGCTTAGCTTGATAGAATTCATCAAGGATGACTTTGTGATGAGTAGGCACAGGAGACATTTGATTGCTACTGTGGGGTCTTCTTTTTAACTCACTAGATACATTTGGGTTAAGAGGATGAGCTTTATGGGCCATCATATTAAAGTAATTTGGAACAATAATTCGAAGTAGGGGAAGCTAGGTTTAGAGTGTGTTGATAATCAGGAAGAAACGTTGTAGTCAGCCTCTATAAAGTTGTGGTTGGAGTAGTATGCATAGCTTTGCATGTACACTGCGCTGTATGCATTAAGATGGGTATTTTTTCGTTTAGTACAACATTTTTGCCTTACAATAATTTGGCTTTATGGTATACAAACATGAATTTTTGGGCTGAATGCCTGGGTCTGGAGAAATCTTTATATATCATAAAGATGCATCCAAAAAGGGTAGATAGTGGGAAATGAAATTAATTTCCAAACTATTAGCAGGAGTGCAGGTGTCCAAGAGATGTTATCTAGAATGGCCATAATGTGAAAGGATTCTCTTCCAAGGTATTAGTTATTTCTTTAGGAGAAAATGAATTTTTACTGAGAAAAAGGTTTAGAAGGCTTACATTCAATATTAAGAACTTAGCATTCTAAAGGAATACCAGGTTCCTTGTCACTTTGAACAGTGCACAATAAAAGTACAAAAACTTTAACTTCTGTCACTTACTTTTGTATGCAGTCTCTGCATGCCTAAACAACTTACCAAATTGTACAGCTAATAACCCAAGACTGCATGATCCATTTGTGAGATTTCAGGGGGATTGGAGCATACTGGGTAAGAAGTTACGCGTTAGAATGGGAAGGTTTGGGATCTTGAGAAGAACTGTAAATTTTCTAAACAGCTTAATGCAAGGAAAGAGTATTTACAGAGTTAGAAAATACGAAATAGCAGAAATCTGATCAAATTTACTTTTCCTATGGAAAAGCAGGGAATGGGGGCAGAGTTGCAAAGAAATGGGCATGATGAGGGTTTCTGTCCACTTATGTACAGTATTTAGAAGAAAATGGAATACACTTTGTACTTCAATAGTTCTGCTTCAAGGAGTAACAAGAAAAGGAAACTACTCATAAATTATAATGAATTGAATGTGCATTAGGTTCAAACTATAATTTCAATTAGAGACCTGAATATCAGGAAAATATTTTTATTCAAACAGAAAAGTTTGTTGTTTGCAGACAAAGGACCTGGCACGGATGGAAAGACAAAAGTACCTTCCTCTGTCTGTTGAGTTATACACATATAACTTAGCACAGATGGCAGTTGAGTAGGAAATTTTTTGAAGGAAAACTACTTTTTGAGTGATAAAACCAACTTGGAGCCATCTTCCATAGAACCTAAGTCCCAAAAGTGACAGAGAAGGTGGTTTCCAAATGTGGAAGATGTCTTCAAAATATACGCTGTTCATTTCTTTTTTTTAAGTGAGTTGAGAATACTGCTGCTCTCTGATCACTGATTCCTTTCAGAAACATACATGTAGTGAATGCCTTGGACTTTGATATGAAGATCTGGGCTTCAATCAAAGTTGGCTTAAACAGGGAATGAAAATAGGAGGCTGCTATTTTCCAGCACTGTTTGAAATAAAAAATGGTGAAGAAATCATCACCCAAGAAATGAGACTTTATAGCTGTGTTCTGTTGAGTGGGCAGGGTAGTGTAGATGGGTGATTTATTGCAGACACTTCTGTTGTGTCATAATTCACTCAAAATAATGTGACTTACCACACATACAGACTGGTAGCTTATTTCAACAGCCGCAGTTAAGTGCTAAATTGAGAACCATGGAAGTGAAAAAGGCTATCTTGAAGAGCTGGGGTGTTTATATATGATTATTGGCCTGTGCTCAGATTTAGAGAAAGGGGGATTTTACAGACATGTAAGACAGTTGAAGGAACTACCTAAGCACAGCCTGGTTTACATAAGCCGTGTGAAGAGACCTAACACGGTGTTTGCAGCAGTTTGTGTATGTGCTTGAGGATGCTGGCCGACAAACATTTCCTCTACTGGCAGTTCTGCCTTAGGCTCTCCTTGCCCATGTCCAAATTCTGACAGATGCCAGGGAAATAGTTTGTGGAAATGCACAATGAACAGGACCAGGAACCTCATCCAGGTGATGAATTGTATTCTCATTTTTTCTTCAACTATTTTTCAGACATATCCATTTCGTAATGTGGATTACCACATGGCAGTCTATGTACTTATTCAGAAACATTTAAGAACAGAATTAAAGGGCAAGAAAAAAATGCAGGTTAGAGGTTACTGCTCAGACCAGTGCTGTTTACATTTGTTCAGTTATATTCACAGAGGTTCAGAATTTCCAAGCGTGCTATTATTGGTAAAAATAGTTTGGCAATGTGTTTGTTCTATAATTTCAACTAATAAGGAGAGTTCTTAAATCCTAAGGATGCCTAAAGAAGAGCTGATAGGAATAAAAATGTGTCAATTTACAGAATTTTTAAAAGGTGAAATCTCAAATCTTAAACGGACATAGAAATGAGGAATATGTTAGAATTCTGAGAATATGCACATTTTCAAATTGAAGTATTGAAGAACTTAGTTAGTGAACAGATTGATCAACCCTGTAAAGATTTTTCTCAGCTTCTTTGACACATGTTCTGATTAGTCTCTTGGAGAGAGGATGAGGGTTTAATATTCAGATTTTTAGGAAAACAGCTCAGAGCTGAAAAGTAATTTTAGGCATTGTGGGTAAATGCCCACATCATTCAGAATTAATTCAAGGGACATGCAGGAAAACCAGAGATACACAGATATACACACTGTGGAAAGGAAGATTTCAAAATGGTTTTATTATGAGCCTAAAATAGAGAATTATACGGTCTTCATTTGAATATGAAAGATAGTTTTGTAAAAAAAATCAGTGAGTTTCAATAGTTAAATTTTATTATCACTAAAAAAACTTTGAACTTAGTTGTCAGTGGATACCATTTTAGTTAAAATATTTATGCATTAAGGAAATAATTGCTTTTCTGTTTATGTAGCTACCATCTACAAATTTGAGGGTTTTATTTGGGATTCTGAATGGATCCAATTACAATGGTATTGTTAAGGTTTCCTGCTTGCATATGCTAACTGATCTCTATCTTTAGAAGCTGACACTGGGTCAATATTATTGAATAGAGACATTAAAGTATTGGTTATTATATTCAGCTTGTATCCTATTGGTATATGCAAGGAATACATTTTCCAGAATATTTGTAAGCAAGAAGAACAAAGACTGCAAAAGAAAGGGGAAAGCCTATACCTGTAAAGATGGCTTTCTTCTTTGGTAGTTGGATGGGAACTAACTAGTTGTTGGCAAACTGTTTTAAATTGATTGTTGTTTGGGTTTCTTTTTGTCTGTTTGCTTGCTTGCTTGCTTGTTTCTCCTAAATGGGTGAGATAGATTTGATTGTGGTGTCAGGTGATCTCTTCTTGCATTTATACAAGACCCGTATATGTGTCTAGAGATGTCCCAGTGGAATCCAGAGTTGTACATCTCTCTGACATATGCCAACTTCTTCAAATATAAGGGAAAATACTTCATTTCTTCCAGGAGAATTTTGACATTCTTTTCATGTTTGGTCATTGTGAAATGCTTGTCAGAACTTTAAGTTTTATAGAATTATATCACACCTTCCTTCCCACATAGGTTATGTGAACCCTCAACATTCTAGCTAGAGAATCATTCTGACATTCCTGTATTGTCAGTATTAAAATTCTCTTTATCATCAAGAATAGTTTTGGGGTTTTTAAATTTTTTTTTCTCAGGCTCTAGCTTTAGGAGACAAACAAGTGAAATATTTCTCTAAATTCTTTGACGCCTAATGTGTTCCATACACTGAGTTCAAAAAATATTTTTTCTACATTCTACTGTTGTCAGGTTTTTGTGTTCCTGGCTGCTTCTCTGGTGGAAAAAATCAGCATTCATGTCTGCCAAGTGCATCAAAATTGGAGCATTCTGCCCTGTTATCACTGTGCTGTTGACTTCATCTGTCCTTTTTTTCCATGGAGTCACCAGCAGCAAGGTGCACCTTCTTGCAATGCTCACCTTCTTGCAAGAACTTCCTGAAATTTTCTGTTACATTTTGCCAGACAATTTCCTCAATAAGTGTCTTGCTGGGAGTCTAACACCTATTCAATAAGTTGAGTGTTTACCAGATTTTTTTTTTTGCCAGTCAGTCACAGAGGTTTCAGCTTTTCTACATTTTCCTGATGCTATTTTCTCTGTGACCCCTGCCAGTGATTCCCAACATAGTCTTTCAAGAAATATTAATCTGCTCTCACTATATGCAGAATTACACTTCATTCACGTGAACATAGCTTAGGCTGGCATGCACCACATGCATCCAGAATCTATTTCAATTGGCAAAAAAAGGAAAACACAGCACATCCAGCACTGATCACAGCTGTTTTTCCCTCCTTATTCATGCACATGGCACAGAACTGCTCCTCTAGAGAGGTAATCATAGCTCCCCTCTGATCTACCTCTCTAGATGGAGCTACTCCAAATTTCAAAACTAAATTTCTCTACGCTTGGTTTTCTGCCACCACAACACACTCCAGATACCTGATATGATCAATGACCCTCAAGGCTCAAGCTTTAAATTCTTCTAAGGGAAATGGTACACATATCTCTCTTAAGCAGGCTGTTTAGAGTCATAGAAACCCAGACCATGAAAAGAAACAAACCAAAACAGAGCTTACCAAATCCCTTCATTTCCAAGAACACTATTTGCAGGTAGGTCTCAAAAAATCGTTTTAGTTATTCACCCATGATAGTCATTGATTGTCCTCTGCTGTTGAGAGACTTCACTGTAAGTCAAGCGATATCATCTGCTAAGACCTGATCATTCCATTTCCAGGTTAGTAATAAATAAGTAAACAGCAGCAGCCTAATGCAGGATTTTTTATACATGGACCACAGAGGTTTATTTATTTTAGCCTTACACTGTCCCACTATAAGTTAGTTTATCTGTTAGCGAGTCTTTAAGTATTCTTGAGGTATTCTTTTTAATCCTTAGGCTTATTTGAAACACTACTTACTCTGACATTTTTTATCTTTATAGTGATAAAATAAAGATCAAGGCTTAAAAATACGGTACATATTTTTTGACAAGGGTACAAGCAACAGCAATAAAACAGGTAATAAGGAATATGCATACATCAAGACCAGAAGGTCTGTGCTCCAACAGAGTCACATCAAAGATGGCCCACCCCTTTTCTCTCAACAGGAAGGTAGCAATAAAGATACCCAGAATGAGAAAACAAAGATGATGGTCAGCAGCCTTGCCTAAGAATTAGGGAGGATGAAAAATGCAAAACTGAGGTCATAGTCATGCCATGATGGCTTGACTCCCAGGGGTCATGAAAGAGCTTGTCAAAATTGTGATTTGTTGTGCCTGATCAAAACAAACCTAAGAGGCATGCCAAGGACTCAGTAGCTACTGTCCCCTGTCCTCTGTGTCACACACACCGTCCTGAGCAGACCAGACACACACATCTTGGTGCTTGTGACCATGAGTGAATGTGTGAAATAGAAGTGAATGAGTGCAAGTGACTGAAATCAGTTTTATTTAAAATAAATAATAAGCATCCACAGAGTCTTGAACTTTGTAACACTGATTCTTACACTTCCAAGGCTGCCATTTATTGATGAGTTATGCCATGAGAATTTTCATAATACTAACACCAAAAAAGCATTCCAATGCACCCATGGAACTTCAAGGGAGATGTCCTTGTGGGGAAGACTTTCATCTGCAGTAAAGGCAATGGTAAGAGATGGGACTAGAAGGTCTTTTTCCATTCTCTGGTTTTGGGAAGTGTATTCCTTTCCCCCCACAAAACCTCTACCTTCTGCTTCCTTCCTAGGAGCCCACAGATAAGGCAGCTCTGCTCTGTTTCAGCACCTTTCCAAGGAGATGTAGTAAATCCACTAGCTGTTACTGGGTGGAAGCACAGTTCTCTTCTCAGCCCTCTGCCTTTCCTCAGCTGGGGCAGAGGAAGCATGTACTAGCATTGCCCCAGGGAGAAAGAAAAACTGTCTGGCAGAGGCAGAACAGAGCACAGCTCATCTGGACTACACAGGACAACACAAAATATACATCTATTTTATAATACTATAGTAACTTAGTACTCAATCATTTTGACCCCAGTGGCAACATAGGTATTTAGAAGGACAGTTTATCATACTGTTGATAATTACTCATCACTGCTATCATTGCTAGATGATTAAAAGGAATACATTTGTCCCGTCTATGTCCAAGATGAGCTTTCTCATATCCTGGGAGTCAGTGGATCCATTCATTCCTCCAGAAGCAGTAAATTGAGTGTTGAGTAATCTGTCCTTTGAAATGTGTGAAGAAGCTGTTAAGAGAGCACAAAATATGTTTAGCCAGCAGTACCAGCTGGATGTGAGCCCATCCAGGATATACTCTGCTCAGCTGACAGCTGCTACCAGACTCACATGAGGGTTAGTCTCTAACTCTCTCATGTCTTATTCTGCCTGTCATCGACACCTTTGTTTTGCTCTGTAGGAGGGAAGGAAAAAGATATAACATAGGGACAATGCAGCATCGGGTGGTTACAGAGCTAGGAAGGATTTGCAGGGTGGCAGGTATTTAATGTGATGTGCACACCATGTTAGACAAGCTACTGAGCAGTAGGAAATTCTTGTTATGCCATAAATTGCATCCTCGCACCAAAGAGTAAATTACTTTCTGGTCATTCCATCTGTCAGTCTTCTTCCTCTCAGAAGAAAGCTTTTTGCCTTTTTTTTTTCCCATTCTCTATCTATTGTAAGAATCAGTCTTGTGACTGATACATGTCTTATGTGAAAACTGATTCAAATGCAACAGGAGAAAGTCCTGGTGTCTGCCACAAGCGGGTAAGTGGAGATGGAGATTGGATAGCTGAGTATGCCAACACAGGGCAACAAAGGCTGGACAATCCACTAGGGGAAACATTACTAGGGGCCCCACCTGTACTCTGAGTGAGTACGCTGGCATTTAAATTCCTCCCAAAGCAAGGGGATGTAGGAGGGTGAAAGACCTTCAGTGTTGGAAAGCCAGAACATTTTTTAAACATTCATGTTTTTAAACCTTCTTTTTGGAAGTCAACATTAGATTTTACAGAGTTAACAATAAACATGCTTTACAAAACCCCAAATTTGCTCTTCAACTCAGATCAGGAATGTGAAAAGCCTACTATTTTGCTGTCAGAAAAAATCAATGTCAGCCTTCAAAGGAACAAGTAGTAGCTCATGTTGTTGATAGGTGACGATCTAAGGCAAGCCAAGCTTTCTAGAGAGCAATATAAGCTTTTGATAAACCAAATAACATGGTTAGTCTATAGACATGCTTTGGGACTCACAAATCTCCAGAGCAGAAGGTCAGACATGAACATGATCTTGGGTAGACAAAAGCCAGTCACTTCCCCCAGTCACATCCTTTGGTCTAGCTAAGGCTGTTTCCTCTCCCGCATCGGCCTGACCGAGGACCGCCGGGATGGGAGCCCTGTCCCGGGTGGCTCAGCCCGGGACTGGAGGGC
>NW_008239553.1:6188444-6203054 GCF_000691975.1 Corvus brachyrhynchos
GCGCTCCTTCCGTTCCCACCGAGCGGCTGGACAATAGCGGGAAATGCCCGAATTACCTTCCCTCACACCTTTCATTTCCAATATTAAATGGCTGTAGAGTTTTTGTGTGGGAAAGGGTATGCAATTTTGGCCCCACTTGTCGTGGAGCCCAGGTAGGAAAATCTCCCAGGGACTCGCCATGGGGAAGAGCATCCTGGCAAATTCCCACAGGGACAGTTTCTCAGGTGGGAAATAGCATTAATCTTGCATGAATCTCTAGTTTCTCGGTGGAACTAAGTCCCGAGGGTTTTCCCAAGAGTAGCATATGCAACTAATTCTGTAATGTACAATTTTCTGTTAGATAATATGACTTAATCCTCTGTGTACTTGGCCATCCTACTGTCATCTCCTCAACCCACTGCCTAAAAGCTCTTAGAGAAGTAGGTCAGTACCTCCAGATGATGTTTCTATTAGGCACTGGTGAGTTTCTGCGCTGCCGGCTGACTAGAAGGCAGCATTGTGACCCTTCCGTTTATGCACATTCTGAATGAGCCGAGCTTCAATTATTCATTCTGATGCTATTGCAACCTTCTGCAGTTTCTCTTCTCCAGGGACATGATGTGTAACAAGAGTTTGAAACACTTTGCCAGTGAGGCTGCAATCCTATCTAGGCACATGGCAGCTGTTTGCTTGTCTAGCCATTTTTAAGGGTTAATTTGTAGCACTAGGAGGTATGCCGAGGAAGAATGAGGATTCCCAGCAGAGCAGCATTACCCTGTGCATTCCTTCTGTTTCCCTCTAAAAAGCTATAATTCAAGGTACTGAATGGTTCGTGGACTATGCTCTACAGATGAGTTCTATCTTTTCCATCTGAAAGAAGCAATGCCTCCAGAGGGCATTTGGTTACCATAATGCAGAACCTATGGCTTCGATATAGAATTGGTTTAAATCTGATAATTTGTTGGTATTACAGACATTTGCTGTTTTGTAGATGAAGAAGCAGATGCAGAAATAAAATACATTGGAACCAGAGATTTGGCGCCAAATCTCGGAACCCTGTTTGTTGTTATTTATGTTTTTGTTGTGTTGTTATTGTCTATATTTTACTTGTGTAATCATCTATCCACTGTGCTGTGCTCTGCATTCATAAACTGTGAACCATTCATGTTTTCCAAATACAG
This sequence comes from Corvus brachyrhynchos, assembly GCF_000691975.1. NCBI lineage: Eukaryota > Metazoa > Chordata > Aves > Passeriformes > Corvidae > Corvus > Corvus brachyrhynchos. Next base: position 6,189,605 of record NW_008239553.1, read on the forward strand.
AAGACTGGGTGGGCCCACAATGGCAGCGTACTTAAGAGAAAATGGGATAACTATCCTGCGACCTGTAGTCACGGAGTGTAGGATAGCTTCTATAGCCTCCATTTTAATAAAAGGTGTCTTTTGGAAGAGCAGAAACATGGCTTGTTCATCACCAGCTCTTGGAACACTTGTGTAAAATAGTAACCTAGATGAACACAGGCATGCAGAGAAAAATGATATGTCAAAGGTGTAAAGAGACAAGATAGTTTGAACCGTCTGTGCAGAGCACCCTGTAATATGAAGACCAAAAGAAAAAGAGGCCAGTGCTGGCGGAAGCAGACGTGCAGTGAGTCTCTGAGTGATCGCTGTCATTGTGCCAGAATTTCACCCATTCTTATGGTTAATTACAGGCAGAAAGTGTTGAAATGAACTGATACGATAGTGACAGTAGATTTCCAAGGAGGTGAGTACCTCTGAGAGTATAATATTTTCAACTGAGAAACATCTCCCTCCAAGAGATACTCATCTCTGCATTGACTCTTAGGCAAAAGAATAGAGAGAAAAAGAGGGTTTAAAATTGCTAGAGTCTTACAGATGCTGAAGTCTAGGACTTTGTTATCAGCATCTGAGGTCAGATTTTAGGATTTGGTGGGTTTTACTCCAGAAATCTTCCATTCAGCCACCTTTTTAAATCACCAAAGTATGAAACTGCATTCTATTCCAAGGTACACAGTTAAGGAAAATTATGTTTCACTGAATTACAGTTTATTGACTGGTCTGTAGGGGTGAGGTTCTTTTTACTGTCTTGGAAGACATTAAGGCTTGGTCATTTGATAGTTCATCTTAAAACATTTGAAATACTGGCTCTGATTTTCACCCACTAGAAATTAAAAGCCTCTTACTTCTCGTTTGGCACTCAGAAATATGGTAAAGATCCTGTTGGTCAACCAATCCAAGTGGAAGTAAAGCCAGGACTTTGTTTTTCCTTCCAGCTTTCCTGTACCTTTTGTGTCTCCTAGATAAGGAAATTTGCATGAGGTTCAAATGAGATAAGCCAGTACTACACCACTGCTGTGCTGCTGGTGCTCCCTCAATACCAGGTCTACCCCTGAGTTCTTTCTTGTCCCTGTAAAGCTTCTCTCTAGTTGCATGCTTCCTCCAGACAGGTTAAAGAAAAAAGGAGGAATTCCTGAAAAAAACTAATCAAAGGTCTGAGGTTTCCAGCAGAGGTAACACTGCCAGAATCAGATGATCACAGAGCAAGTAGTAAGGGATTACTCCCGGGGCTAATAATTGATTACTAAAAACAGTGCAAACAGTGAAACGATGAAAATTCATAAAGCCCTATTTCTCCCTCTTTACCCTCCAGCTGGTTAATTCACACCATGCATGTTTTCTGCTGTGCCAGGGCCTCAGCCACAGTGCCAGGAAAACTATCCAGATTGGGTTAAGGAATCTGGGGACTCTGTGGTAGTGACTACTGGAATAAGAGTCGGGGCTAGATGAGAGAGTTAAGCCTCTGTTGTCAGGAGGAATACCAGATCATCTTTATTCCAATGTACACAAAGGCTTACTGTCTGCAATGTGCCTGCTTGTGACCGCCATGGCTGGCGTTTATGCTCCGAGGAAAAGATCCTGCAGTCATTGGTCAAGAGCAGATGCAAAGGAAATGTTCAATCCACTGAAATCAGCCAGCTCCCCTGGTGCTGCCCTCAAAGCATATGCTGCTGTTGTAACTCCAGTGAATGTAATAAATTAGGACATTTATAGTATATCCTTAAATCTACGAAGAGAAATGGTCACATCTTTCCCATTTGTTTTGTCAGTATTCCAGCAGGTTCTAACAGAATTGGCTTTTGTTCAGTTTATCTATTAAAGGCTATTTGTAGAATAAGAGTGAGAGATTTCATTTGGGTTTTGGATTTTTTTAATGTAAAAGTTGAGATTCTTCACTATGGTTGCACATTAATGCAAATATTTTCTTTGGTGAGGTGTGGGGCATAGCAGGTGAAGGAGCCTATAACTGGGTAAACGTGATTATCTGAACAGGCAGGTCTTCTTTAAATAATATCAGAAGATTCAGAGCTCATAATCTGTATGCTTTTAGTATGTGCCAGTCCTTCAGAGAGGCCACAAGCTGCTTAACACTGACACAGTAGCTGTGTTGGGGTGTCCTGGATCTGCTTTTGGTCAGTGTTTTCTTACAGGACCTGGATGGTAATGTAAGGAGTGGGTATATCACATTTTCCAGGGACAGAAAACTGTGACACTCGAAATATGCTGGAGGAAAAGATTAGAATTCAAAAATTTTCCAACAAATTGGAAGAACTTCTAGGAAAAGAGTAGAATGAAGTTCAGTAGGGATAAATACAAAGTACTACAATAAGGAAGAAATTACCAACCACATAAGTACAAGACAGAAGTAAATGACTAGGTTGCAACTATGCAGAAAAGAATCTGTTATGATAGATCACAAGCTGAACATGAGTCAGTGTCATGCTGTTGCAAATGAAGGCAAACATCTTGCTAGGATATGTAAAAGACATGGAGGTCTGGAAGACGTGAAGTAATCCTTTTGCTCTGAGGCTAAAGCCTCATCTTGGAGGCTGGGCAAAGTTTTGATTACTGCACTTTGAGACAGGTGCAATTCAATCAGAGGGAGTCCAGAGGTGGGCAGCAGGACTCATCACAGGTCAGAAAAATGTGACCTGCAAGATGATTTGAAATAACTGTAATTTTTAGACCAGAAATTTGACAGGGGAATATAACAGTCTTCAGATAAAAAATAGCAGAGGGAATGATCTTTTCTTTGGGCTCATGGTGGATGGAGTAGAAAGCAAGAAGCAGCAGAAAGGATGATTATTTTAAACTAAGAGAATAATCTTCCAGGACCTAGGACAATAAAAACTGTCAAATATTTGATCTAGGGAGATTCTGATGACATTTTAAGAACAGCTTAGACAATCATCTGTGAAGAATCCAATAAGGCTAGTGATCCTATCATGGGAAAGCACCCTGGACTGTTTAATGTCTAAAGTTCTCCTCTAGACCATTCTTCTATCATTTTATGAAGGCAATGTGATCATTTCGTGTAAATTAAATGAAAGAAGTCTGCTGGCCCTGTTCTGATGTTTGTCTGATATACAGGGGTATATCACAGCAACAAGACCACAGACCAACTCTTTCTGAAAAAAGCCTGAAAGAGGAGTAAGAGCTTACTAGAAGACAGAAGAGGTCTCTCTTTTTGGAAGAAAAAGGAAGGAATGGGACATTCTGATTTCTCTGGAGCAGATGCTTGACTGAGTCTGTGAATGCTGAAAACAGTGCTATGGAAGAAGAAAAATTAATGAAGATTAGCAGTTAGTAAAATTACCTGAACTGAAAATACAACTCTTCTGGTATTTTATTCCTTGAATGAAAGGTTGTAGTCCAAAAATGGTTTTTAGAGGTAAAAAAAAATAAAATCATGGAATTCAGAATAGGAATAAAATAAAACATAGTCCCATGATTTATATTTTTAGGCATTTCTCCAGGGAGAGAAAATCTAGGTCCTGTAGTATTCATGGTTTAACATATATTGTTTAATATAAATGAACAGACAGTCCCCTGTGCATGATGAAAAATCCTGGATCTCTCTGAGGAGACAGGTAGAAAGAAGAAAGAGATCAACTCTTTTGGATGCTGCAGTGGTGGGCTGCACATAAGATCCTGAATAGAACACATTCTGAGTCCAACCAAATAATTTTTTAATCTTCTAAAGGGAGAGGGATTTTTCTCTCTCCTCAGGCTTTAGACCTTGGCACTCAGACAAAAAGAAAAGGTCTTAGAGAAGTTAAAGACGTACCGGGAGGAGTGGAAGTGTTTTTATACCAAGCAGGCAATAGGGAATTTTTTCTATGAAAACAGGTACTCCCTAGGACTGAAAGGCTACAAAGCAACTGCTGGGAAGAATCTGTGTTGAATGAACAAGACAAGGAGAAAATGAAAATTTGGCTGCACTTTTTACTAGCCTGTTTTCATGGAGCTGTTGCTCAGTGAACATACTAGCATAACAATCTCTTGTAATTTAAACACTCTTAGGCTGGAATTATCCATAAATTGATGGAAATCCTCATTTTTTATTTACTCTGGGACACATGAGCACAAACCATGACACTATATAAGCTGTGATGGATTTTCCCCCTCCCCCCATCTTGCATTACTGTGGGAATGCCTTGGGAAAAATAATTATATGCTTAGAAAGCCAGTCACTTGATGCCCCAGATATTTCAAAGTGAATTCACATCCCTTCCACTCAAGGACTGAGCAGTGCTTCACATCAGCTTGTACCACTTTGCCTGAGTTTATTTCCTCATTTCTCTTCCCATCCTTCCCTTTACTGTCTTTACTTCTCATAGGAGTGTATGAAACACTCTTTATTTGAGAGACACAAAGGGTATCCAAAAGAAGCCTTACTGGGATCCAATGCTAAGGAAGTTTAGCTTTAGAACAAGGTGGCTCTGGAAGGTAATAAAGAAAATATAGCTAATGTAAAAAATCCTATTTTTACTCTTAGAAGGAGGCAACAAGGTGAGGGGGTTATTCTCTAGGAAACTTGGGAGGAAATCTGAGACAGGCTGTGCAGAAAAATATTAAACATGCTGGTGGGGATTCTGCAGATGGTAAATGTTTCTCCTAGTGGAAAATGTTGATAATTGTCTTGAAAAGGAGAGGTGTTAGACAGAAGTAGCTACAAGGAAGGTAGGGGACTGAAAGAATTTGAATAGAGGAAGCACTGTCTTGAAATATGAACTGAATATGAACATTTGGGTTTCGGGTACATGACTGGAATTTCTCAGTGTGGTTGTGAGGAAATTGTGTCGGCTGCTGCAAATGGCCCTACTTTCAGTATGAGCTCTGTACTTAATGCAAAGTAATGATATCCAAGCCTGCTTTAAATGAAGCATCTGCATAACAGGGTTCAGAGCAGCCATATCCTTCATGTTCTTTATGTTATGTTCAGCTAGGGTCTAAAAGTCAGGTAAAACCTGCCAAAGCATTGCTTCAGTTGTTATTTCAGTATTTTAACAAAATTATTTTCCTGTGAGCAAAATCAGAGGCATCAGCTTCAAGCTGTCAAAGGCAATTTTGCCTGGGAGAAAACTGGCTGGTCACACACGTGAGCCAGGAATCTGTGAGCACTTGATAGGCACTGAGCACTTCCTCACTGTGAATGAGCAGCTGATGAGGGAACAGCAGTGTCCAGCAGCGCTTTTTGGTGGTAATGCCAAAGCCTTTTACCAGTAGCTCCCCAGTGCAGATGGAGTTTTACAGAAATAGTCACACAAGCATTTCTGCTGCCATTATGAGGGGACTGGCGTTTTTTATACACTGGAAACGATATAAAGCTAGAAAGCAGATATTGGAAAAGCTTTGTAAAGGTATATGTGTACTGAGGGCATTGTTCAGCAAATGCTTCTCTCTGTCCCTCCATCCAGGGCAGTAGATTCTGCCTTGTAGGCGGCAGCACCTCTGTGTCAGACTGTCACAGAAAAATCCAGGTTCAAAAACCTGTGAAGTGAAAACTTGACTTATAGAGGGTGTTGGGGAGGAACTTCACAGTTCCCTGTTGAAAAAGATGACAAGCTGATTAAATCAATGGACCAAAATATTCTCAGTGTTTTAAAAGTGGAAGCAGAAACTGTGGTTTTCCTGAAGATATCAAATATCAATTCACAGCCTTGGGTTGTCTCATTTGCAACAGCTCTAGCCTTCTGAGAAATAATTGCTAGTAAAATGGCTAAAAACTTGAAAGAGCTCAGGTTGCAGCTGTCTATAGATTTTCCTCAGAGAGGTCTTGCCACAAGGAATTTGGCAGGTAAGACTCCCAAAAATGGGGAACTACACATTGCTGGTTGTGAAGTGTCAGTATTAATAAGCATGACAATTACTAACCCTGCTGATTTACTTTGCTACTTTTAATTGTGTATATGTAGATATAAAAGAAAGAGTCCTACTGGGACAAGTATTGGATAAATCTGATTCATTAAAAACAATTGATGTTGAAGATCACTATATGTATTGAAGAATTTCATTGTTCATCAAGAACTTCTCTTCCATACCAGGGGAAGTCTCTATCTCAAGACAGTGTCTGGTAACAAAAATGAGAGTAGTCACAGGCAGTGATTATTCTTTCAATGATTGTTTCTTGATCTGTCTACCAATTCACTGGGTACAAAAACAACAGGATTATCATGGATAATAGGAAGAAATTCTTTCCTGTGAGGGTGATGAAGCACTGGAAGAGGTTGCCCAGAGAGGTTGTGAATGTCCATCCTTGCAAGTGCTCAAGGCCAGGTTGGATGGGGGTCTGAGCAACCAGGTCTAGTGGAGGGTGTCCATGCCCATGACGGAAGGTTGGAACTAGATGATCTTTAAGATGTCTTCCAACCCAAAGAATTCTATGATTCTATGATCCTGTTGGACAGTTGGAGAACAGGACCAGAAAAAAGACTCATTAGCACATGTGGACTTTGACTGACACCCCTTTATCCCCACACAGAGTTTTCATTCTGGAATAATACTGGCCTCTGCTGAGTGCATGATGCTTGTTCTCTGGCTCCAGGTCTGTGTCCTGACCCAGCAGGAGGAGGGGCAGAAATGAAAATGCCAGAGCAGAGATGAAAGATACATGGATCTTAATGCCTTTTATCACCTTCTTCACTAAACTAGAGCTCAGTGAATTTTCAAATTGAGATGTTGCAGCATGTTGACAGTGAAGAGCAGCACTGCAGTGCAATTCAGTGTTCTCTGAGTTTCTTTACAGTAATGAAACAGCAGGGCTTGAAAAGAAATGAATGTGGTGTTTTGGCTGAGTGTGATGGCAGATGTTAAAAGACAGCATGTTTTCCTGACTTACCTGTCAAGACAAGCTAAAGAACTCACAAGGAAAGGAGCATTCCTGTAGGAAAATGCCCCAGTACATGAAGAGTTTTTTCAGATGGATTTGCAAAGCCTGCTGTCAGAGAACACTAGTCAATGGCATGTAACATTTTCCCAGGGTATATTGTAGTGTAGCCTTTGGTGGATAAAATGACCAAAGCAATGTTTCTATTGATAAAACACAGTGTTAGAAGTTGATTTATCAAGCAAAGTAAAACTAATTTCATCCTTTCTGAAAGTTTTCTGTTAACTGCAAGTAATCAGGATGGGGACCAGATTCACCCAACCTGTGAAAATTTTTGGATTGCTAAATCAGCTCATAGCAGACAGTGAGTTCAGACATAATTATAAAACAAAAAGGGGGTTTTTTTCTGTCATGGCATGTAATCCCAGCTGGCACTCAGCTATCCATTAGTTCCCATAGGGGACTACTACTGGACTCCACAGGTTCATCCTAACTTGAGATTTGATGATCAACCAGCAAGAACCAGCATATTCCCTCTAGCTGTTACTCAGGTGGGTGATGTGGCAAGTCTTAGAGAAATGACTGGAGGGCAACATTCCAGTGAGTGGAGGAAGGGTTTGAAAGCAACTTCTGCAGGTGCAGAGTTCCATGAAAGAATGATGATTATTTGCCCACTGAAGTGAGAAAGAGAGAGAAGGTGTAGCTATGCAGCTATAAAAGAAAACAGAAAAGAAAAGTCTAAAACTTGTTCTTTGTTTGATTGGGACCTTACACTGCAGTTAAATTAAAATCATATATTGGCTGATACAAAGTGCAAGAGCACAGACCCACAGAAAGAAAATTGAAGACATAAAACCATTACAGAGAGGACAATGAACAAGCCTCTAGAGCACACCACAGGTTCCAATATCTCTTGTAATATCATCACAATTTCAAGTACAACAGTCTTCAACAGGAAGGTGTAACACAAAAGTTTCAATTCCTGTAATGCAGAGACAGTCAAAATTGCTTTCCTCTTTGACACCTCTTTGTGGGGCTCAGGTTCCACAGGTTCCTATTAGGTCCTGGACAAATAAACCTACTATTAACAGTTGTTCTCATTCTTTGTGAGGAAATGAGAGAAGAACATGAAAGAATCACTGCAAGATGTTGCCCAGCTGATGGTGCTATACCATGCTGCTGGATGACTGGGAATGTGAATAGAAGTGGAAGGCAACATGGAACAGGAAGGAAAGTCTGTACAGCCTGTGTTTAACTGGAATACTTACTCTCATCTTGATGACCTTTACTTTAATGTCTCTAAGTATTTGTTACAACTAAGGATTTAAAGAAAATTGACAAATACAGCATCAGCTCTGAGAACAGCCCAGGAGCCTCCTCTTCTGGTGGGCGTGATTGGAGGGTGAAGGAAACTTCCTTAGGTGCATAGAGGAAAGTGTGGTTCAAAAAAAGACAAATATCTATCTATACCGTAGGTAAATTTACCTATAGTAAACACCTACTGATGGTCTCTCAACTCTTGCTGGACTTTCATTTGTTACCAGAGGGAGTGGAGATTTTCCTGAGAGCAAAACTTTACTTCACTGGGAGTAGTGTAGAAAAACTGCTAGAAAAAGTCATGATGTGTAACAGTAAAACAGAAAGAATAAAGGGGCTAGAATTCGAGTGGATTCCAGAGTACTGATTCCAATGTCATTCTGCCTACCTAGTGTTTCCACTTTGGCACTCACAGCTCAGTTTATGCAACTGAGTTCAAAGCAGAGATTTTTTTTTTCAAATGTCCCCAAGGATGTGAACTATCCTGCCACTTCCGGAAAGCCCTAATAAGTTTGTGATCAGTGGGGCTTTCTAAACAGTTTTTCTTTCTGTATGAACCCTTTAAAGTCTCCATGCTTCATAAGTTATTGGGAAAAAACATGTATCTTTTTCCTGTACAAACTCTTACTAAAAGAGAAAAATTACGACAGTAGTCTGTGATGCTGAACCCGTCTGCATTTTCCTTAGGTTCCCAGTTTTTGTCTCCAACCCAGAAAAGTCTTCTGTAAACACTTCTAAATTTTCTTCCTCTTTGCCTCTTAAGAGTCTCTCATTTGTATAGTCATTACCTTCCTCTTCACCTTCTCCTTTAGCACTGCTGTGGTACCAACTGGGTCGTGCTTGTTCATTCCAGTTTTGTCTGATGATGAAATAAAACCATTTTATTTCATAGAATCATAGAATCGTGTAATGATTTGGATTGGAAGGGACCTTAGAGATCCTTTAGTTCCAACCCCCCCTGCCATGGGCAAGAACACCTTGCACTAGACCAGGTTGTTCCAAACCCCATCCAACCTGGCCTTGAGCACTTCCAGGGGTGAGGCATCCACAACTCTCTGGGCAACTTGTTCCAGTGTTTCACCACCCTTACAATAAAGATTTTTTTATAAATATCTAATTTGAACCTACCCTCTTTCAGTTTAAAGCCATTCCCCCTCATACGATCTCTACATGACCTTGTGACAAGTCCCTCTTCTGCTTTCTTGTAGCCCTTTAGGTACTGGAAGGCTGCAATAAGGTCACCCTGAAGCCTTCTCTAAGCTGAACAAATCCAGCTTTCTCAGCCAATCTTCAGAGAAGAGGTCCTCCAGCCCTCTGGTTATCTTTGTGGCCCTCCTCTGGACTCACTCAAACATCTTTAATATCCACATCCAGGATATTACGTTTAAATATCTTAAACCAGGTGAGAAGCTTAAAATAAAACCCCCGTAAATAAGTCTTGTTCATTTTTAAAGAATCATTTTGCCTTTGGAATAGCCTGAACTGCACTGAACTGCACTCAGCATTCTTTCTCATAAAGTGTCTGTTATCCCAGTAGGGGTACTGGTACAGTCTCTCTGGCAGTGTCCTTATGCTTCACATGGTTTTACCTCCACAGGCAAAAAAACCCAGAACTTTTGTGGGAAAGTCCTCCTGCTACGTGGCTTCTAGCCCCGCCACCTGGAACAAGGAAATTGCCCTCTACTCCATCCTCTGACTTCTCTGAGTCCTCTCTCTCTAGAATTTGTTTGTAGTGTGCAGTCTGCCTTTGGGGCCTTCCTCTCTCACTGTCTTAACTGAGATCTTTATGGTATCACTGCCAAAGTGTCAGATACTTTCTTTTACCTATCAAAATACCTCCTGGTGTTCCAGGCCAGACTCTTTGTTAATCCTTTATGCCAGTGTGATCTGCCTTCTGGTGCAGCAATATGGTTCCTGCTTGGAGAGATGGGATGCTCCAATAAAGCCTTATTGCACAGTCTCAGCATCTCTTGTGCACACCAGGTAAAAGAAATGCACTCATGAACCAGTTTAAGAAAGGAAATTATGTTTGGGAGTGAGAAAAGAGGTGGTTTAACTTTGGCATTACTGTAACTGTAATGGGATCCATGTGAAAATTCCCACTGTTGAAATGGTCTCAGTGTTTTATGTCTAAAGGTAGCAGTGGTAAATAAACACTGCACAGCAACAGACTTCTGGTTTTCTCAAGATGTGGTTTCCAGTCTCGTCTGGCCTCTGCTTTCACAGAAGCTGTTTGTCACTGAACTCCTTCCCAGCAATGACTAGTTTTTTCACTATTTATTGCTGGTGTAATTTCAATGATTGCTTATCAACAGTTGGTTTAACTGCATGTGCAAAACAACTTTATAGTATTCAACACATTCTATGAAGTACAGTTTAAACTCAAATGTTCTAGCAATGTTTTCTGTTCTTCCACTTCTGACCAGTGTTGGAGTATGTTTCTTTGCTTTGAAGTTTTAGTCCTGTTTTCTTGAGCAGTGTGTATGTGGTGGATGGTTGGATTTGTGTAATGTGTTCATTTAGAAAAGCATGTGAAAAAATGTTTACATCTTAAAGCATTCGTTTGCTGGGGTAACTCCTTGCTCCCACCTGGGGTTTATTCAGCCATCTTCTCTACTAAAACACCATTTTGTCTGTCTAAATTAATGTATTTTTAAATATACATAGTAGCCAAAATGGCAGATGCAGTGTGTAATCCTGGCACTTCAAATGTGTATGACAGATTTTCTCGAATGTTGTTAAAGGAGAAAAATCTTAATGCCAGAACTCTCGTGTTTTCCTTTTGGTCAGTGAATTTACATCACTTTACATAACATCATTTTAGCTTAAACAGAGTTTTTAGGGCTTCAGTTGAAATAGCAGGCTTAATTCATATTCTGAAATGCGGGCTAACAGTAGTGGCTGCTGCCAAAAAAGTCTCTCCATTTCCTTTTCCTGAATATGGTTGGAGTTGAGGCACTTGGAAAATAATTTTTGCCTCTCCACAGATCTTTAAGCACACAGAAGCTGGTTTATTATGTTAAAGGACTCTCCCTTGACTCAAGGAAACATTCAAAATTAAACACTTTCTATATTAATTCCATACATGTCTGTCATTCAAAGCGTGACTTACCATTTCCAAAAGGCATCCTGAATGCTTTGGACAATGTCTTGCCTCCCAGGATTGTGCCAGAGTTAAAAAAAACCACATTCATCAAAAGCAGAGAAAGGCCAGAGCTGTAAGTGAATCACTGATTTTGTTACTCGTGTACTCTTTATACAGATTTTGCTTTTGAGGATGTGCTACAATTAATTTCTCTTTGATGTTGTAAGAACCGCTGCATTTGCATCATTATCTGATGCTCTTAATCTGTACTGGATGAGTGGAACAGACAGTATGTGGTATCTTGGGAAAAAAAATCTTACTAACTATAGTTCAAGAAGGATATTCATTACCAAGGCTTTCACTGATTCAAATAATTGAAACATTTGCAGCTGTCCTTAAATATATGGGTGAGAGCTAGGAAGAGCAGGGCTTTGCTCCTGCAGCTTACAGGATTTAAAAAACCTTTTAGTATCAGCTGATCCAACCATACTGCTTCAATTTTGTTTCATATCTCATTCTTCAGTGATATTCCTGGCAAAACTCCCACTGAAATTAAAGGACTCTTGCATAAGGTAGGACTAGGGAATCTGGATAATTAATATTTTGGAATAAAAAGAAAACCCTTGTGGGTTTCACAAGTAGGTCTGTCCTGCAAGTGTAGAAATGGGGTGACCTTTCTATTGTTGAATGTCCTTTTGTAAATCCATGTGTCTCAATAGAAGAGTAAAACTAATTGTCTTTTCACTGGTGGATTGATTCTGTTCCAGGACAGAAAAATCACCTCCAGCAAACACAAAACTATTAAAATTTCCTGGGTCATGCGAATGGTGAATTCTGACTTTCTTTTCAAGAAAGTTTTGCAGCTCGTGTTCTGCTATCTGAGTCAGTACCACTTTAGCCTCTTCTTTTCAGGTCATTAATTTAATGCCAGTGACCTTGAGAATTGTTTAGCTGTATCATGTGTTTTGTGCCTCCTATTCCAAAATTAGTTTCTTGACTTCTCTGTGGGCTGCTGTCCCTGCTGGTACTGCCTAGAGTAGATGCAGTAGCATACGTAGTTTATCCCTTGGGTGTACTTAGCTTCATTGCATGCTTCTGTGGTGTTGGGACAATAAGGAATGGAAGGGTAGGGCACAAAGGGCCCTAATTCATATGTAAATGTAATGAGAATAACACAGCTGCCACATGCTGAAGTCCCACTTTCCATCTCTAGCCTGGGTCTTTCACATCACTCTTCAGTTTTAGAGCTTCTGTCATAGCATGAACCTAAGGTGATGCCACAGTGTCCATGGCGAGCTTCACATCCCCGGTGCTATCTCTTCCCTGCCAGAAGAAAACTACACCAGTAAAAGAGACTTGGGCACCAGAAACAATTTTGGGGGGAGCAACAGGGCATTTTGGCAGCTTTGTCTTTCAGAATTACTATGACAGTACTCAAATGCAAAAGTTCTCTTGAGTTGCCTCTGTTTATGGCACCCCTGCAGCTAGATGAGTCTTCCTAATGATTGGCAAATTATTCTTAGACTGCTTTAGTGTGAGAGGCAGTTATTAGACACTTTCTAAATTATTTTTAAAAGAACATAAATAGTGCTGAAAGTGGTGAGTGGGAGCTGTCAAGGAAACAACTTGCTAATGGAAACGCAGCATAATTAACTGCCTTATTTAAACTACTTGTTTTTGAAAAGAGCTGATAAGTAAGGGACAGCAGCAGCAGAGGGTCTTTGCAACTGTATTGAGTGATCCAACATTTAATAGTGACCTTATCACAGAGAAATTAGCTTTCAAACAGAAACAAGGATAGTGGTCATTTGAAGAATCATAAGGTCAGATTCACTACACAGTTTATTAAGCTGTTTTGTCTTTCTGTGATTTTTGGCCAGCAGTGATGTGCTTGCAGTATCCTCCCTGACTCCTGGATATACTGAGCAAGGTCTGGAGCACAGGCAGCATTTTAGAGAAGCAGGCTGGTTGGTAAAAATGCAAATGCCAAATCCTTCCCTGTCATTTGTTTTCTCAAGAGCATACAGCCATGTCACAGTCATCCTCGTTCTTCGTGCAGCCACACCATGGTGCTCACTGGAATAACAATGAATGAGTACGAATCAGAAACATCTAATAGCCCTTATAAAGTTGCCTTTAGGGCTTGGTTTTCTAAGCTGAAAGCTGGAATGAGCCTGCCATGT
>NW_008239553.1:6203067-6203482 GCF_000691975.1 Corvus brachyrhynchos
TGCTGAACCAGAAGCTGAGCTTACGAGTGTGACGGTTTGGGATTTAGTTCTTGGTGGGATATTAGGGTCTATTATTATTGTTTAAATGGCAGCAGTAGCCAAATGCTGTACAGACATGGGAAGAGAGAGAGTCATTGACCTGAGGAACACATAAACTACAAAGTAAGGAAAAAAAAAGACAGCATGGAAGCAGATGTGTGACACTTAGCTATGGATTAATAGTTCCATTGAAAATGCTTCAGTTTGCTGGATGGAAAATAATCTATCTAGACCTGCCGTTAGCTGGTTAATTCCATGTAAGTGCCAGGGCTAGGGTTATTAGTGAGTGAATTTTAACTGTGAGAAGGCAGTAGCTGTGGGATTCAGTTACAGAATCAGGAATCATGATGTAGTAGGTCTCTAGTCCAAGTTCACG
>NW_008239553.1:6203500-6212163 GCF_000691975.1 Corvus brachyrhynchos
TGAGTGCAGACCAGGCTGCTCACGTCTTAATCCAGTCTTGTTTGTAAACTTCCCAGGGCAGAGATATCACAATCTCTTTGGGCAAACTGTTACATTCTTAGTTGCCTCATCATGGAATTATTTTGCTTATATCTGGTCTGAGTCTTCCCCTTTGGATTTGATGACCATTGTCTCTTATTCTTCCACCATGCCCATCAGTGCAGTACCTCTCACTGTTGTCTCAGGAACCACTGAAGGTGCTGGAAGGCTGCTGCTATGTCCCCCTGAAGTTTTCTCTTTTCTGTGCTAAACAAGCCCAGTTCAATCATCCTCTCCTCACAGCGCAGATGATCCAGACCTTAGCCAACTTGGCTGCCCTCTTCTGGAGTCACTCAAGTGCCAGCTAAAGAGAAATAATCGCAGCCTGTGGTTCCTGGCTGTGATCTGCTGATGCACTCCAGAGTGCTGTAAGCCTCCAGTGCCTGCAGGGCACAGCACCATCTCAGGTACAAATTACTGTTCTCCTGGACCTCTAGATCCTCTTCAGAGCCTTTTCAGACAGACTCCCAGCCAGTCAGTCACCAGTCTCTACCAACGTACAGGTTAGTCCGTCCAAGTACAGCATTTTGCATTTATCCTCAGTGAATTTCTTTTCCATCCATTCCACCAGCCTGTCTAGGTCCCTCTGAACAGAAGCTGTACCTCCAAGCATATTGGTCAACCATCTGTTTTGATGTCATCTACAGTCTTGATCAGTGGGCATTCTTTCTCCTTCTCAGGACATTGATAAATGATATTGAAGAGGACACCTCAAATTAAACATGAAATACTAGTTCTCAGGCCTGATAATACAGTCAGTTTTTCACTTTTCTAGTAGTCCACATATCTAATATCACAATTTGCAGAGAGGAATGCTGTGGGAGACTGTAACAAAAGCCTTGCTAAAATGCAGGTGACATCTGCTGCTCTCTTCCCACAAGAAGGCAATCAGTTTGATTAGACACAGTCTATGCTCAATTAAATAACATGTGCTAAATTACATGTCCTTTGACTAGAAATATGTTCTAAGAAGAACATTCCATGGTTTTCTCAGGGACCAAAGTGAGGGGCTAACTGGTCAACCACCCTGTAGTTTCACATGTAGTGCCACTTGTCCTTTCTGAAGATGGGTGCCACGTTGCCTTTCTCCAGTCAGCAGGGACCTGCTTTGATCTCCATCACCTTTCAAAGATGATAGAGACTGGCCTCAAAATGACATCAGTCAGCTCTCTCAGCAACCATCAGTGCAGGCTGGAAGGAGCTGGCTAGGTCAGGAAAAACATTCTGAATTCAGGGGCATGGAGGAAAATACTGAGGTGTCACAGGCAGAATGGAAGCTTTGGACAAAGTTTATTAGAGAAGCCCTCCCTTCACAAACAGAAGCCACAAGGTACAGAAAGGACTCCCTGACTTTCTAAATTCTTTCTCAGAGAGGAGCTGAGGTGCACCTGGATACAGTCTTAGCCCCAGACTTAGTCAGTTGTTTATATCTAAAGAATTACACAGGTGTAATTGAGCTTTTATACAACTTTGTCCTGCAGAATTAAGGATGGCAAACCAGAAATATTTATATAAATAAAACCAATTATTTATTTAAACTTATTGCAATAATGATTGGGGGGAAAAAAGCTTAATCAGAATTATTTACTACACAGTATGGATAGCTATAACAACTAGTTTAGTGCACTGTTTTTGAAGCAATTATGTTAAAGCAATTATACTCAAAAGTAGCAGAATAATTGTTAAGCAGAGATTGATGTTACTTATTCATACCAACAACTGGGAAAATCTCTTTCATTCAACCTCAAGGAATAACCTTGAGGAGTGTCCCCACTGAAGGGAAGGATCTTCACACACCTTAGGGATGTATGCTAGAAATCTTTGCTGTGAGAAAGTGGCACTGGCCTTTTATGGTATAAAGTGATTGACCTTAACATGCATTCAAAATACACATTTTTTAGATTATGTGTTCTAAGGCTTACTCAGCAAAATATTATTTGTGCTGAAAAAAATGTGTTGGCAGCTTTTTAGTTTCTTCTCTTCAACACTTCTGACCCTCACTTCCTTATCAGGACCTGCACATCCTTGCTGCTCCCAGGAAGGAGCCTCAGTCTTGCATGTCCTTGTGGTGGGGGTGGTAGTTTGGTCAAGCTGGACACAGCATTCTTCAGCACTAAGAAAAGCAGTGTTATCCTTGCTCAGTGTTATCACTGATCAGCAGCCCATCTTTGCTCCACTGAACAGCAAACTCTCCTTGCTCAGCCCTTCACTGATAAACTTACAAGCCTTTCTAGGCTGAGAGCCCTGCTACAGTTTTCTGTGAGAGAAGTGATCTAAAGTAAAACTGGGACATGGACGGATATTTCTTTTAGTCTTTGCTAGTGTGCCATTTTCATGTAATTAAGTGAAAATTTAATTCATTCTTGGGTTCTTATGTATCAAAGCTGCACCTCAGATTTCAGCTTTGTTCTTAAGTGTAAAAGAGCAAGGACTGGGGTTATAAAAATTCCTGCTGGTGAGTGATTCTAGGTATCACATCTTGCCAAAGCAGGATCCCATTGCCACCTCACAGTCTATGTGGTTTCTGTCTGCTTTACTTCTATTACTAGGCCATCTCAGATGATTAAAATATTTACCCCTTTATCTTTTTTAATGCAGGATTTGTCTTCATCCCTCCCCCCCAATGAGTTGCATGTTTTGCTTCTGTTCTGCTGGTCTGTGAATTCATTGTTTGCAGGCTGGCAAGGCACCAGTTTTGGGGTGACAGATGGAGCAGACTGCAAACCAGACATTTGCCTCCTAGCCTGAATGATATTTTAATAAGCACAGAGAGGTGACAGAAAGAGAAGCTTCTCACTGGAATGACTGGCAGTTTTGTTTCCAGCCTGAAAGCGCTAATAGATAATTTTTGGCCTCAGTCCAAAAAAAAAAAAAAAGAAATTCACAGAACATAGAAGCAGAAAACCCTATTAGCTCCTAACTTAACCCTCTTTTTTAGGGGTCACAGAAGTTTTTATGTCTGATCTATTATCCATTTAGGGAGTTGTTTCCCCATTTTTGGTATTTCAGTTTTCTCTCAGGAACTATACACTTTAGGAGACTTTCCTTTAACTTATCATTTTGGTTTCCTTCTTTTTTTTTTTATTATTTCAGTAATTTTCTCAATTTCCTTCCTTCCCTAAACATTCCTTCTTCTTCATATTTCTTTATACTCTTCACAGATTCATGTTGGAATAATGGGATCTAACAACTTACTTGGCCTCCAGCTTCCACATCCTGTGAAACAGCTACTGCACTGCAAGGCAATGGCATCTGCATGAGAATCTCTAGAGCATATGTCCTCTTCTCCCTGCCCTTCAGCTGTATCTCAGTTGTATAATACAGGGTTTGTGTAGGGCTTTGTTCCATCCTTGGTCTTATGAATAAAAAAAGGCACAACAAAAGGGAGCTCTGGCAAAGCCCCAGCAAGCTCTGAGATCCCTCTGCAGTGTGAGCAACATGGTGTTTTACAGACAAGCTGTAGGATAGTCAGGCTTTCAAAGGAGAAGATTCTTCTTCTTTCCCTGAATACAGGTTTAAAAAGGTCTAGCTCTCACTAGGAAAATACAAAAGTGGTGCTGGGATCTGAACTCAGGTATGGTCCCACACACTGCTCAGAGAACGCACTGGAAACTTCTCCATATTTGGACATAGATCTTCATATCTACTTAGCTAGATTCAGGCCTGGATTTCAACTGCTGTGTGAGCTGTAAATTGATGCTGTTCCTGCTAAAATATGCGCTTCTTTTTTCTTTCAGATACAATGGTGACACTGAACGTTCAGATCATCTTTGGCCTCCTTTGCTGCATGATTTTTCTTCCTACAGATGGCTTCCCAGCAGATACCAGTGCTGAATTTCGCTCTGCTTTCTCTGTGGCCAGAACCAGCAGCATGGAAGGGAGCTCTGAGATGGTTATTACCTTTGACAAAGTGTATGTGAATATCGGCAATGATTTTGACCCCAAGACTGGATTGTTCCGCTGCCGGATACCTGGAGCCTACTACTTCTCCTTCACCGTTGGGAAATACCCGAAGAAAAACTTGTCTGTCATGCTGATGAGAAACAAGAATGAGGTGCAGGTAATTGTCTATGATGAGCATCACCGCAAGGAACGGAAGGTGGCCAGTCAGAGTGCCATGCTGCAGCTTGACTACGGGGACACAGTTTGGCTGCGTTTACATGGAGATCCCAAGTACGCTCTTTACAGCAACGTGGGCCCCTATACAACTTTCAATGGCTACCTGATCTATCCAGACACTTCTGCCTTCTTCCAGAATGCTCTTAGCTCTCAAGAGCTTGGGCCACACCCTCACACAATTCAGCAACTTCCCAGAGAGCAGAATGAAGCTTCACAGCGACACGTGTTGTCTGATCAACCAAACAGGGTACAAGACCCTCGCTCTGCGTTTTCTGTTGCCCGCTCACAAAGTCTCCTGGGGACAGATGAGAAGCAAACCCAGCATGAGCCAATCACGTTTGATACAGAGTTCGTGAACATTGGAAAAGATTTCAATTCCTCCACTGGCATCTTCACATGCCGTATACCTGGTGCATACTATTTCTCCTTCACCATTGGCAAAATGCCCTTTAAGACTATGTCAGTGAAACTGATGAAGAACCACAATGAGGTGCAGGCCATGATCTATGATGACAACCACTCCAAGAGGAGGGAGATGCAGAGCCAGAGTATCATGCTGCCTCTGCAATACGGGGACACCGTTTGGCTCTACAGCCATCAGCACGATGGCTATGGTGCCTACAGCAACCACGGCAAGTACATCACCTTCACAGGCTTCCTCATCTATTCAGAGGCTCAGCCAAAGTGGCTTCCAGGTGCCAGCTCACCTCAAGGGTCAAATAATTAAATGCAGATGTGAAGGGAGCATAAGAAGAGCCAAGGTGCCATGAACTTGGGTACAGCTCCTCCTTGAATATCATCCTCTACTTTGAGCATGCTGTCGTGTGTCCAGTGCTTTCCTTACGCTGCACGGTTGTGCCCTGTCTGCAGGGCCATGCTGTGTGCACCATTCATCCATAGAGGGGCCTTTCGGGTTGTGTCTGTGTGTTCCGTGTTGGTGTTTGATTTAACATAAAGCATGAGGTAGTTTGGGGGCAGGGGTGGGCCAGTGTAGTGAGATGCTGAGGATCAGAGAACTGCTGCAGTCATGTTACTGCAGATCTCCAGCATCCAGAGAGCAGAGGGTCTGGTGACTTTCCTTGTGTATCCGGGGAGGGAATAAATGTAATGAAAATGAATGTAATAAAAATACAAAAAATCTAAGTGTTCTCCGTTTGGAATTTGTTGCTACTTTTTGAGACTTGTGTGCTTGTCACTGGCTGAGGTACCAGCTCAGGTGAGAGAGAAGCATGGTAATTTTTGTGAGCTGCAGTATGTGTTACTGAGCCAGTCTGTCTGTGTGCACTGTTTTTTATCATTTGTGTGTGTGAAGGGTTGGTACCTCTTATGATTTTATTGCAAGTTTCACAATAGTTTGTGCTTTTCTTTATCTGATGTAGATGGAGTCAAGAAGCTGGGGTTGAGAATCTCAGCTTCCATTCAATAGAAAGAATACATTTAGAAACAAACAAAAGAGCAGGCATCTAGCTCTTGTAGTGAAAAATAAGGGCTCAAATCTATGAATGGACCATGCTCTGAAAGCTCAGAAGCAAGGTAAGTAAGAAGAATAAGAAGTGTATTTTTAAATCTCCAAAGATTTGGATCAGGAGCAGGCTCATCACATTATGTGTGAGGAGTACCACGCGGCGCAGTGGCACTGCTGACCACAGGGTTGTCACCTTCCCCAGAAATGAGCCCCTTGAACACAAGGGTGCTGCTGACCTCAGGAGTGTCACCTTTCCCAGGAATGAGCCCCTTGAACACAAGGGTGCTGCTGACCTGCCATGTGCTGCACCAATAGCCTCATGCAGGCAGCGTTGAAGGAACCAGAGGTGGGGTTTTCAGCATCCATGTTCCAGTGGTTTTGTACATGCCGAGTTCTGCCAAGAGTTTCTCCTGTGGAGAAGCTGCTGTGGCTGTAGAGGACCCTGCTGTGTTCCTACAGTCCGACAGATGGACAGACGCCTAGTGGGATCTGCTGAGGACATAGTGGGAGCACAGGAGGCTTCATCATAGCCCCACTACTGCTGTTTCAGTTGAGCTAAACCCTGGTTTGTATCCCAAAAATACATGAAGTGCAAAAGTACACCATCTTAAGCATGTACAAATCTTCATGGTTTCACTTCAGTTCAGTTTATAATCCGTTCAACAGGCAGCAGTGCTCTAAAACTGCTCCTAACAAAACTGAGTTCAAAGCAGTGTGTTTGCATCTGAGTCAGAAGCCAACCCACTCAGCCTTTATCCATATATTTGTATGGCTCAGGCTGTACCTTCTCCAGCAAGACAGTATTTTCATGCACTAGTGCCATCTCAGCTCAGCTTTTTGATGATATTCTCTGCTCAAACTGGAGGTTTGCTCACTGCCTCTGTCGCTCCATACATGTCCTGCAAATTAAAGACTGGAGGCATATTTGGCAAAACAATGAAGGGTAGAGATTAGAGGTATGTAAAAATCCACCATAAGAATAATAGAACATTAGTTGAGACAAGAAGTTTTACTTCAAATAAAATTCTAATTTTAATTCCTATGTCCTTTTGGGTGGAAAACAAATAACGATACAAACAAAAAGAACCCCAAAGCACAAACCAAAATGAAACAAATAAATGCACAAAACAAAAACCCAGCAACAAACAACCTGCTTTAAATCTATCTCCTTCTGTCATAACCCTGACCTGACCTCTAAAACCATTGTCTGTGTCATCTTGCTTTCAGACTTCTTGTTCCTGCCTTACCATTTCTCCTCACCATCTGTTGGGCTACAGTGGCTTGGAAGAAGATTAACTAGGTCAAAAGCTAGCAGTTCCCACTTTGAAAGTCACACATGCCTCTTTTGTTGAGCATGGAAAAATTATATTGATAGAAAGGGAATTATGGATCCCATTGTCTAAGCACATGCAATGGATGTTCAAAATTAATGTATCTGTAGTGGCAGCAGGAAATCTGATAGAAACAACAAGAACTAAAGTCAAAACCCTCCTGAGCAGATAATTGCATTTATTTAATTCCACACCGCAGTGTTTAAGACAGAGAAATGTTAATGATGTCCTTCTATAAAATAATTATATTTCTGATTTTGAAGATAGAGATTGTGTATTTATTATGTTTGGCTTGTAAAGTGCCATAGCTGTACAAAAAAAAAAAAAAAACTGTATAGAAGAAAGGCAAAATCTGCTGAAGAAATAACTAGGTCACGATCCTTCAGAATTTAAATGAGATTTCAGAAAGTATATTCCAAAATGATAACTGAAACAAAGCTGTGTATACGTGTAAATATGATATGCAAATACTAGAAAGCTTCATGGAATACATACATTTTCAGGTTGCTTTTTAAAGAAGAATGAATATATGAATGGGAAATTGCTATTGACAAATAGAATACGATGCCACATGAGGAGCAAAATGAAATTAAATATGTGACCTACGTCATGAAACATAACAAAACCTGCTTGGCTGCTTACTGGAGAGGAGAAAAGATCATGTATTTGTCTGAAACCACAGGGAGAATATAAGGAGGGTGAACTGAATTATTTGAAATGAAGTCAGCTATCACACCAGCAAGATACCCTGGAAAAATACTTCCAAGCCATCTCTCCAGTAACGTCAGTGATCAAGACAGATAAGACTTCTAAATAGCACTGCCCCCTTCAGCACAGCCCACTTAGCAAAAAATCAGGAAAGGGAGAAATGCGCTTTACAGTTTTGTCCTTTTTTCATGTAAAAATGACAGCCTGTGCATAAATCCTTAGAGGGTTGCCAGCACAGTGCAGAAAGCAGGACAAAAAGTTGTGACATATTTATACAAAGTCCTGCACGCTATGGAAAGCATTGAAAATAACCAAGAATGCAGCTGAAGCCGGGTGTGTCCCTTCCTATGGTGGGTTCCCTCGTGAGGTGTCTCTCTTGGTCCTGGGCAGGTTAGAGCGATAGAAATATTTCAGGGACGCTAAATGTGAAGGCTTCTCCTTCCAAGGCCAAGAAGCCTGGAGGAGAGTGGTATTTGCAGGGCAGAGCCCCTTGCACAGGTCACGGAAGATTTCATCAACCAGCTGAGAGAAAAAGCGAATCCAGAGGGTTTTATCCAGACCTTGCACGGAGCGAACCTGGTAGGCACTGTAAACACTGGTGAAAAGGAGACGGTCAAACTCTGTTGGAGGCAAGGGGGTGTCAGTCAGTGAATAATACGTCAGATGCTGCTCAATCTCTGCCGGTGTTTTGGGAACTTCCTCCTCCAAAACCTGCAGGAACCGCCGTGCTGGGCGTAGGGAGGCCAGCTCTTCATCCCGCAGCCGGATTGTCCCGTTGGCCTGAATATCCAGCCTTCCCCAGAGCATCTGGAAGACAGGAGCAGCATTCTCACGGAAAGCCCAGCACAGCTCCATCAGTCACAAACGAGCTGCAAACCAAAGCCATCCGCAGTGCTGCCAGATCTCGGGCGGGCCCAGAGGCGGGCGCCCCCCCCCGCGCCGCCCCGGCCCCCACCACCTCC
>NW_008239553.1:6212183-6217220 GCF_000691975.1 Corvus brachyrhynchos
TCGGGCGGGGGCTTGGCCGCTTGCGGGGCAGTCACCGAACCCAGCGGGGATGGTCCCTTGTCCCACCGCGGACACCCCGTGAGGTGCCACGGAGTGGGGCAGAGCCCCCTTCGGCTGCACCCCGCAGTGGGAGGGAGCACAAATGCCATTAGGCATCGCCGAGGCGTTCTCCAGGGGCTCCCGAAATCCGTCAGGGATGAGAACAAACAGAACGGGTGAGTTTTTACGTGCAGGCAGGTGGGAGCATGGGCACTAACAGTGCCTCGGCCCAGGGCCCCCAGTGCTCAGGAGACCTCTAACATGATGCCGGCGTCCTCCGGGCCGCGACGGGGTGAGTTGGTGCCGCTGTGACGATGTTCATCTGGAAGACATCAGACAGAACTTGGTAGCACAAGACATTTCTGTTTACTGGTTTTGCCATTTGATTGTCAATAACGTCTTCAACATTCCTGAGCTACCACTCAGCTTGCCAAATATGACAGATGCTGACCACGGGATTTTGATAAGCAAAACAAGCTTTTTAAGAGAAGCAGCAGTGGTTGAGGCGAGGTTTTGGATATCACAGCCCTTAGTCCTGCCAACAGAGCTAAAGCGTACAGCAGTGAAGACACTGCTTTGACAGGCAGCAAGGAAGCCTCTCACACTGAGAATGGATGGGGTTTGAACTGGTGGGGTTTGCTTGTGTAGCAGTTTTTGCTGGAGAAAGTAATGCTGCCTAATGGAGGGAGGGTGCTGGCAGGCTCCTCAAGCTGCTGGTAGAAACATACACTGATGCTTATCCTGTTTTTATACTTCTTCCCTAGCCTTCTGCTGCTGGAGGAATGTGAGGGTAAGAGAAACCTTGTCAGATCCATTATGGCTCATTTGATGTCCAGCTAATTACTTGCTGGGACACATGACATCATGTAGTCTGGGAAAAATGGATATGAGGCCAGAGGAATGGCAAGTTTTGAATATGAAAGTCACGTTAATCCTAAGAATTGTTCAATTTTCATTTCCTAATACTTACAGTGCTGTAACTGTTTGCATTTATTTTATTTAATTTTTTGTGTGTGTGAAAAAGGAGACACAAGCAGTCTTGGTCCAGGACTGTGAGAGAGAGGCTGCATCCCCTCCCTCCTCTGTAATATCAGTGTCATGAGGTAGTCAAGACCCTCTTCTACTTCTTACAGACTCATCCTTTGGGTTAAGAAACATGAAATGGAAAAAGCTCATATAAAATAGTAAGCTCTCTGATACATTTATGGGGTTTTTTTTCACTTTTAAATGGATGAAGGCTTTTTTATATTAAAAAAAAGTGAGGATTTACATTGAATACTTGAGAGTCAACATCAGCAGGTGCATATAAAAAAGTAGAAAGAATTATTTAGTACTATACGTGTATGATGACTGCCACCAAAAGCCATTTCCAAATTTCCATTTTTGATTGGAGCTTTTCAGGGAGATGTAGGAGCTGCTTGGAGAAGTGCACTGCCAGCCTGCAGGATGCAGAAGTTTGTTTCTCTGCACAGCTGCAGGCTCTGTGATCCAAGCCAGCTGTGGCTTTGGAATGTGAGCAGGGATGTAGCTTCTCTTTCCTACTCCTCCATAGATGTACCAGCATTTTAGCTCAGGTGAAAACATATCATCTGAAAATTTCTTTGCTGTTCTTGTCTCTACAAACTGATCCTCCTTTTTTATATAAAAAGGTTCACAGATCCCTCTCCTGAGGGATGCTTGACTGGCTGCAAAGTCAGTGCATTTGTTGAATAGGTGCCAAACTGCTGTTATGAGTAACTGCCTCATAAATATACACAGCAGTAGATTTTTGAGTAGAGAAAAATTTAGCAAACAGAACAAATAATGTATTGAAATAATAACATAAATATCCTCTGGGGAAGGGAAAATCCTTCCTTACTTATTTTATCACTCAACAGGGTTGGGTGGTTTAGGGGTTTTTTTTCCCCAAAAAAGCATATGGAAAATCCACAAACAGTATTGCAGGAGACTTTTTTTCAGTGGAGACCCAAGAAAATCCTCCCCTTGTCACCAAACACAGTAGTAGGTCTTCAACCTGCAAGCAGGTACCAGTACCCCCACCAGCAAACCACCCCAGCTGGACTCCAGCTCTCTCCCGTGCCAGTGCAGCTGCCTGAGGCCCCGGGCCACATTTGAAGGAGCGGCAAAGCATCCCACAAATGGCACTGCACAAAGATATGCCAAGCCAAGGAGCCGTGTCGCTAGCAGACGTTCTTCCTACCTGTCAGCCTCTGGGATGCAGCAAACACGCACAGGAGCAGCCAGGAGCCGAGCTGTGCCTGGGCCATGGCAGCACAGCCGGAGCAGCTGCCGCCTGCTCCGCCACGGTGCCGCGCCTGGAGCCACAGCAGCTCGCTGTGGCGTCTTCCCTTGCTGCTCCAGGTCCCAGCAGCCTCTCCTGGAATGGATCCATCTTTCTGTGTTTCTGGTCACAGCCCTGGGAAGGGCTTGCAGTTCAACTTGCTAACCCCGAAGGATATTTTCCATCATATTTTGGAAACTTGGAACACTTTGTTGTGATGGTTTTGGCAGAATTGTTTAAGCTTTCTTTTCAAAGACTGACTTTCCGCTGCAATGATTATAGGAAACTGTTAGTTGCAAGAAATTTCACTACATATGTTTGCCTCGGAAGAAGGGAGGGCCCCCTAGTCCCTTCCATCTCTGCACTGTGCCTCTGTCACATACTGTGACCCTTCCGCTCGCCTCCTTTGCTTCATTTTCAGTTTTCCTTTTTCCCGGGTTCGAAAATCTGAAAACAATCCCGGAATGTCACAAACAGATAAGGATAACAGACTGCAGATTCATGGAAGGGCAGTAGCAGCCAAAACATACAAGCAGGCAGAAGAAACGTCACTGGTTTAGTTCTGTATCAAGCCCCCTGGAGGGGGAACTCAGTACAGTGACCTAACAAACACGGAGTATCACAGTGGCTCAGGCTTTAGCACCTCATGTCCTCCCCTCTGAGCAGACTTTTAGGTTACAATGAGCACAGTCGGCCTTAGATGTTCTAAATCACATAGACAAAATTTCATCTGATTCCCTTTGCAGCAGGTATCTGTTCTCTACACATCTTTACACGTGTATTAGTGCCAAATCCCCAGTCAAACTGTTCTGTATTTCTACTCTGTATGGCACAGTATGTGATGCCAGGGTTATACGAATATGCAATAATATGTGTAAATAAGGACTACTACCATCTCTCTCAGGTTAAAGGAAGAAAAAAATCTGCCTAGAAAAGAGAGAAGGTAAAGCTGAAATGCATCCCTTGCTCAGCAAGTTATGGGACATCAGTCAGGACATACTGTCACCAGATAGTTTACTAAGGGCTGGGATGATGTCCTGGCCGGTAAATTGTCTGTGTGCAAAGGACCAAATCTTCCGAAACTTTCAGCATCTGCAGCTGTACCTGGCAATACCTGGACTCACACCAGCCAAGAGAAGCAGCACATAATGGAAGAGTCACAGAGGGGCCCACAACATGCAGAGCCACTCTTCCCCTCAGTTTGGATTCAGAACAAGACCTGTGTTTGTGTCATAGCCTTAGGTAACAAGTCACGCTGCGCTGCTTTTGTTTTTCATTATTTTCTGCTGCTTATTCTTCAGCTGCATCCCTTTCTTTTATTAAACTGTGAATCACAAGCTACTCAAGAGGCAGACACTGATGGCCCATGTATGCAGTGAGGCTGATGTGCCTTCTGCTTTGTGCCAGAGTCCCTTTTAGTCCACAGTGTACACATGACTTTGTCTAGAAGCCACTACAGAAAAACCCCGTGTCTCGTGGGCCATGAAAGAGCGTCCCTCTAGCTTGCAGCACATGACATGAGGAGGACTGCCCAACAGGATTTTGGCCAACATCTGTGAGAGCCGTACATGATTTTGCCAACAGGAGAATTTCCTAGGAACGGCTTGCAGCTGAAGTGCCTAGAGGAGGATAGCCATGTTGGTGGGAGGGAGAAGAGAGGAGGCTCAGGGGCTGTGCTCAGGTGACTGACACAGTGGCAGGTGAGGGACAAGCATCAGTGTGGATGCTGCCTTGAGCTAGGGGAATTTTGTAGAATTACCTCACTATCCCCCACAGAAAGGCAATTTCAGAGTGATAAATGTATTCCTTAGCTGTCTGTACAGCAATACTTGCACAGAAACAAGGCTGAGTTTCTGACAGCTGCACAGAGTCCCTGCATGTACGACTGCAATGTTAGGCAGTGCACCTGCTCCTCCTGAAGGATTTTGTTCTTGCCAGGTATTCACAGCCCTACCACTCTGCACTCCCCTGGCCATACCGTCTGTTGTTGGAGCAGTTTCAAAACGTCACAAGACAGGTTTAGGCAGGGACACCTTGACTGGTTTCTTCTTTTTCACCATGACCTCCTGAAGCAGGAATATGGGAAATGAGAACAAGGTAAGAGGGATCAAAGACTGCAGGAATCGATTGGATGCTGGTTGAGGTACAAGGTGTGGTTAATACAGCACCAGAAGAGACTCTTTAGGAGGGAAGTTTCTTTGAAATAGGACTTCAGGGAGATATTTACAAAAGGGAAATTCTGCTTATAGAATTGAAGAAATCACTTGCTTTGATCATGTTGCCCAGAACTTGGGGAGATTACTCCCCAGCCTGGGGGATGCTCAGGTAAGGAAGGACATACATAACTCCCAGAAAAGGTGATGTTTGAGTCACTGGAGTGGAAGAAGTAAGAAAACCTTGAGGGAAGCAGGAGCGAAGTGCTGACTGTAACCAGACAGGACCTCTCTGATACTGGTATTTTCCAGGTATGGTGCTGCCAGTCCTTATCAGGATGCTTTCCTTGTCTTTTTGTTTCAGTTTGTGAGCAGCATCAGCTGCTTGAAGGAATAATGAGCTGTGTAAAAGCGACAGGGAGGGCCCCATCCCACTAAACCTACTGCACAAACAGACACCCTCAGGCCTTGCACAACTTGGAGAAAACATCATGGGATGAAGTGTGATGGGTGATATGTGACATACTGTCATCTAGCCTGTCCCTCAGCAGTGCCATAAGCTCT
>NW_008239553.1:6217286-6218096 GCF_000691975.1 Corvus brachyrhynchos
AATGCCAGGCTCAGCTGAAATTCCTGTCTGGATTTTGAGTGGAGATCAGTTATAAGGACATATACCGACTGTGTGGCCATGAGGTGGGTGGACACCCTGACACTGTTGATAGCCACATCCTCAGGGAGGACAGACTGCTTGCCTGGCTGTAGGGAGAAATGCCAGAGTTCTGGAAAACACCAGCAAAACCTACTCAGCTCAACATGGTGACTGTGAGTCATCGCCTGAAGTCTATTTGTCCCTTCAGTACCAGAAAATCTCTCTTCTGAATAGTGTGTCTGTAAATCAGCTACATCTGACTTACATCTCATCCCACATCCTCCTGCAGCTGGGGAATCCAACCCAGCAAACAAGCCTCATGGAAGCTAGCAGTACGCAACAGGCAGGGACAGAGGATTTGGAAGAGAGCTTTGTGCTTGGCCAAGCTGACCACAGCCTTGTCCAGCACGAAGCAAGTGTCTCGGTTTTGAAAGACAGGTGTCTGCTAAGGAAGGCAGAAGCCCCCCCTTGAAGTGGCAGATATAACCCCTTTTCCCTCTAAGTTATTATATTTTGAAAATCAAGGGCCTTTAGGCGAAGATGTGGGAAATAGGAATAACAGTTCTTTACTATATATATATATATATGTATATAACCAGTCAAACAAAACAACAACAACTATGGCAGTAACAGCAATCACAAACCCAGTCCCAGCCTTCTCGGCTGTCAGGCCCTTTCCCCTCGGGTGCAGTTCCGCTCGCAGCCGGCAGGGGCGCTGGCGGCTCCCGGTGAGCAGGGCAGGTGCGATGGTTCCCCCGCGGCTGCAGGGGG
>NW_008239553.1:6218315-6224862 GCF_000691975.1 Corvus brachyrhynchos
GCAGGGCAGCCACAGCCCGGTCTCCAGCAGGGCAGGGAAAGCGGCTTTTGGGGTCCCGGCGTTGTTTCCAGCAGGAAGAAAGAACGGCCAAAAAGAAAGAAGCAGCAGCTCCTTTCTCTGCAGCTTCTCTCTCCGGACGCTCAGAGCGAACTGCCCCCACACCCAGGTGTAGACAAAGGAGTAGCCAGGCCCGCCCCACTCCCCTTTTTGTCTTTCTTAAGTACAGCTATTTGTCCCCTAGCAACATGCATATGGGAGGAAATTCCTTTAACAGGAAAAAAAAAAAAAAAACTAAGACTAAACTAAAACCCCAACACAAGTGTCCACCAGCCACAAGGAACCCAGAGTGAGTAGGCTCCACGAGCAGAACGTCCGTCCCCTGGAGCTCAGGAACAGTGGAGGAGGCAGAGTGCCAACACTGGCAGTACTTTGTGAGGCTGTGAAACTTCTTGTGCCCTGGGATAATGAGCCTAGGTGAGTAAATTGCTGATGTAAATGTCTTCTTGATCTCCCAAGCTTCACTAATGAGAAGAGATTCAGGTCCACCAGCAACTATTCCACATATTAAAGACCTCCTGAAGCCAATGCCTGTTCCCACAGGGCTGCCTACTTTTCCAGTACACACATTCTTGAGCAAACCTTGCATATTGTCTAACTTGACAATATGTCATGCCTGACATTTCTTGATGTGGATCAAATTCCCCCTCCGCACAAACATTAATTTTAAAAGGCAGATTTCCTTGTGGTCTTGCTACCATCAGCCCTCTGACTTATCATGCTGGGAAATATATATTTTTCATTATATATAGACCATAAGTCTCGGCGTGGTGTCTCAAGCAACCTGGGATGAAGGAGAACATAGATAGGAAATGTGATTTATAAAGAATTTGCATGGTGATAGAAGCGGCATCAGGAACTTTTCTGTCTTGTGCAATAGGCATCAACATGTTGTGAGAGCCACTGCAAAGAAAACAGAACCAGCTGTGGAATATCTTGTAAAGAACTAAAAGTTCATTTCCTATTTAATCTGCTCAATTGAAGACAGACCCAAAATGGAGATAAGAATTGTATAAAACCCCAGACTTCTGCTGATCTATGTTCACTTCTCCTTCCCATGTAGAGCTGTGATGTTTAAGGTGAATAGTAAATGCTATGAATTTTAACCAGAGAACACTGTTGAGTCACATCCCAAACACTGCTGGCCACAGGAGCCTGAAACAAAATAAAAAAAAAACAAACCTAAAAAAAAAACCAAAACAAAAAAACCCTAAAAATAAAAAACAAACAAACAACCACTAAAAAAATTGAAAAAAATAAAATTAAGCAGCCCATGCTTACATGGCTGGGGTGGAAACAAATATGAAACCCAATTCTTTGAATACAGTTCAGATCTTTATTTTTTTTTCCTTAATTGAACTTACTATTGTCCGATCCTTTCCTCCATTCCATACTCTAACCTACCCCAAACCTTTATTTTAATTAGTGATGTTACAATTTAAAAGCTTAAGTATTGATTCAGGGAATCTCTATAAACAGCTTGTGAATTAGTTTACGAAATCTCTTACACAATAGTTTTCAGATCAAAATGAAGGCAGTCAGCTTTCCAACACAGAACAGAATTATGCATTTTCTGGACCAAAGACAAGGGACTTTATTAATTGATGACTGCTGTAACATAATCCCATTCAAACAGGTGGTGGGTGGACTGGAACAACAGCATTTTTCCAGCTTTTTTGGAAAAAAACTGTATTTTCCACAAGAGCAAAGAAAGTGGTAATGTTATTGTATCATAGAGCTCAAAATAACTGGAAGACTGACAAAAAGACAGAGTTTTGTTTATGAGACAAGGGAGGGGTATATTTTTGGCTGCAGGAAAAAAAGCGCAGTCTGAAGATGCTGGAGAAAATAAAGACTGCTTGATTGTGAAGAAGAGGCCAGATTGAGGGAGTGTCACATCAGAAGTTACCTGCAACTCCTTAAAAGGCACTGACCTAATTCCCATGGAAACAATAGAGAGATTTCCATAATTGTTTTGGTATGGACCCAGGTACATTTGTGTTGTCCTGAGAGGAACTGTATTAGAACCATTTACCCAGGCTTTTCCTGTTTGCCATATTATTAGCATCTTCCCAACACCCATCCTGGAGCTAAGAAACTGCTGTCCCATTGCTCAAGTTCCACAGCTGCTTCAGTGCAGTCTCTTATCAAGTATTCAGGTTCTGAACTTCGCCTGCAGGACTGCTGGCAGGAGTAGCGTTCATAAAACACTTAGCCACAGGCAGTGCCTGCACTCCGTTCAATTTGCAAACCAAAAAAAAAAAACGCCCCGTTTTACAACTCAAAGCACCAGATAAACATCTACTAGCTGGATCATAAGGATTGCAAATCAGCATTCCCTGGCCTTGCGCTTTTCATCTAGTTTGAAAACATTATTCCTGAGATCACAACAGGCAGGTATCTCATATCAATTTTTATTATTATAAATACTATATTAGAACAGAAAGGATGGTGCCGCACATCCGCTTCCTTCTGCTGCTATTTGGCATCTTCTTTCTTTGCTCCTGCTTCTATTTTCGGGGGTTCTGGAGCTGGACGATAGGCAGGAAATGCCTCCCACGGGCTATTCAGATCGAACTTGCGAAATTCCTGAGCTAGCTCCACAGGCTCTGCCACCACCCGTTTGACTTCATCATCATACCGCACCTGGAACAGCGCAAAGAACACAGGCCAGTCACTTTACCCCACTCCTGGAGCATCTTTATTTGCTGTGCACAGTGACCCAGACCACCCTCTGTCCAGACAACTCCACTTCTTACCCATGGAAAAACCACAGACTCACAGGCCTCTGCCATGGCTTCAGTTCTCAATACTAAATGAGCTCTCCAGATGCTACTGAGATCTCTGGACTGTCCAAGAAAACCCTCCTCTTTGCTTTGCTACCATGGTCCTCAGGCATCACAACTAAGCACCCAGAATTAGCAGTGCCCAGCCTAACAGTCCATGTGAAGTTCACGTGGAATAACACATTTAATTTGTCATTTGACAAAGGAATTTCTCCTGAGTCACTGAAATAAGGTGGCCCATCCTGGGCCTGCATGGCTGAGGACTATACTCATGAATCTTTATAATATGGCATTTGTTTGGTTTTAGTTGTTCTAATTTTTAGTGTAACACTCAGAACAAGAAGAGAAAAAGAAGGCAACCAGGATGGAATGCAGGTGAGTACCAGACACTTCCAATTGGCTTGCTTTATCCTCACTGTGCTAGTCCAGATCTCTGAACCCCAGCTCAGGAGATGTAGCCTTATCCTTGCTTGCAGGATTTTGTTATTTCTACATTTCTTAAAACAGCCTGTTTTTTGCAGAACTTCACTGTTTCCTCCTGAAACTCAACTCAGTCTTAACACTGCACCATATACGCCTGCTTCTGCAGGGCAATCATTTGAAACTAGACAGATACCAAACACTCTCATTTCACCTGTGGTTGGCATACCAAGGTAAACGATAAATGGCAAGAGTCAATTTAACCAGAGTTTTATAATCTGGGCCTACAAAAACTCAACAAAGTGAAGTTCCAACTGAATCAAGAATGGTTCAGTCCTTCATCCTTCAGTTTTGCAGTGGAAACTTTAATCTCCCAGAAAATGTACTGAAAGCAGAAGCACTTTCTCTCCCTGACAAGTATCTTTGGTATACAGCACATAACATTTTGCTCAATTTCTCTAGTCTTAGGCTGCCTTATTATGGATGATTCTTTGTGTGATACTTCAAATTTCCACACAATTTTATACAACTCCTCTGGAATACAGACAAGTGAAACATCCTTCAGACAAATGATTGTAAAGCAGCCACATCTTTGTACTGGAACTCAGAAAAGAGCATTGGGGAGACTTACTAACTTTAGACATGACTGTATCTCCTACCTCCACATAACCAGAGAGTGGGAAGTCCTTCCGGAATGGATGGCCCTCAAACCCATAATCTGTGAGGATTCGCCTTAGATCAGGATGGTTGGCAAAGAAAACACCATACATGTCCCAAACCTAAATGAAAGGGACAGGTTAGTTGAATTATATTTGAAAAAATCAAAAACCTGCATGTCTTATATCTATAAAATTTCAGTTACATGCCTGGCTTTGTACAGTGCCAGCAAAACTGATGCAGAAATTCATTCAAAAGCAAATCAAACATTGTTTTATCTCCTACTCTGAAAAAGCAGCCAGGAAAACACTTCTCTCTTTCTTCCTGAGGGCCTTGGGGAAATCACTTTGACTGGGAAAATACAGCCTCCCTCCAGCAAGATTCTGCTCCCAAGCACAGCAGCACTCACCTCTCTTTCATACCAATTTGCTGCCTTGTGCACAGACACTGCTGAATCAACAGGTGTCAGCTCATCGGTGTACGTCTTCACACGGATGCGGCTGTTGAACCGCAGGGACAGCAGGTTGTACACAATCTGAAGCAGAGGAACAGGCAGCATTTATGGATCTCTTTGCATTACACCACTGGCTAAGCAAAGCCACACAAGGACTATTTCAAATATTCTTTATGAGCAGGATCACATTCAGCACTTCAGAGCTGGCCACTAAAAGACACTCCTCCAACTGAGGTTCCAATAGCTCATCACTTTGGTCCTTAGAAGTGTGACAAAGTTATGAGACTTAGAAAACATGACTGATGTAGAAGAGCAGAAGTAAAGAGAGATACTAAATCTTAAAAGAGAGACTACTGGAGGGATGGAAACACTTGACAATAGTCTGTCTTGAAGAAAATTACTATCAATCACTCTTGCAATTACTATCAGTGGGAGAAAGCTAAGAAAAAGTACACTTTAATTTTCGGCAAACAAGTTGGATACCAGGGAACATTTCAAACTTTTATGGTGGTGGAGTCTAATACAAAGGCTGGTTATGAGGATTATTATAATCTCGGGGGAAGAAATATATACTACAGTAAGATTGAAAAAAAATCCCAAAACTCTGTAAGGAATTTTAAAGCCTTGTTTGATACTGCCTTGGTGACTGGAAAAAATGAATAAATTAGGGTCTATATTTCTATTATTTCTATGAATCCACTACCTTGGTTTTTGAAAGAAAAATATTGAATTAAAAAAATATTCCACTTCTTCAGCAGCTGGAGGTCTTTGACTCAAAGAAACTCTAGCTACAACTCTTGAAATTTTCTTCTCACTGCCAGAAACCAAAAAAAGTGGTCAGAGCTGCAAGAGCACCTACAGGCAGCAGTACTTGTGAAGCCCTCCAAGTCCTGCACCTCTAAGCAGCTCCTACCTCAAAGCGGTACTGCCGAGACGGGACATCAACAGCAGTCAAGTCAGCCAAGGATTTGAACTGGGCATTGGTGTGGTCACGAAGGAAGGTCAGGACAGGAATGATCCCATCCGGATGGATCAGAAGTTCCAGCTCATTGAAACACGTCACCTGATGAAAACAGAACAGCGGGAAGGGCATGAGTACAAACACTCAAACATTATGCTGATTTCAGCAGAAAACTCAAAGAAAGCGACACAGCAGACATAAAAAGGCATCAGATCAAGGGGCTTAACAACAGCAGTAACTTTTCATGGAATTCTGACCATTTTTCTTCCCCAGAACACCTTCTCTAAATGGGTAACAAACACGTGGTATATTCACTGGATCCTGTCCCATCACAAGAACAATTTCTCAAACAGCACCTACCTGTACTTGCTGGATATACTTGGGCAGAATCTCAGCCACATACTCCCCAAAAGCACATAGCTGCTTCTGTTCTACTTCATTTTTTGGTCTGACAGTAGCTAAGGAGAAACATAAAGTTTCCAAGATTATGACAGGGAATACAGAAAGCTACAGAGAGAAGACTAGTAACTCCCTTTAAACTCCCTTTAACCAGTCTGGCTGTCTGTCAGAGACTACATTATAGCAACATACTTGTGCTACACAGAACGTGCAACTACACACTTTGATAATGAAGGAAATTTGTGTCAGTGCTAAAATTTTTTTAACTCTAAAAAAAAGAGGGCAACAGAGACAATAACCTGAACTTAGGCAGTGCTCATGTCATTCAACCTGGGTCTAGAATGGGCCTTGTTTTCTGGTTTTGTTGGATGTGTCAGCATCTAAGCAAGCCCCTCATAATCAAAACACTCTAAGAACTCGCGCTGTTGGGGTGGGTTTTTTCACTGTTACGATTAAAAACCCTTAAGAGCCAGGGCGATGAGGGGCTATGAAGCTCTTGCCCAAGCACGGCTTTGCAGAGAAAAAGCAGGCTGGACCTGCATCTGAGAAAGGATGCAGATGGGTACCCAGAGCAAGCACGGGAACCCAGAGCAAGCACGGTTACCAACACAGCCACTTTTCTGCGCTATTGGGGTTTACGGGTGACCGGACCAACCCTTTCCCGACGCGCTCACTAAAACGGTTCCATCGCCCAGGAACGTCCGTGGGGCGGTTCGGTGCCCTCCCGCCGGCTGGCAGGGGCACAACCGCACGCCTCGGGCCCCCCTCCGCCCCCCGCCCGGCCCCGCACTTACGGCGAGTGTCCGCGGCGGA
>NW_008239553.1:6225308-6235172 GCF_000691975.1 Corvus brachyrhynchos
CCCCGGACTGAGCCAGCGCCGAGCCTTGCACAGCGTCAGCGCGGCCCTGGTGGGAATCTGCGTTTCTCCGAGGATCAGCCTTCCTTCCTTCCTTCTCCTCGCCCCGGACCGTAGGGTCGCTGTCAGTTGTGCTTAGGGGTTCCCCGAGCCCGGGCGCCGCCGTAGCGTCCGCGACCCTGTCAGGAGCAACGAAGGAGGGAAGCTGGAGCACAAGTCCTGTGAGGAGCGGCTGAGGGAGCTGGGGTTGTTTAGCCTGGAGAAAAGAAGGCTCAGAGATTACTTTATCACCGTATCCAGCTGCCTGAAAGGTTGTAGCCGGGTGGGGGTTGGCCTCTTCTCCCAGGCAGCCAGCGACAAGACGAGAGAACACAGGCTTAAGCTGCAGCAGGCGAGGTTTAGGCTGGACATTAGGAAGAACTTCACAGGAAGGATGATTAGAGACTGGAATGGACTGCCCAGGGAGGTGGTGGAGTTGCCACCCCTGAAGGTGTTTCAGGAAAGACTGGAGGCGGCATTCAGTGCCATGGTCTAGTTGACATGGTGGTGTTCAGTCATAGGTTGGCCTCGATGGTCTCAGAGGATTTTTCCAATTTAAGTGATTCTGTGATTCTGTGAAGGAGGTGTACCAGGTGTTGGTTCAACCACTCTCACTGATAGCCTGGCCTACGGAATGCATGGAGCATAAGATTGGGCTGTTTGGGACAGTTAACTGTCCTGCATGCCTCTTTCTTTATAGCAGAGACATCATGGGTGCAAAGGGGAGCTTTGTCTGGGTGTCTGCAAGGAGGATGTGAGGTTTGCGTAGTCTTTAGCTGCTTCTTGGCATTTCTTCTGTGACTTGGCATCAGTCCTCTGGGAGTTGTGCAGGGCAGTGTGGGCAGCTGGTTCTGCCATGCCAAGGGCGCAGAGTAGTTCATCTGTCCATATCTTGGTGCTCTGTGTGGTCTCTTCTGCATTCTGGGCTGAAGCTCCTAAGCACCTTGACTGTAAGGATAAAGAGCTTTAACCGAAGTGGAAGCCAATTTGCAGGATAGGCTCATACTTTGTAAACCTGGAAAAATAGTATTGATGTGTTCTATGCTGACTGCAGTTCCTCAGTCTCTTACAGAATAATGTATAGGTACTTTCCAGACAGACCAGAACTACTGTAAAATCGAGATGAGTGTAATTAAGGCAGGCGATCACCAGAGATGAGATGGACATGTCCAGCTAATTAGGGATGTAGACACTACTTCCCGTGAACAGAATTTGAGCAAAGAACTTAGGAACCCTCCTGATCAAGCAGAGTAATTGTAAGAAAATGCATGTTTGACAATATAAACCATGGAAGAGTAACTGAATCTGTTGGAGAAAAAAAATCACATCTTTGTGAAACATTGTACTTGAAATAATGGTCATTATTAGTTGAAGAAATTTGTGATATCAGACATAATGGCTGGTAGTTCAGTTGTAAAAATAAGTCTAAGGTGACTGCAGGTAGGCAACTGTTCTTAATGCTGTCAAGAGCCATGGTAAAAAAGAGCTCCTTGCTGTAGTAGTCTTATGTTTCAGAAGTTTTTGTGACCCACAAACTACCTGGAGCTCTGCAAACATCCTTGGTACCTACTAAGAGGTGTTTTCTTTTAAATTTTGTTCCCCTTTCCACTTGGGAAGCAGTGACTAACAACATCTAACATTCTGTTTTGCATGCTGAAATTGACTGGCACATTAACAAACAGCATAACCATCAGTTACCTCATTTGGTTAGCTTGAAGGACTGGTGGTTTTGTCTGGCAGACATCTATGCATCTTTTTGGTAAAAACAAGTTCACCTTGATACAGCTTCATCATTGGGTTTGGACAGTAATTAACACCTCCTGATGGTATGAACTGCTGCCTGTGCTCTTTTTTAGTATGATACTGTAATCCTTTTCACATCTGGTCCAGCTATGCTGCTGCCACATTTTTTGGCTTTGCAAGTTTCCTAGGGCGGTTGCTGGACTTTCCACTTGAATAACTTGCTGCATTTCTTTGTGTTGGTGAAATGAGTGGTGAAAAGATATGCACGTCTCCAAGCCCTGCTGGGATGTGATGTGCACTGTACTGGAAGTTTGGTATATATTATAATTTTAATTATGCCAACTTCTCATTTGTTGTTTGAGATTCTGAAGCTCAAGCACAAGTTTCTGGCTGTGCTATTTATGTTTAGTCTAAAATATGCTGGACTCTTACCAATATGTTTGATTTTTCCCTGTACCCTGAAGTACCGCATAATCTTGTTAGTGGTGAGAGAAAGCTGTATAATTATTGTGATTTTACAGATTGCTGGAGGTCTGATTTGTGCAGCACCATGGACTCATCAGAAGAGACTGGAGGCTCCTCTGCAGAAGAAAACTACTTTGTGAACTACACCTTCACCGACCGCTCCCACTCAGGCCGTGTGGCCCAGGGTATTATGAAATTATGCTTGGAGGATGAGCTCTTTGCTGATGTTACAATATCAGTGGAAGGCAAAGAATTCCAGCTGCACCGTTTGGTCCTCTCAGCTCAGAGCTGCTTTTTTCGTTCTATGTTCACTTCCAACCTAAAGGAGGCCCACAACCGGGTGATTGAGCTGCAGGACGTTAGCGAGAGTGTCTTTCAGCTCCTTGTGGACTATATTTACCATGGAACTGTAAAGCTGAGGGCAGAGGAGTTGCAGGAAACCTATGAAGTGGCAGACATGTACCAGCTGACTGCCCTTTTTGAAGAGTGCTCCCGTTTTCTGGCCCGTACAGTGCAGGTTAGAAACTGTCTGCAGGTCATGTGGTTGGCAGATCAACACAGTGACATGGAGCTCTACACAGCTGCCAAACACTGTGCAAAGTCACATTTGTCTCAGCTGCAGGAGACAGAGGAGTTCCTACACCTGCCTCTCCGCCTACTGACAGACATCCTTACAGGTAAGGAGTTCTTCAGACTGCCTAGGATGTGGACGTAGAAAGAGACTTTCAGAGTCTGGTCAAGTAGTGAACAAAATAGATGAAAAGATCCAGCCTTTCATAATCACTGTCTATTCAGAGACTTAGCTAAGCAAAGCAAAGCAAAATATTCTGGATACCTTTGTCAGAAAAAGCCCCAAACCATTAATTGTTACTGGACATGAAACATCTAAGCTGTAGAAAAGGGACGTAGAGGATGTCAGAAATTCACAGCAGTTCCTGAGTCAACAGGTTAGAAGTGTTACACATTTTTTAAACATAACTTCCAACAATTTTTTTTATTTTTGTTTGCGTTAAAAGTAAAACAAAGAAGCCTTACCAGAAATAAACATCTGATGAAAGTCTTTTTTATCCCTTTAGCTCATAATCATTTAATGTAGTAATGCAATAATTCAACGTCTGTAAGAAGGCTTGAGCACATATTTTTAGACTATTTTAGTGTTATTTACAATTGTATATAATTGTTAGGATTACTTAGGCACTCAACTGACTGAAATAGAGGCATTGTAACATCTTGAGTAATACAGTAATTACCCTTCTTATAAAGGTACTAGCCTTCCACAGTAATGGATGCAATGACTCAGTGTTGTGAAGGACGTGTCAACACATGGACAACTTGGTCCAGCTTCCACCAATCCTTAAAGATCTGCTGCCCTAGTAGGTACAGCCAGTATTTGTCACCTCTCCAGGATGCTGCAGTCACAAGTCCATTTTTCTGCAGTTAGGTATCATTGCTAGAGCAAGCAAGAATGTAGAAGCAGCTCATACATTCAGATGTGCCTCTTTCTTGCTTTTAATTACTCTTTGTAACTGAGTAAGTGACTATACTTTGTGTGTCATGTGTTTTATATGCTGTTACAAAAATAAACCTACCATGACTGGCTTCTTTGGAACACTGGCAAATCTATCCATAAGACTTAAACTAACCTTTAGAGTTGATGCTATGCGTATGAGTCTTTACAGATACTGCATTAAATTATCTCTATTGCACATAAAGAAACTTACAGTCAAGAACCTATTGAGTATATGTACTGATAGCTCAAAAACTGTGATAAACTTAGAGTAATTTTGATACCTATCTAGCTAAAGTTTTTGAAATAAGTTGCGAGTTCATTAAAAAACCCCTCTAAAATAATGAAATAAAACAGTAGAGGTCAATCACCTTTAATTTCCTAGGGATTCCACATAAAAACCAGTTTTAGGACTATGGAGTTCAGCACTTGTGGTCCTAAATTAAAACAATTTCTCAGTATAACTTTTTTCCATGCATCATCTATTTTCATATGTAGAATCACATTACTCGGCATTTATGCCACAACTTAGCTCATTAAATGGATTAAAATCTGAAGTACTCCCCTTCTTAAAAAGGTAGGAAAACTCCTTTTCTTTTGCATTTCCTGCATCTTTGTTTAGTTAATGGAGAATTAAATAGGGGAAGCTTTTAGTGGCAAGGATTAAAATTAATTTCATGAAATAGTAATTCATTAAGTTTACCTTCTGTTGCACTCTAGGACCAATTTCAAAATCAAATTTTTTCCATTTAAGCACTACATGTGATGGTTAGCTTATGGGAATCCTTTTAAACAGAGCTGAAATACCTGCTTTTGTGCCACACTTTTTCTGCTCCCTTCCACTATAGAGAAAAGCATTGGAATTTGTCTGGTGCCTTCAGCATCATTGAATTCAGAGTTTGTCATGAGAACAGACTACAAAATCAGAGAGTCTTCGTAGGGAAGCTTCTCAATGAACACAGGCATAATTGCTGACTTTCAAACTGGAAGGAAATACCTAAAATCTTTTCAATAATGTACTGATGATGACAATACAAGAGTTTGTGGCTTAACCAAAACTTCCAGTTATGTCTGGAAAGAGATTGAAATTTGATGCAGTCTGTCGAGTGTTTCCTACTGTCACACAGCTAAGAAAAGCTCTAGTAGCTCATTGGGGATTTCCAAATGTTAAGAGGATAGCAGCAACACCAGATGTTCAGTCATGAGGGTCAGCTGCCTGGCAGTGCTCAGACACATTCTGTAGATGACTTTTGCTAGATAGGTTTCTAGGACCAGCCAGAAAGAAAGGCAGGTGCTGAGATTCTCAATAACAGAATCTTTTTGCATAAATGATTAAATAAGAAAGTATTTGTTGTCGTCACACACCATGTAAGTTCTCTTTCCTGTCCTCTTTCTCTTGGACATAGATTCGTGAATAGACTGCTGAAACTCATCCAAAGTGCTTAAGATCTGGCAGCTCTGTCTTCTGATAGTTACTGAAATTAATTTCATGTAGTTGGCTGGCTGGCAGTGCTGATCATGCCTGACAAAATCCATAAAGACCTGTGTCTGTTTTTCCTCTCCAGAAAGTAGGATTTGTGGTGGGACTGGGGGGAGGCAGCCGCAGGAAAAGGGTGTTCCCGAGTACATACACCTTTGTCTAGATACTGTAAATGCATTTCTGTCCCCAAACCGCAGATGGCGTTCCATGTTCTCAGAATCCAGCAGTTGCCATAGAAACCTGGATCAACTTCAACAAGGAGGAGCGAGCGGGCTTTTCAGAGACTCTGCGATCGAGTCTGAAGGTATAAAAAGACCTTATGTTCTGGGGCTGGTGTAGCACTTGCTGGTTTCACACTTCTCAGGGCAGGGTATTCTGCTCTCAGGTGTGACTTGAAAGCCACAAAATACAAATGTCATTGAAATTCATGGTGCTTGTGAGAGGATACTTTCAGTGTCATAAACAGCAACCCCACTGACAGCTTTTTTTATTTTAACCTGAGGCTGCTTTCACTGGTGATTGGACCAGTGCCACAAATAATTTATTTCACCTCAGTTACCAAAGAAACTGTTCAGAAATCTATGTTTGGCATTCCTCTCGTAACAACTGTACTCCATCAGGGATGTAACTGGCCCTTACGTAAACCATGAAGACTTGTGTTCCAGTGATGTCTGTGGCTATTTTATTGTGTCGGACATGAATGGTATGTTGAAAAGGCTTTGAGGCTCTGAATCCTGAATGTTGTAGGGTGGCAGGACTTGGGAAGCAGATTATATCCTTCAGGCCCACAGGTGGGTCCTAAACCGAAGAATTCAGTCTTGAGCATCACTGATGTTTGTGTAAGATCTGATTCTGCTGACACTCTTCTCCTTTCGCCCAGGTGATTGGAGAAAATGTTCACATCTATCTGATTGGAAAGGAGTCATCACGTACACATTCGCTCGCTGTCTCTCTGCACTGTGCTGATGATGACTCCATAAGTGTGAGTGGCCAGAACAGCCTGTGTCACCAGATCACTGCAGCCTGCAAGCATGGTAGTGACCTGTATGTCGTTGGTGGCTCCATTCCACGACGCATGTGGAAATGCAACAATGCGACTATAGACTGGGAATGGTGTGCTCCTCTGCCCCGTGACCGGCTCCAGCACACCCTCGTCTCCGTGCCAAGCAAGGATGCAATATATTCACTGGGGGGGAAAACTCTACAGGACACTCTCTCTAATGCTGTCATATATTACAGAGTACGAGACAACGTGTGGACAGAGACCAGCCAATTGGAAGTGGCAGTCTCTGGAGCTGCAGGGGTAAACCTTAATGGTGTCATTTACCTGCTGGGTGGGGAGGAAAATGACTTAGACTTCTTCACCAAGCCGTCTCGGCTCATTCAGTGCTATGATACCAACACAGAGAAATGCCACGTGAAGCCATACGTACTGCCTTTCGCAGGGCGTATGCACGCTGCTGTGCACAAGGATGTGGTGTTCGTTGTGGCCGAGGGGGATTCACTGCTCTGCTACAATCCCCTACTGGATAGCTTCACCCGGCTATGCCTCCCGGATGCCTGGAGCTCAGTACCATCCCTCTGGAAAATTGCCAGCTGCAATGGCAGCATCTATGTCTTTCGCGACCGCTATAAAAAGGGTGATGCAAATACTTTTAAACTTAACCCAGCCACTTCTGTTGTAACAGTCACGAGCGGCATCAAAGTGTTGCTCACTAACCTGCAGTTTGTCCTGGCCTAAACAGGCGCAGTGATAGAAAGACAGCAACCGTGTCTTGCTGTGCAGCTTGAAGACACCTGCAACCCTCAGCACCAGTCCCAATTACTACAAGCTCACAACATCCAGTAAAGACCCCATCCTCTGTACCTATGCAGAGGAAGTACAGGCTTTCTGACTGTGGGCCTATTCTTTTACATAGCACTATTGAAACTGTATTGAACTGTTGTATCTTAGATTTCAGATGGACTACATGCTATTACTTTGATTCCTTGATGATAAGCTGCCTGCGTTTGAGGCCCAAATGGCAGCAAATGGCTATTTTAGCCTGGAACCAATCCACCACTAAAAAATCCTAGGGCATATGGACAACATCCTCCTTGGCCCAGACTGCTAGTTTTAACTGCCTAGGAGACTGTGTGTTGCTGCTGTGTCAGTCACAGCAGAGTTAGACGTGCACTGTGTCCCCCAGGGATACTCCCATTTAAACATTCCTGTGTCCTATTGCAGAAGGAGGGCCTGGCAGACAGATGCCAGAACTGACCCCAGGACGCTTAGGTTACATTCAGCACTTCTCCTAGAGGAGTTGTAACCAACTGAGTACTTGCTTACTGCTCTGTCATCACCTAGTATAAAGAGGGAGATAATTTTTAGAGCATTGGCTTCCTTTACTGTACAGGAAATCCCCACCTGTAATTATAACATAGTGTTGCTGAACAGACAGAAATAAGACCACTTCCTCCTACCCCTCTCTGTTGGCACTGTAACCCTTTGGGTAAGAATCTGAATAAAGTCTCTACTGAGACAAAGTATTTTGGTTTTTTCTCTTTGCTTAAAATACAAATATTTTTGAACTTCCTGTGGATTGCAATTCTGCTCAGCACTGATGTGTGGAAAAGATGTGTGGCTCCAAGAGATCTAAGATATTAGCCATAAGGAAAGAAAGCTTTGATGAAACAGCCCTATTTCCCCTTTACTGTAATTTACGTTAACAGTTCTTTATTGATGGTCAAGAAGAAAAACACTTAGGCTTTTGTTAGATCATAAAAACTTTTTTTATAGCAGCTGAGATGGGGATTTTGATAGTTCTTACTATGTTATGCAGTTCTCCCAGTGATCATGTTCCTGTGAAATTTTTCCAGGACCTGGACTTGTTTGTGTCGAACAAGGATGTGGGGACGAATCTTGGCAATGGCTTCTATTGCTTGCCGAGGGCTCCAGTGATGCAGCTGAAAAGGCAGAAACCCAGCAAGTGAAAATCCATTCCATCTTTCCAACAGTTAATGGAACATTCCTGGAGGCTACAGGCAATATTAGAGGTGTTAGAAAGTTTGCTGCTGCTTTGCCCCTTAGGTTTACTCGATGTTTCTCTCAGAGAGGCCTGCAAGTCACACATTCATGAAATGAGTCCCTCCGTTAAAGAGGAACGGTTGCTACCTGGGCCTTCCACTTTCTGTCTCGCTCACTCTTCCTTCATGTTGTGAATAGTTTCCTGTTTTAGCCCCACTAGACCAGAGCAAAAGTGCAGCTGGCTTTTAAATTTTTTTTAAAAAACTTCACTGGTATTCCCGTCACATTTCAGCACTTAGTGAGAAAATTTTCCCTTCAGCATTAATGGAAAATTTTCCAGGGAGAGCTTAATAAAACAAAAGGAAGAATCTTAGTGCTGATTTCCCTAGTTGGGTTGGTAGAGGAATTCAGAAAACTGAAGTGAGTTCTCTTGATCCTGAATTGTATTTACGGAAAAACGTAGAAAGGCTCACCACTCCAGTGAACCAAGGAGAAAATATGAACAACAAAAATGGATATTTATCTGCTCACTGAACCTACACTCGTGAGTGACTTGTTATTCCTACCTCAATCTGTTCCTCCACAGAAAGAATTAAGAAAAGCAGAATCATTCAAAATTTGCATTTGCATTCAAAACAGCAAGATAATTTTGGGGCCTCTCTTAAAATGGGTGTCCAAACTCTGTAAAATCGTGGAATATTAACCTGTATGGGCTCAGGCTTCTTAAGTGAGAGTTAACTATAAAGGTTGTCTGCACTTTATTTCCATTTTTTAATGAAAATAAACCCCATTTAGCAGAGGTTCCTTCTGACCTGAATTAAGTATGCTGCCACCATGGTGGCACTGCGGGAGCGCCCTGCCTTGCAGTGCACATAGACGCTGTTACCGCAGGCTCGGTGTCTCAGGATGAACTCCACGCCCTTGTGCAGGTTTTCCAAGGTGGGGACTCCAGTTAGATCCACAGTGCTGAGACGCAGTTGCTCCACTCCTATTGCCTCCCATTCCTGTAACAGACATAGCAGATTTGGTCAGTGAACTTTTGGGTTGGTTTTTTTACTGAAAGAAACTCAGAACCTGTTGAGACAGTTGAGAAATTCAGAGGGGATGTAAACAGACTTTGAATGTCAATCCTTTAAATCAGATGTATGAAAACTTAAGTGCTGGTCATCAAAAACTAGTAGTTGAAGGGGACTGAAAAAATGTGGTTCAGCTAAAGGAAAAGAGGGAAGTTGGGATCTCTTCCCAACTCAAAAGCCATTCCTGTATAGTGGTGTACGTGGATTCCATGCTCCCTGTCCCTCCCTGCCACTGCAGCTGCAACAGTTCACTCGCATGCTCACGTTTTACTGGTTTGTCGCATAGTTTTTAAAGTCAGCTTAGGTACGAGTAGCTACGTCTTTGCTGACCCAGGACTTGGGGGTCGCTACCGGGATGACGGCAGGAGGCGGCTAAAGCCTCATGTGAGCCGGGACAGAGCGACGAGAGACCCGTCTGGGGGGGAGGGGGGGATGCGGCACCAGCAATCCCGGGGCTCACCTGCGGGGAAAAACAGAGGAACCGGGTCTCGTAGTCCTCGGTGAGTGTGACCACACCGCGCACGTTCTCCTCCGCCA
Organism: Corvus brachyrhynchos; assembly: GCF_000691975.1. Taxonomy (NCBI): domain Eukaryota; kingdom Metazoa; phylum Chordata; class Aves; order Passeriformes; family Corvidae; genus Corvus; species Corvus brachyrhynchos. The sequence continues at coordinate 6,235,160 of NW_008239553.1, forward strand.
CCAGCTGCGGGCA
>NW_008239553.1:6236466-6262116 GCF_000691975.1 Corvus brachyrhynchos
GCCAGCCTGCCGGGCTGGGCGCCCCGGGCGCTTAGAGGAACCTGGGATGCCGTTGCTGTTGTCGTCGGCACGGTGGGGGTCTGTCCGCTGAAGCAGTGAGATGTGCGCTGGTGCACCGGGGGTGGAGGCGAGTCAGGCATAGGAGAAGCACGAGCAGGAAATTGGAGTTCAGCACAGTGTGAGGATTTGTAGTCTCAAGTATGAGAAGGCGTGACAGACACTACTGGAATGAAGTAGGAAGAGCAATATAAAAACCAGGAGAGACGGAGCGTAAAATGGGTGGTAAGTATATGAAGAAGCAGTAAAGGTTGATAACAGCACCCTTTTTTTGTAGGACTGTTACGAGAAGGAAGTTGAGAGGCAACCTTAGAATACACTCCTTTAAATTCCTGAGGAATTGTGGCCCAGACATTTTCACCTTTAAGGCACAGGCATTCTCTTCTGCCAGAAGTTGTCGGGGAACATTTTTCAAGCATTGCAGCTTTCTTGTATGTACTGCTTGAGTGTGGTCGTTCGGTGCGTTTCACCAGTTTGCTTGATTTAGAAAAGTATTTGGTGGGGATTTGTATCTTGAAGCACGCTTCACTTCTGGCTTACAAGAGCTTGGGATTTCTGACTATCTTGAATTTGTGTTTTTGGCTTTTGTGTGTGTCTGTCCTTCCAGTCTTACTCTTTTGTACCAGTGATCACAAAAATTGCTGAACTTTCTCCTAGTGTCTTTTGCTGTCTCCTCTACTGTTTTTCTGTAGGTTAGTTCATTCGATAGATTTTACTGCACTAACTTGGCATTGCACAGCCATAATAAACCCATCACATTTTTATTTTTTCCATTCCCCTCGGCTATGTTCTTGGGATTTCTGCATAATATGAGATACTGTATCTTCCTAGAATTGTGTCTGGACCCAAGTCTTGAAGAAGCAGCATTGTTGGAAAGACTCCTGCTGTGGTAGATGCTTAAAATTAATACGTATGTCTTTAGATGGAGCTAGGAAATGTTAGGGTGGCTACAGCTTGGATCTAGCAGCTTAATATATTGAGTTGCATTAAAAAAGATGAAGAGCCCCCGGGACAGGAGCACAATTCTTATATCTGCTCAGAGACATAGGTGCAAATGTATATACTACTAAAATTCCTAAATAGGGGATTTTAAGTACGGTGATATAAAGAATTATTTTTTCTTAAGGTGCTTACCGTTCTCTTTCAGCTTCTGCTCACATTCAAAATTATTGCTGAAATCCAATAATAAGTCCAATAATAACATCCAATTATTTTGGGAAAGTGTATGCTGTTCTGAGGAGTGTGTTCACCCTTTCTGAATGATCATTTCTGGATGGCTGTGTTTTTTCCGTTCTTCCCTCCCCTGTCAAAGTTTCTAATGTTACATTGGGGAAAAATCATTGCTGGATCAGAGCTGCTGGGTTACATGTTTACCCTTTTGTATCTGTTGGTTTGTTTTTTTTTTTTTTTATGGTAACAAAATAATTGATGCAGGCCTAGGACATTCTGTTTACATGCAAAAGAAAGCAGGAACAATTGAAAAGCAGACAATTGAAAAGTGACTGTTCTAAAGTCATGAACACTAAAACATGAAGGTTTATGTGTAAGGTAGCTTTGTTTTGAAAGTAAATGACCTACAAAGTGAGAAGAACTTACCCATCTTTCACAATGGGAGATAGGGTAAAGAAATCCATGGTAGTACTGTGTACTTCTTACTATGTCCATGTTTCTGCTAGGCCTCCAAAACTTGATGCACTTGTAAGATAATCTTTGCATGGTAGGGGGAAGGTTCTTTCAGTTCTTCTGCTACAAGTAGGGATTCTGAAAACTCCCTGGCACTACTTCTCCAAAGGGGAAAACAGGAGATGTGGCAGGGTCATAGATATACAATAGTTGTCTGTCTCATTAATAATAAATCCATACCTTGCCAAGTAATCTGTACATCAGTTGAAGAATCATTGGTTGAAACAAAATATGACACTTTGAAATAAGGGAAATATTTATAATATTGTGTAAATTTCCTTCCAAAATCACCACAAATACCCTGAATTGGTTGAATTTCATAACAGATAGATGTTTATGTGATTCTTAAGTATTTAGATTCACACTGATTAAAGTAAGATTCTTCCTGTAATCCAGTATCTAATTGAACTTTTTGGGAAACTTTGTTGTGAGCAGGTTGCTTCTTAATTATTTCTTGCATGTTTTTCTGAAATGTGGTTATTGATTACCAGTTACTGAGTCATCTGCCACAAAGCTCTTCAGAAAGCCCACTCTAATTTTTCCTTTAGTGCCTATTTTAGAGTAGGTGGGAAGTGAGACAAGTTCTCATGGTTTTTGAGATTTCCTGGTTATTAGTCTTTAGCACTGAGATCTAAGAACCCACTGTTCTGGCTGTTGAACTGGAGACTGTTCTTAAGTAATATGTCCAGTTTTCCAAGTCATAATGTGAGTTTGGTTACTGAGATAGCAGTGATAGTCCAACAGACTCAGATCTGTATTTTTGCTTTCTTATTTTTCAGTCTTGCCATGAATGTCTGAAATGTTTTTCAATCTGGGCATGTTCAGTATTGCTTGTCCTTCAAGACTATGTGCAGAGTTTTTCACTGCCTTGGTAACTGCCTTTGGGCAAGAAGGTATAATTTTTATGCATTGATCAGGAATTTGGAAGGAGAAAAAAACAGTATAAATCAAAGAAGACTGAAATATTTCAGGATTTATTAGAATGGGAATTGTAAATTGAGAAAAGTTATCTGGTGCCTCTAATGGGTATTTCTCAAAGTATCACAGCACAGGATCTTGAGTGGCCATCCTGTTACAAGATTTCTTGAGGCAAGAGAGATTATCTTGATTGGAAAAATTAACCAGTAGTTTTATTGCCCTTCCTCCAGTCATCAGAGATACTTGTGTTATACAAATAAATGCAAGAATGCAAGATATCACATTTTCTGCTATTGCTGTTTACAACCTATTTTAGAAAGCTGCCAAGGCGCTTTGTGTTTGGGACATAACAGTGAAAAGAAAGAGCTTTAGTATTCACATTTCAAGAGGAGATTTCCTAAACATCAACTGAACATCATCTTGTTTGCACCTGATGTGAGACTCAAGCAAGTAGACCTAAAATATACCTCAAAGCTGCAGTGCCACTTAGTCTGCAAGTGCTTTGCTGTAGGGAGGAATAGCTCACAAGTCTGAACGGTGATGGACAGAGCAGGCTTATTTGTGTGACAGCAATCTAGTGCAACACAGTCATCATCCCAGGGAAAGGAAGTCATCTTTGACATCTTGAGTAGCTTCAAACTTCCAGCTGTCGTAGCTCTGTGCTAAAGAAAATGCATCATTGCTAGCTGAATTCAGGATGAACAGTGAGCAACTAGATGGCTGAACAGAAATCTTCAGTAGTCTCCAACTTTTGGTGAAGAATTTCAGTTTAGATGATGCAGTTTGTGGCACAGGTATGTGTAAATGAAAGCCTTATGCCAGAAGAGGAGTGCTTGTCCACAAGCTGTCTTGTCTGTCCCATGTATGCATGTTATTCTTGTATCTTCAGTATATTTAGTATATTGTGGTATTTTTGTTTTGTTTTTAGAAAAGGTGTGCTGGCTGACTAGCTGCTCTGTTAGAGGCAAGCTGACAAACTGCAAGTTTTGATTATGAGTCTTTACTGATTTAGAGTAGATTTATAACTGATTTAATGGCTTGGCTTGCAGTGGTAAAGTCCCAGGTAGATTTAAGATTATGTAAACTGAGCTTAAAACCATATCACTCAAACACTGGTTTGACTAAATTGCTTGTAATGTAGCATGGAATAACTAGCTTGAGTGTTGCTGAAATCCATGTAAATGAGCAGGCAGTTTGGGTTCTTTGTCCTTTTCAGCAGCACACCTCAAGGAGATCTTGAATGAGCGTGTGGATAAGAGAATGGATGTTGGTTGAGTATCATGTTGGTGTGGTATCTAGCAGGCTTTCCTTTGCAGAACATTTTTTTTAATGCTTGCATGCTCTGTATTCTCTCAGAACTGAATGCTCTCCCAATTCATATAAGAACCCAGGTGACTGTCTTACATTGTTTTTACTTCAAATTAGTTTGAGTTTTTCAGGACCTTGGCTTCTTTTTTTCATCCATCAAAACTGTTCTTTCTGATAGCTTTTGCTTCTATTTGCAGGCTGCTTTGTACTGCACTTTTCACAAAAATAATGTAGTTGTTATCCACTAGATTTCAGTATTTCACATGTCAAAGTAAAACTGTTGTTCTTCAAACATCTTACCACTTAAAATTCAGGCTTTCACTGAACCCATGCATATTCTCTGCTATTTTTGTCCCAAACTATGCAGTTCAAAAGATATTCCAACATAGATATGCAATCCACAAATTTTTTAGACTCTGTTGGAAAGGGAATATTCATGTCTACTTTTTCCAAAGCAGAGGAGTTTGTAATTCAAATCAAGCACTTAGCAGACAATGTCCGAGTCTACATACCAAGATGATAGCATCTTCCTTAATATACGTAGAGATTTGCAGGATGGACGCCAGGCATCTTATTATCTCTGCAAAATCTTACAAGATAGAGTTTTGATAAATGTTTCTTCAGAAGGCAATGAAATATTGATCTCCGGAGGAGAGAATGTATTTTGAGCATCACGTCTAGCTTTTGCATTTTGTGTAGGCACAACACAGTGTAAAAGTAATTCTTCTCTAGTTTATAATTTTGTATTCCAAAGCAGAGCACCATCTGAAAATATTTTTTGCCTACTTACCTGTATTTCCTTGTTATTTGTCTTCAAAAATTTTCTGTTCTCCGTTTAAAATTCTGAATTAAAAAATACTTGGATGGCAGGTCAACTTAGTGATGAATTGTATTTCTTCTGTGTTTTTTGTTTCTTTATTCTTGCATGTGATTGTTTGATGACTGTACAATGTATAGCACAATTGAGCACAATGAGTTGAAACAGTAAAAATTCCTTGCACTGTTCTAAGTGACATTAGAAGTGATACCTTTAAAAATACCAGTATGCAAAATCTTTTTCAGGAAAAAAGTGGTTGTGTATTTACTTCTCTAAAGCAGTTTTGGCCACTCAGAAATCCATGATTATATGCACTGGAGACTTAGGAAAAGTTAAGTGAGAATTTTCTGATATTTGTGGAGTAAAGCCACCCATGTTACACTTTGGATTATGCATTCAATGCCAGAATTTGATAACTCTTAGAGACTGGCTGTAGGTGGTACTGTGTGTATTTCAGTGTGGAAGCTGCTATGACACTAATTGTCTGATGCAGAATTTGCTTTGGAATTTCTTTGGGTTTAAAATTATTTTTTTCATTTAATTCAAGACTAAGTTTTAATAGGCATTTCTTGCGGAGCAAGACTAGGACACATATTCTTGATCCTTTTTTGTGAGGAAAACAGTTTTGGCTATGCTTAGGTGTAGAACTAATTCTGGGTATACTGGGGTCTTCCTGAATTTGCAGGGAGCCTAAACCATTATCTCAATAATGGGAAATTTGAAAAAATATCAATGTCATTGGTTTGAATGCCAGCTTTTTTGTATCTACATGCACATGGCATTAACAAAACTACCTGACTAAGTGCACTTTTCTGAGTTCTGAATTGGCTACTGCATTCCTGATGTAGCTGGAAGACGCAGCTTCCACTTACTTGTATGAGAGAACTTTTCTGATAATTCCTGTAAGGTAGTTTTGTATCACCACACGAATGTGGGATACACCAAGTCGAAGGAATAGGCAGCAGCATATGGTAATAAATCTCTCATGAAAAATGATGCTTTTTAAATATAAATGAAACTGCTTTTGAGTTCGCAAACTGTCATACTTGTGTACTAAAAAAAAAAAAAAATAGACTGTGCCACTTCTTTAAATTTTTTTTCTGTGAATACCTAGGGATTTGGGTGTTCAGTTACACTTACTCTGCTCTTTCCATGCCAGAATGTGAAAGGGGTGGGGTGGGTGGAGAAAGAAGAGGATGCTGCATAGAAGTGCATTTCTTCTGTTTTTAAGAAGAGTGCGTAGAAAAAGGTTTAGTTTGTGTTTAAACACTGGCAAAAAGGGCTACAGGGAAAACAGGCAAGGTATGGCAGATCACCACAGTAATTATTATCAACCAATGAGAAAGGTCATGCTTCCTGGTTTAGGACAGTACTTAAACAGGGAGAAGGGTTTAAAAAGATTTCTGTAATTCAGTTTGGGCTGGAGGGGGGAGAAGGTCAAACCAAGACCTTAATATGTGGACGTGTGTGTCCAAAAGCAATAAGGAAGACGTTACTAGTTCAGTGGTTATTAAAATGCTGGTGGATGTGGGGATTCCCTGGGATTTTTGTCTTGTTTCTGAGTTGCTACCCAGATTCTATTGGTGAATAGTGTTAGATGTTTGTGCATTATTAAGGTGGGCTCAAGCAAAATGGAGCTGGAACTCATTTCAAAACAGTAACTCCTTTAGGTTTGTACACTTTAATTCTTTTCTTTCCTTGCACGGTGTGACAGTGAATGAGGGTGTGCGTGTGTAAAGGAACTTGTCTTAGCAGTGGTGTCTTTCAGAGACCATGTATGGGTAAAGCAGTTCGGCTGGTTCAGCTCCCTGCTCCTCCCTCTCGGGGAGCTGAGCAGAATCTCTTCTGCTGAAAGGGTTGTTCCACTTTCTGCTTTCTATATTTGTCCAGCAGAGCACACTGGCTCCCCAGGCAGTGTGGCTGGCCTGGTGGGCTTTTGCTGAGCAGAATTGAGAGCCAGGGCTTACAGTCTCTGTTATGTCCGTCTGTCTTGTCTGTCTCTGGGAATGACTGGTGTTCCAAGTGAAAGGTGATCTGTTTGTGGATGTTGTCTTTTTTGTAAAATGCAGTTCATCCAAATTTGGGAGTCTAGGGACTGGAAATGGAGGAGGGAAGGCAGTTGTCTCATAGGGACGGTTTGTAATGAATGGCAGTGGCATCAGAAAGACACAGATTTAACCTCCAAAAGAGCTGCTGTCTTCTGGGATGAGGATTTTAATCTCCCTTCCTGCTTTGGGGAGTGATTAGCCAAGGCCTGTATCCTTCCATAAAAGGTCTGTTGTCACTGTCTGCCTTGAAGATTAATGAAAGCTAGATCCTGTCCTGGAAGATCTGAGTGCTGTCTTTGCTTGTTATGGGCAATGGGGATTAATGAGGAGCTAGACCCTGGCCTGCCTAGTTTGGAATCGGGAGTTGGTGTTGAGGGATGGGGCTTGTAGGAAATACCTTGTTAGGAAGGGCTGGAAACTTGTAGCTAAGACTGCCCTGACTGTGTGCTTGCATAAACTTTGTATTAAGGTCCTGCACACATTGGGATGACTATTCACAATTGCTTTTTTAAAATAGTAGATCAGATGAACAAATAGTGCAGAAAGTCTGTTAGCTGCTACACTGTAGTAAACTGTTAATACAATCTTTGAATAGCAGAAGGGTGCTCAAAATAATGGCAGCAGTCAAATACACCATTAACAGTGGCAATAATCTTTTGAGAGGGAAAAAGAGGGCAATTGTTTATAGGGTACTTTTTCTGAATTTTAGGAAATACTGTCCACTTAACAATTTTTCTGCCTTTTGAGTATCTATGCAAATAGGCATCAGCCTCTTGTTTCTGGAATTTGAGACAGGAAGGCATTGTTTCAGTTGTAAAATTGGTTTTAGCAAGATTCTGCCTTTTTTCTTGAGGACCATGTTCCATAAACCCAGTCTGAATTATTTTTCTTTCCTACCACTTCAGTGTCTTCAGTGTGTTTCCTCCTGAGAAAGCTATGTGTCTCTCAAATTTGAAAGAAGGACATTTTGGAGGCAAACTGGTGAATCTCAGCTGCCTGGCAATGTCTGGATTGTACTGATATCTGCAGGCAGGAACCTGTGATTGATGTGTGACAGAGGGTCATCTTCTTGAACTGACTGAACTCAAGCAACTTAGTTGTGTGGCTGTTTTCTGATCCTTCTTTGTTGAGTGGGGACACACTGCGGTAGTTTCTTCCATCTTCATGTGGAAAACCTGTGGAATTTTTTGTAAATATGCAGCCTGTGGGATGTTAAGCTTGTTACCTGAAGTATCTTGGTATTTTGCCTAATTCTGGCATCCTCTGCTAGAATTAGGTCCTCTGCCTGCTTTTCTCCCCACTTTTCCACTTGCTGACTCCCTCGCTGACAACCTTTCATTTATATGAGTTACCAGTTAAAAGCCATTTGTGGTACTGTTTGAGGCCAGTGATTGGAGTTTTATGATTCCTCGGCTTTTAAGTGTTTTCTCATAGCATACTTACCTTTCCCTTGCAGTCTTGGAGCAGGAATATGATTGGGCAGTTTCAAAGGCCTCTTGGAAGTTCACTATTGCATGTTTTAAAAATTCTGTGTGTCTATTCTGTGAAAGATGCCATTTAAATGGATAGAACACTGAACAAATGCATGTGCACCAAGGGCATTTGGGTAGTGAAAGGCTGTAGAATGGCGCTGGGGAATTTCAGTCATACCATTTTGTTAGAATCTCCTAAAAGCAATATGTAAGAAAGTGACATTGTTCAGAGCTAAACCAAGCTGTCAAGACAGGAAATCTCGTTTGCCTTGTATACTTCTGTGTTTAAGGGAGAATACCCAATAATCAATTCTAGATTGACTGTGTTACCCTGTTTGCAGAAAAGGTTTAATCAGGGTTGGAGACAAATGAAAAATTAACTTCTGTCTGATGTCCTTTGAAGGTACTGAAATTCCACAGGAAGGTGTAATTTTTTATTTTCTTCTTGCCCTACTGCTTTTTTTTTTTTAACAAAAATAATCCTTTTTAAAAAATATCATAATTTTGCAGTAGAATAATAAAGTTAGGTTAAGGGTAGACATATGGGAAGATTACAGGAATTTGGAATTAAGTCCAGTGTGCATTTCAAATTGATGGAACTTATAACTGCTATCATGAAGTAATTACAGCTGTTAAACTCCAGGAAGAAAAAGTGAAAGTTGGAAAATATTTACTTGTGATTTTAAAACGTTAAGTCATATTGTTTAATCAAGAATGTGGCGTGACATGTCTCTAATATCTGAGGCAGTCCACTGACGAAGAATTGGGACAGTGAAGATGATTATATGGAAGGACATGTATATGGTTCTTGCAAGCGTAGTGTTTCCTTAACAGAAGCGATGAGAGACTTGTTTATCACTTGAGGTCTTTAAAAAGGATCTATCAGTAGAGATTTAATTGTGTGAAATTCAGCACTTAAATTTGATGATCTACTTCCATGAGTAATTTAAATGAGCATCTGCCAGTAGTGCTCTGAAAGAGGCTTGTGCCATTTTTCATGCGTTTTTCCTTTCCTCTGTGTTACCAAGAACATCTGTGTGGTTGTGCAGTGAATTGAATCTGGGAGCATGTCTGGGTTAAAACTGTTGTTTTCCTGTTGTTGGTAGACAAGCTCACACCTTGACTGTTTCCTTTCTCAGGCTTATTATACAGAGGTGGGGGTGGACAGCTGGTGAGGAAAGAGTTGAGCACCATTCTTTTGGCAAGAGCACCAGCTTAAACTGGGTCTGTAGTAGGAGTATCGTGGTCTATTCCTTTGTATTTCTTCCCCATTTCCATTGAATGTTTATGGAGAGCTTGTATCCAGTCTTCTCAGTAGTATAACCTGAAAATATTAAGTAAGAATTGTTTGCCTGTGTTGCCTGATGGGGCACATATAATTTGGTTCTAGACAGGGCAGTCCTAAATGTTGTCTCACCATATTTCTTTATGAATGCAGTATCTGATACACGCTGTGGTTGATGCTGCTCTACAGAAAAGCCTGCTGTTCATTTGGGAGGAAATTGGTGAGCTTTTCTGATATGATGACAGAGAGAAAATAATGTGCCACATAGACTGTTGCATGTAAGATGTTGGAAGTAGAAGGTGCCTCCAGAATCCAGGCACGAGGTATAGAGAATCCAGAAAGATGATTATTTTATGTCTATTGTGCATGCTCGTGCAGCCAAAGCTGTATTTATAGCACTTGGTTTTGCCATAAAGTTTATGGAGTATCTTCCTGCTAGCACTGGAAACCAGCTGATGTCATACTGTGCCTTCCAGGAAAAGTGAATGGAAAAGAATTGATGGATAAGCGTGTAAGTGAAGAACATCTGAAAATATCCGTGTAAGACTTCAAGCAAGTACTGACCCTCTAGTTCTTGGCAAAGTACACTGACACTCTTCATCCTTCTCCCCCCCCATCCAGCTAAGGTCAGGTTATGGATCCAGCCTTGTACAGCAGAGTTTCTGAGGCCTTGGGAAGAGAAAGGAGCAAGCAGAGCTGTGCTGGTGCAGGAATCAGTGAGCATCAACCACTGGAGATGAGCAGCCTGGAGAGGGTGTGTCAGGGTCATGAAATGGACCATGAGGGTAGTTTGTGGAGTAAAAGGCTGCTGATACCAGTAGGAAAGGCATTCTATTAGTTGTATTCAGATGTTCATAACTAGGAATGAAAACTTCTTCAGACAAAGTTCATCTGAAGTGTTGCATTACATTTGTGATTGGTAGTCAGACAAAAATGATGCTTCGTGGTGCTGCATGCATTCATGTATTCACGTGTTTTCAGTAGACTGTAAATGAATGCTGATTTTTTTTGTTTTTCTGTATTATTTACAGTTGTATGTTTCAGGTACTATATAAAGATACTGAAGAGGGGAGTAAATGTTGCAAAAAATAAATCCAAGTATATACAAATGATGCTGCAAATGATTACAAGTGAGAAACCTTCAGAGAGCTGGACTAGAAGCTTAGTAAGACCTGCTTTGCAGTGAAATGGTTAGATTTTATTAAATTTGTGGTTTTGAGCAAAAGTGGAATATTCCTAAGTTGATGTTCCCACAGCAGTGCCAGCATTTGCCTCTGATGGAGAAAAAGAAATAGTATGAAATATTTTTTTAAAGCTTCAGCTCTATACACCCAGTATTAAATCTCTTCAAGTGTTAATGAAAATTATTTGCTGTTAAAAGTGATGTGAATCAGTATTCATTGGTTATAATAGAGCAGTAACTCCAATTCTTTGTAGATGTGAGTGTAATTTGTATCCATTTACTTCTGCAAAGGATTTACCGTGTGCCTATTACAAAATAAAGATTAAAATAATTGAGCATGTTTTTACTCTTTGGTTTGCAGGCGTGGCAATGGCAGATTCTGCACGGTAGAGTTCATGGCAAGTATTTGTCTAATATAAGCCAAGCAAGACACATACAAGCTTAAGGTAAATCAGTCTTTCTTAGTTGTGCTTCTTTGAAATAAAATATAAATGTTTTTACTTCAACACTTTGCAAATACAGAATTTCAGACCTACTCAGAATTTTGTATACAGTTCAATTTAGATCTTTCAAAAGTGAGACACCTCAAAATTATTTTCCTCCTGAAGCTGGCAGTAGATGCTGGAAACAGCCATGTACACTGTGTCCTCCTTGGGCATTTTAGGTGTGGTAATACAGAGTAATGATTGCATATGAGGATCTTTGCAGGGAGACCTGCAATACATCTTTATTCTCTGCTTGCTTCAGAATCTATTTCCTTTTGTACAATCAGAAAAAAGGTGTGTAAGTATCTTGAATTTTTAACACAGAGCTATGCAAGCTGTGTCTGTCTAAACATTGCACAGGGATGATTTCCACACTGGGATTTTTTTATCTTGCCTTTAATGATAGATAAGTTGAAAGTGTTAGTATTTGAATCTTGTGGCTGAGATAGATGAGCTTGTTAAAAGTTCAGCTGAAGTTCAGTTCCTTCTAGGAGTAGGCTTAGTGGTTAAACTGAGAATATTGTTTGTGTTCACTAAAACTCAATCTTTTACCCAAAAGAAGGCCAAACTCTGCTGTATATGGTAGGTCTTCCTGTGTCATGTACAGTCTCCATAAAGCAAAACATGAATGCATATTTTCTGAATATTTTGAACCTTCAATCAAAAAGTAAATGAAATGTTGCTTTTGTTTGTACCTTCTCTATTTTCATCTCCTGGTATATTTTGAGAGTCCCTTGATACCATAATCTGGAGAGAGATAGCAAGGTAAAACCTTTTGTTGGTGAGATTCTTTGGGGTTTATTAACAGACAGATGTTTTGCAGAAATTTTTTTTTGGTGACGTTGTTTACTAAGTTTTCAGCTGAGATGCAACTGTAACAATGTGATGATACTCCTGTCTCTGATTGAATACTTTGTGTCACATAGTTTTCAAAATACCCTTTCACGAAGAAATAAGATTATTATTTATTTGTACATATTTGTCCGTATTGCACAAATGGAAACTCTTAGGACCAAAAAGTGACTATTCAGTCCCGTAGCTAGTAATAGAAATTATGGCTTCTAGGACCTAGTCCCATGTTTTCAACAGTAGATCATAGGATTGGTTTGTATTCTTAGAGTGTATCTTTTGACACTTTTGTTATGGATTTTAATACTTAATGAGCACTCTTGGAGGTGTTTGGACTGTAATTGCTGACTGGACATGGAACAGACATTGCAAATATGATCGACATCCCAAATCTTAAGTATTTTATGATGTCCTGGTTAGAGTAACTTGAAGCATAGCATTTCAAATGTTTTCCTCTCTTTTCATCTTAATCTTTAATGGTCCCAAAATGTGCATCTCTTCTATTCTTCATTCTGTTCTTCCTATTACATCTGAAGCTGAAAAAACATTCTTATAATAGAACATAGTGTCATGAGTAATTCACCTGGTCTACTTGCTAACTGTACAGCTTGTCTGCTACCCTCTATACCCTTTAGTATTTGTGCTGGCAGCACTGAGAAAAACAGTATTCAACTGCTCTTTCTGCCAAAATAAACTGAGCAGGCGCAGTGACTGAGCTGTGGCCTCGCACTGAACAAGTAGTTTCTGGTGCTGAGAGGTTTGAGTGGTGTAAAGATTGCAGTAGAAGGGCACTTCTCAGATAAGAAAGTATGGCTCCTTCTCTGGTAAGGTTTTTAGACCATAGGAGTTTCCCCTTGCTATCTCTGTTGTCTTGTTGCCTCATTAGCACGGGTTGCTACAAAGTGACACTTTCTGTGGGTTGTGGCCTGAGCTGTGTAGAAATTGAAACTTCCTCTGGTCTGTGTAGGACTCTCAGTTCGTAATCTGTGTAGTGCACTTGCTCCGTCACTCTTTGATGCATCATTGCCTCCCTCCTGTACTTCTTCCAAATAAATAGTTCTTTCTATATTTCCAAATTTTTGTTATTGGTCACATGGGTTCTTAAAAGTATGTTAATCTACAGTGAGGCCAGACTGAATGCTGATTTATGTGAGAGACTGTTGATGCCAGGATGTATCTGAGGTTGAGCTATGTGGTCTGTTTGATCTGTTGGCCTCTTTAATTGCTAATGGTAACGTTGACATCCCATAAACATTAGTTCCTGGAAAGTGTAATGGGAAATCAGAGCTAACTTGTCTAGACAAGTGCTGACTGTGATAGTAATTTCATTGATCAGAATCCATTAAATGATCTGGTATTCTCTTAGATGGTCCCAGGTGCTGATGAGACTGAAGTTTTACCACTTAGTATAAAAGCAGTATTACTAGATTTATTGGGCTCATATCCATTGTCTACTACTTGGTGGATAGAGCCACTTGTTTTCATTACCAGCTGCAGTTCTATTTATGTTATAGTGCATATCAAAAGTTGCAATGAGATTATATTTTGTCACCTTTAGATCTGGCAGTGTTAAACATCTTAAGTGTTAAACCTTTGTTTTTCTACATGGAGTACTCAGGTAGTGTCAATAGTTCCTCCCAGCTTTGTGCAGTAGTTGAAAGTGACAACTCTACTCACATGCAGTAGTCAGGGGGCAACTTCAGGAAAAATGTTTACAAAAGCTGTGATGAGAGATCTGAATTTACCCCGTTAATTGTTTTGCTGACTGCACTAAGAGCATACACTCATGCAGCTATGAAAACAGCTATCAGCATCAAATGCTGGGCTGGGGAGAACCTACTTTGTACAAGAGCTTACTGCCCCATCAGTTAATTACAGAAGTGACTGTGCACACATGGCTAGCAGCATCCAGCTGTATGTATGTATATACCTTAGTCTGAGGGATCCAAGACTCATTTTTTTCTGAGAAGAAACACGGTTGTCAGGTTCTTTGGCCTTTGGGCCAAGTTTGTCTGATGTATTGATGCCTTAGGATTTGGCTTTTGTATTTTCAGACCCTGTACTGGTTTAGTGTGTAACTATAAAACTTCACATGGCCTGTTAGCTACTGTTAGACATAACAAACCCTCTCTGGGCCTGGACCCAAGGACACCTTGTTGTCCCAGGCCCCAAAATACGTAAATTAAGCCTCTGGGGAGGGGGAACAAACTTGGGGTAATTACATCATTACCTGAAATTGTAATTGGAGAATTAGCCCTGATATGCAAACAGACCAAACTTACAAAAGTGTGAAAAACCTGTGACCCAACATTCATCTTGGGTGTAGCCCCTCAGAGGCTTTTTGACTCCTGAGGTGTTCCTATTGAAGGCCCTCAATAAACACCTGCTTTTATTCTCTTAACCTTGTCTAGCCTCTGTTTTCAGGTAGCCACTCTTAGGCATCAGTATAAGCTTGGATAAATTATTCAGTGTATTTATGTTCTGCATGCAATTAAATAAACCATACTAAACCAATTTATGATTTAAGAGCACTCTCCCAGGCTTTCTACAGGTGGTTGTTAGATTTGCTGCTTGGTTTTTGAAGTTTTTATTGTCTTGGATTTTGCCTTTGATTCAGTGAAGTGTATATTTTTTTTCCCAAAGGTATCCAAGAGTTATGGGTTCCTCTGGCTATGTTAGCTGCACTTTTGGTTTCTTTGAAGCTTTTAAATTAATTCACTGGAGTCTTACAGAGTTACATGTGCGAAGTGAAGATTTTCTTTTTAACATCAAAAAGTTGTTTATGTAGATATTCTTACGTATTCACAGGATCAAGTAGCTGTCTTTTTTTTTTTTTGAAAGCTGATTATCAAAGGAGTCTAACCTAGCATATAAGCAAAAAAATTGTGTTACATGTTGTTTTGAAGATATTAGAAGTTAGGTATGAAGAAGGTCTGTTAGCAGGAATATGAGACCATTTTTTTGTCCATAAACAAATATTTTGTAATTAAACTTCAAAAAAGCAGAGGAATCTGGGTGAGGTGAAAGGAAGTGTCTTAAGGTAACATATTTGCTTCTATCACTAATTGGAGCCTCATAATCCAGAATGTTGCTGTGAAACAGAAGAACAATAAATATGTAAAGTGTTCCCTGAACAATAGTCAGTTTTCAGTAATACTCTAGAAAAAAAAATGCATTATTTTGAAAACACACATTTCAGATAACTGAGTTATGTTTTTCTGGATTCATAGATTGGGTTTTGTTTTCAACAAATATTATAAGAAAATTAGCATTGTTCTTGTGTTTAGGATTCTTTGTTCCTTTAGAGGCTTTAGTACTTCATTAAATAAATTGAACAAATAGAAAAAATTTAGAAGAATTGAAAATTCTCAAGAGAACTCTATAAAAGAGGGCATGAGTACATGTGATAAATAACCAAGCATATTACATAGCAAGTTAGAAGAGAATGTGGCTCACTTATTCTCACTTACTAAAAAAATATAGAACAAAGGTTAAGTAGGGGCCTGCAAAGCCATCAAAATGTGGGAGCTCAGATAGCCTTGTACAATTCTTCTTCTTGCAGATGGATGCAGTTTTTCGTTTGGTAACTGTAGATAAGTAAATAGATTTGGATTTTCTGTAAAATACTGCTAGACTGACATGAGTGTAGTTCTGTAAAATAACCCAGGAGGAGGCAGAGAAGAAATTATTTGGGGGGAAAAAAGGTCAAGAAACCTCAGAGCTAAAAAATCCAAATGTTGTATTTAAATATGTACTAGCTTGTGTTGAGAGTCGGTTACTGAGTTTGCAAGAACAGAACTCTGAATCATGAAGTAGCATCCCATATTTATGCGGTGCTAGTACAGAAAATCTGTATGGTTCCTGGTTGATATTAGCTTAAGATGTAGAAATAACATTTTTTCCTTGTGTTGTTCAGTTCTGTGTTCCCTAATTCAGTGCTTTTTCATCCATTTCCATTTATGCAATCATACATTAGAGTTCCCATCTGCGGGTTCATGGTCATCTGTTAGTGCTGCAGCTGTGAAAATAATGTCATACAGGAGTTTAGGATTGTGGGTACTGCGGTTGGTAGCTGCTTCTGTTGTGACAGCCAAAAAGCCAGACAGGTGTTATAAGTCCACTGAACATTGCTAGGAATCTCTAAGACTTCTGTTTTCAGCTATGTTGTGTTTGCAGTCCATTTTTGTGTGCCCTTTCATTTACTCTGTATTTTTGAAATATACAACTTCAGTTTTGAGCCTAATGAAGGTTGTTACCACCTCATGATGACTTCTTTTATTGGAAATATGCTTCACTTTCCCAGTGCTCAGTGCTTTACCAGGTAGAGTTCATGTAATGTTTGTTATTATCTGATGTTAACTCTGGAGTCCTCAATGTCTCTTTTTCCTTATCTTTTAGAGTGAAGACTGGAACGGCTGGAGGGAGGCGCGTAGCTGCAGGTATGAACCAACTGCAGTTTGTATCCCTCAGTTGGGTATTGGAGTTCCTTTCAAAGGTTTAGAGAGAAGTTGTTTTTACATTCAGTGATGAAAGCAGTCATTTTCCACTGCAGTGAGCAGTGCTCCCTGAACCTTAAACTCTGCAGTTTCCTGCCTTTGTACTGCCAAAGTGGGTTGGGAATGATAACAGTTCAGGACTATGAGTACTGAGTCAATAGGCATCTTTAAGTCCATCTGTAATTTAATAATTTTAGAAACATAACTGCAAAGTAGAAATGCATGTCTTTATAGCAACTTCTTGACCAGAACAAATCTGAAGTGTTCTGTAGTACATGAAACCCTAAAGGTGAGTATTAGTGGAACAACTCCTTCTGGGCTGAGACAGATTTGATTATGTGCAGCAGAACTGGAACATAGTCCAGTATGAAAATGCATGGAGTCAAATATGAGGATCTTTTGGTGCAGTTTTCTTAGTGTTAGAAGTCCAGTAAGTTTCATGTGACAGCTGAGACAATTCCCCCTTCCTTTCTTACACAGTTTCCAGCTGAGAGTTTAGTGCTGTGTCCTTTGATTATGTTTGGTTCTCATGGTAGTTTGCATTATAGGTGGAGTCAGCTTGACGACCCAGTAAAAAGCTCTTCTGTGATATAGTTATTTCTCTGGTTTAGGAAGTTGGAATGATTTACTGTGTGGTCAGAGGAGTACAAAAGAATATATAAGACTGTTCGTACTGTGTACCTCAAGAGTTTCGGTTCACTTCAGAGACAATTGACCTGTAACTGCTGTGTTAAGTAACACTCTCAGTATCACCACAACCCAAGTTTGGTGATTTTTGCCCTTCCAGTGAATCACCTCTCCCATGGCAGAAATATTTAAGGTGTGCTTTGGTCTGTAGCCAACCAGAGAGAGTTGAGGTTTTTTATTGTCTTGAGGAAAGAGTTGTTTTCTGCTATGGACAGACATTTGCTACGGTTTTCATAAATACATTGGGAAGGATTTAGTTATGTCTATATTAGAAAGAAAAACAAATTTGTCTTTGAAGTGCAGGATATCCTGTCTCTCCATATGTTACTCATCAGAGTAGAAAGATCTAAAGTTGGTTTAAGAAATCCAGGAACACCGTCATTTTCAAGTGATTTTTTAGAGATTTGGTGTTTGACCTCTCTGTTTGGAAGTACCGGTTTGAGGGCATTTGTCTCCAGGCATTGTGTGGATTGCAAAACACTCAACTTCTTTTCTAAATGACTGGTGCTCTGTACTTCGCTCTTCCTGCTCCTTTGCTGTCCATTAGGACCATACAGAAGAATGGCAAGAGAGGATACTGGTCATTATGTTGGTGGCTTTTTTCTGAAGAATTTGCATCTTTTGAGACAGACTAAACTGATTAGGCCTAGTTTTTTAAACTCATGGGATTCTCTAATTGCAAAACACAGGTCCAGAATCAATAAATATATTGGGATTACTTAGATAACAAAATAATCAGATTATTTAAATAAAATAATCACCAAGTTTCTGGTTGATGAAAATAAGTCACTTTTATTCAGTGCAAGATCTGTGGTTTCTCATCTTAAGAGCAAAATGAAGTTGAATTCATCTGCCTAAATGTGAGTAAAAAGGGTGAGGATGGAGTCTTTTCTTGAATATCTAATAATGGTACATAAAATTGTTTGTATACATCCCTGTATGAAATGCTCTTATAATGATTAACTCTGTAGAGATATATCAGAATAAAACTGATGGCATTCTGGCTTCTGGTCTGGTACAGAGAATAAAACTGAGGAGGAGTCAGCTTTGCTTTGAGATGAGTCAATCCTACCTCAATTGACTCTTGTCATACACACATTTACCATGCTGAAACATGTCTGTGTTGAAATAAAATTTCTGCAGATAGGAGCCCCTTCCAAAATGGAAGTCTTTGGCATGGAGATAAAAATGGGCATTAAAAGATTGTAGATTGTCAAATGATAGTCATGGAATCTTGAAGGTTGGAAAAGACTCTTAAGATCACAGAGTTCAACCACTAAGCTAACACTGCCAAGTCTGTCACTAAACCTGTCCCTAAGCATCTACACATTTTTCAAGTACCTCCAGGGGTGGTGATTTTAACACTTCTCTGGGCAGCCTGTTCCAATGCCTGACAACCCTTTCAGTGAAGAAATTCTTCCTAATATCCAATCTAAACTTCTTCTGGTGTGACTTGAGGCCATTTTGTCTGGTCTTGTTACTTGGGATGAAAGACTGACCCACACCTTACTACAACCTCCTTTTAGGTAGTTGTAAAGAGAATAAGGTCTCCCTTCAGCCTCCTTTTCTCCAGGCTAAACAACCCCAGCTCATTCAAGTTTTCCCCATAAGACTTGTGCTCCAGAGCCTTCACCAGCTCTGTTGCCCTTCTCTGGACAGGCTCCAGCACCTCAGTGTCCTTCTCATAGTAAGGGGCCCAAAACTGGACACAGCACTTGAGGTGTGGCCTCACCAGTGCTGAGTACAGGGGCCAGTCGCTGCCCTGGCCCTGCTAACCGCACTATTTTTGATACAGGCCAGGATGCCATTGGCCTTCTTGGCCACCTGGGCACTGCTGGCTCATGTTCATCTGATGTTGACCAACCTTCCTAGCTCGTACTCTGCTGTGCAGTTTTCCGACCTCCTTCCCCCAGCCTGTACTGCTACATGGGGTTGTTGTGACCCAAGTGCAGGACCTGCCCCTGGGCCTTGCTGAGGCACAGTTGGCCTCAGTCCATCGATCCAGCCTGTCCCAATCCCTCTGCAGAGCCTTCCTGCCCTCCTGCAGATCAACACTCCCACCCAACTTGGTGTTGCCTGCACACTTGCTGAGGATGCACTTGATCCCCTCATTCAAATCATTGATAAAGAGATTAAACAGGACTGGCCCTGATACTGAGCTCTGGGGATCACCACTGGTGACCAGCCATCAGCTGGATGTAACTCCAGTCACTACCACTCTCTGGACCAAGCCATCCAGCCAGATTTTACCCAGCAAAGAATACACCCATTCACATCATGGGAAGTCACTTTGTCCAGGAAGACACTGTGGGAAACAGTGTCAAAGGCTTTATTGGAGTTCAGGTAGACAACATCAAAAGCCTTTCCACTGAGTGGGTCACCTGGACATAGGAGATCGGGTTGGTCAAGCAGGACCTGCCTTTCAGAAACCCGGGCTGGCTGGGCCTGGTTGTTCTCTGCATGTTGCGTGATGGCATTCAGGATCATCTGCTCTATGACCTTCCCCATCCCAGAGGTCAGGCTCAAAAGCCTGTGGTTCCCCAGATCCTCCTTTCAACGCTTCATGCAGACACTGTAACATTGGCTTACTTCCAGTCAACTGGGACCTGCCTGGTTAAGCAGGACTGCTGGTAAATGATGGAAAGTTGTTGCGATAATGAGCAATGCTGAGTCCCCAGGCAGGTGCAAAGGAGAGCCCTTTATTGGAGAAACCTGGCCTTTTTAAGCAGTTAGCCAGTTACCTGTTTACATAGTTTTAAAGCACAACAAACATAATTCAACCACCCACCATACACCATGATGGTCATGCAGCATGTTTTTCTACCCTTAATTCAGCTGTGTCTCTTTCCCACAGTCCTTTTCTACTTAGCTGAAGTAACAGGCCTGAGCCATGTGACAGAAAGTGACTTGGCAAGCTTTTTCATCAGCCCTCTCAGTACCCATGGGTGGATGCCATTAGGCGCCATGGACTTACACAAGTCTCTAATCCTTTTTTCCTAGATTATAGGGGTTTCATTCTGCTCCCCATCTCTTCTTTCATCTCAGGGGGCTGGGTACCCTGCAAACAACTGAACTTGTCAAAGACTAAGACATAAAAGGCATTAAGTACCTCTGCCTTTTCCTCATCCTTTTTCATTATATTTCCCTCTGCATCCAGTAAAAGATGGAGATTTTCCTTAGCCCTCCTTTTGTTTCTAATGCATTTCAAAAAACATTTCTCACTGTCTTTTATGGCAGTAGCCAAATAAGTTCTAGTTGGGCTTTGGCCCTTCTAATTTTCTACCTGCATAACCTCATGACATCCTTGTAGTCCTTCCAAGTTGCCTGCCCCTCATTCCAAAGATGATACACTCTTTTCTTCCCCTACTGAGTTCCAACCAAAGCTCTCTGTTCAGCCAGCCTGGTCTTCTTCCTCACTGGCTCATCTTTCAGCACATAGGCCTGACCTGAGCCTTTAGGATTTCCTTCTTAAAGCACATCCAGCCTTCCTGGACTCCTTTGCCCCTCAGGACTGCCTCCCAAGGGACTCCATCAACCAGTCTCTGAAACAAGCCAAAGTCTCCCTCCAGAAGTCCAAGCAGTTCTGCTGGCATTCCGTCCTTACTTCTCCAAGAATCAAAACCTATCATTCTGTGATTGTGATGCCCAAGACGGCTTCCAGCATCACCCACCAATCCTTCCCTGTTTGCAAACAGCAGGTCCAGTGGGATGCCTTCCCTACTGGCTCCCTCACTGTCTGTGTCAGGAAGCTGCCATCCACACACTCCGAGAACTGTTTCCTCTCTGCTGTGTTGTATTTCCAGCAAACATCTGGTAAGCTGAAGTCCTCCACAAGAACAAAGGCTGGTGATACTGAGACTTCTCCCGGCTGTGTGCATTGGTGTAGATGCACTTCAGTTGGGCTGTCAATCCTGCTGTCTTTTCAGGGACAGCTGTAATTCCTGCATTAAACTTGGAAGGCATTTTGGCTCTTCTGCTGTAAGAAGTTAATTCTTCCTCAATACTTCTAAAACCATTTATAGTTTAGGAAAGTAGATGTAAAGTTATTTGATGATAGAATTATTTGTTTGTGTGAAGGAACAGGGTCAGAGTAGTATTCTTCATTCTTTCTGGGCTTTGCTCTTCCTGAAGTTGAAACCTACTACAGTATCTAATGGTTATTTAGACCTTATTAAAGAGTAAATGTTTAAATCAACATGGCTGTATTTTCTTAGTTGAGTAGAAAAACTGAGATACATCTATCATATTGATTCACTTTTGATTCTAGAGGCTTAGAAAGTTCAGGTACTTTTTCAGAAATAAACTCTCTGGCACTTAGATTGTGGTCCTGAGTAGCTTAAAAGCTAGTGAAGTTTTTCAGATGGCTGCTTATCCAAAATAGGCAGCAGGAGTCACAGCTTTGATTAGGAGACAAAATAACAACTTCCTCAATCAATCACATTTCTTCTGTACCAGGAGTGATGCTGGAACTTCCCTTGTTGCTTCTGTTTTTACCTCGCAATGTATGTGGTAAGTTGAATTGTTTGTCTTTTCAGGGATACCACATCCCATTTCCATCTCCACTTTCCTCATGGACAGTGCTGGAGCTATACCTGTGTATCCTCATGCCAAGGGGAAATGATGCCTTATTGTGCTCTAAGTTGGTGCTCGACATAAAAATTATTATTGCAGCGATTATTGTTTGAACTGCGTAGTGTGCTCTCCTGGAGAGCCCCTGTCTAGGCTACATTTGAACTTTCTTCAGGTGACATGCAACAAAAAGCTTTCCTTTGGATAAAATGAAATGAGAGAAATAGTGTATTTTTGTAGTATGATATTAACTGGTTCTTGTTTGTATCTGCTACTATTTGTAGAAACAATTTGAGGTTAAAGGATTCCTCAAAATGGCTTGTGTGACTATTCTGATAGCTGCAAAGGACAATGAAACTTGAGACTTGTTGCTTTTAGTCCAAAAGGTCTCTTGAAACTTAGAAGAAGAAAAAAAAAGACTATCAGAAAAAATTTTAAGCCGGTCTAACTGCTATTCTAAGACATTTCATTACGGAGAGTAATAATTTGTAGTTTGTTCCTTTGAGTTAAGATAACATATTACATATCTTCAGTAAAAAAAAATAACTGGCCAGTTCTTATTTTAAGGTTTTACTTTACATGTGCACAAGATGTGTTGCTTCCCATAAACTTAGAGGCATTTTTTATTCACTGAGGTTCTCCTCCTGCAGGTTAATATAACAATCTTTGTACATGGTATTGTCCTGGAATTGTATAGGTGGTTCTGTTGTTCCCCCTGGGTCCAATATGGAACCACACAGCATTCTCTGTGCGAATCTGCTTGCTTTGCCTGCTGTAATGCTTTATGGCACGTTTGGCTTGGGGACAAGCAGACTGCTGAGAGCTTTCCAAGAACGAGTGGATTTCCAGGTCCTTACTAGAGGAATAACTTCTGGCTCTGTTTCAGTGCCAGAAAACTGTCCTAAAACATGTAGATGAGTCCTTAAAAATCTGGTGAATATTGTAGAGATTGCAAAATGGCTTTTTCTACTGTACCTTTTTGACTAAGTACAGAGCTGCAGATTCAGGTAATACAGGAAAGGACCGGAAAATACAGGGATATCTGAAATGAGATTTATAGGTACTGTGTTTGTATTTACAAACTAAAAAAGTTGAAACATATTTTAAGTTTTCTGTTCCATAGAATTGCTTGCAGCACAAAAAGATGGCCAGAAGTTTACCTTCAGCTATTTCTATATTTAAAAAAAAAAAAAAAAAGTCATTTCTGTAAGCTCAGAGACAACATTTAGGGGAGAGAAAAAGGCCAAAGACACTCTTAAGTGGGATCTGTACCTTGCCTTCAGGGCAAGATTGCTTGCAAGCATTATATTCTTATTCTCTTGTACTAAAGGTTTAAGTGTTGTAGTGCAAGTGTGATTTTCCCCTGTATTTTTGTGCGTCTCAGGGTCTGAATTCAGTCAATAAACAAAAAAAAAAGGGTGCAAGGGGAAAACTCAAACCTTGCTGCTGCCTTAAATGTTCCATCCTGTCCGCTGTTCTTCCACAGGGTAGAAATGTGTGTCCTCTCTTCTTACACTCATTTCCTGCTTTGTCTCCTGTGTCATACAGCTGCCTTCATTTCCTCTTACTATTGTTGTGACCAAGCCACTTTTCCTACTTTCTCAAGAAGTTTTTTCTGTCTGCAGTGCCAAAGTGTCTACAGGTCTTTCCGACCTCTCTTAGGTACTTAAGGTCTCCATAGATTTTTGTCTCTTGCAAAGTGCAAGCACTGTTATGTTCTAGCATTGTGATTATAAAAACTGAAAATGCTTTTCAAAATCGAACTACTGGAATGTTTGCATATGTTAAAAAAAATACAATTTTAAACCAAAATTTTCTTTAACGTAACTTCCGGTAGAGTTTAAGCAGTACCTGAAATAGGCATTTCATGTCATTTACAAAAAAAACCCAAAACAAAACAAACCAGAACCTAGAGGTAAGGATAAAGAGCTTTAATTTTTTTAATTGTTTCTGTTATTGTTGTCTTTAATATACTGGAACGAGGGGAAGAAGCCTGTACATGTCTGCTTTGAAAGCAATTGCCCTGGGATACAACAATTCTTTTTCCTGGTATCAAATATTAATTGTAAAATGTCTTGCAAAGAGGGTTAAGCATGTGATTTGCCAAAATTAATTTTTCTAGGGAACCTGCATAAGGCTTGTTGTCTGTTCTACGGGTACAGGGGCTCTAACGGGTTGTCCTGCATTAATTGCTTCAAATTCATCATTTGGTCTTTTAGCAGTTTGTTTGCTTTTTTATGCTTCATGTCTGGTACCTTTAATACAGTGTCTTCTCAGCCAGACCTTTGTTGTCTTCTTTGCATCACAATAAGTTTTCCTGTGTCATGTGCTTTAGTCTTAAATTCACAACTATGATTTTTGTCTCCCTCTGCATTCCCGTAGTCTGAAAAAGACAGGGAAATCTGCAAAACAAAATTTATCAGGGAAGGACAGAAGTGTAACGTAAATTTTAGATCACTATTCTGAAGGTAACAATTAAGAACTTTAATTACAAAATTAAGGCTAGCAAAAGAAAATATCTTACAATATAAGAGAAAGAAAACAATCCAGGTACCTCTTCTTATATTTCTATGAAGATTAATGTAAGCATGTAATATATCATTGGGGAACAGGTATAAGAAGGAGACAAACACCAAAGAAAAGATGGAATTTCTAGGAAACTGTCTTAATTTGAAGATTTTACTTACATACAGACATATTTTTTCCTTATTTCATTGTGCTAATGAAGTAGTCTACTGTCCTAGTGCTGCACAAGTACTCTCCTTGAAAACAGAAGTGAGTACATACTGTGTGCCTTTGGAAAAATCCACATAAACTAACTGAATTGTCTGTCACTGTTCATAGCACTATAGCAGACGGAGGTATTTGAAATTCTTTGGAGGTTTTTTGTGTAAAAAAAATAATTAAATAGATACAGGTTCTGGAAAGAATAGTTGTGATATACCTCGAGGTAATGCTTTGAAGGCTATCAGCTTCCTAACTCCCCACTGACAATAGGGTAATGAGAGATTTTATGGTCACAGATAGGTGTTTTAGGTCACTGTCAGGAGGTAGTCTCATGGCCAGTCTATTCCATTTTTCTCTCTTTGGTAATGCCTGTGCGAGCCTTTGTAGCATCATCACTGAAGCAGCAGACACAGCTGCAGCGGGTCAAGCACTGAGTTAGGAACCTCATGCTGCTGTGTTAGCTGACAGCTGTGCACTAAGAAAGTAAAACTCAGGGTAGCATCGTGCAGCTGTTCTGCCCTAGAGAAGCAGATCATTGTCTGCAGAGCTGTGGCTTGCTCACATCGCAGAATTCCAACACCCGCAGCCTGGTCAGAATATTCACAGGACAGTCCTGAGTCCCCTCTCAAGCAAGCAAATGAAGAGGCAATGTATCAGAAAATGAGAGAAAAATTGAGTAAGTGTGTAGGCCACTGCCTTAAACTTTGTGAACTTCATTCATGTGCTAGAAGAGGGTCTTAAGACTGATAATTTTCAAAGTTCTCGTTAGATGTGCTGTCAATAGCAGTTACTGGCAGAGCAGGACCTAGTTTGCAGTTTGGGGTGGGGGTTTTTTTTGACTTCTTGGATTTGAACAGATGTTGTAACCTGTTTCCTGGTAGATAAGCTCTCATATTGCAGTGCTACTGTCTGCCATTTGGTGTAAGTTATCCTCAGGAGTGAGCCAGATATTGAGCATATCACAGATTGAATTTGTTCTTCAGTTGTGTGGTGGCATATTGAAAGCAATTGCAAGGCATTTTAAAAAGAAGGGAAAATGTATATAGTGGTTGCTATCTGTGCATGT
>NW_008239553.1:6262171-6302672 GCF_000691975.1 Corvus brachyrhynchos
GTTAGGAAGGAATTCTTTACTATGAGGGTGGTGAGGCATTGGAACAGGTTGCCAAGAGAATTTGTGGATGCCTCATCCCTGGAAGTGTTCAAGGCCAGGTTGGATGAGGCTCTGAGCAACCTGGTCTTGTCGAAGGTGTCCCTGCCCATGACAGAGGGGGTTGGAACTAAGTGATCGTTAACATTCATTCCAACCCATTCTGTGATCCTGTAAGTCTGTGATTCCTTCTTGAAAACATTTGAATCCACTGTTCATACTCAAATAAATTTGTCAGACCAGCAAATGTATCAAGGCATTAAGTTACTGATAATTTAGCATTAAGTGAAGGGGAAGTCAAAATAGAACATTCAACTCTTGCTCTTTTCCATGAGTGAGCAAGTAGCTCTGAACTGGTCTGGCTATTGGCTGTGGTCTACACATAAATAAACAGGGAGAAGTCACTGAAGGATCTTGGGATATACAAGATTTAGTCTAAGAAGGTAAGACATGCCCATAGGAACAGCTTTTTTTTTTTTTTTTTAAATTCTGCTTTTGGTATGTATTGGCATATTTTGTTAAAGGTTACCTCTCTAGTGTATGGGTTTATTGTATAGCAAACAGTATTCTCAGTTCTCTGTCCCCAGGAAAGCATCACTGCCTCCTGGTCTGTCTATGTGACATCTGGAAATTGAAGAGCTAAGGGAAGTTGCTTGGATTTTTGCATTGAGTTGGTACAAAGCTGGGAACAGAGCCTTCTCTTCTACCACAGCTTTCAATCCCTTGATTTCTCTCTGAAACATCATTTTCAAGCAATAGGTCTTTCCTATTATTTTCATTTCCTATTATGACCAGCTTAGTTCAGAACCCTTTTATCCAACAGACTTACACAGGTATAGGACTTTATATATTGCTTTGCCACCTCATAGTTGTGATATCAATGGCTACAGAGAAACAGTAACTTTTGTGTGTTTAATTCAAACATTGTCTTCCACATCTATTTTCCCATGAAGATGTTGTGCTGCATGTGTTGATTAAAAAAGGTAAAAAGTTGTGACTAGGGACATTGAGAACTGCCAGACTGGGCATACTCTGGTTTTCAATTTCTTTCTGATAATGCTTAGTACTATGTGCATTAGACAAATGGATCTAAAATCTTTATTGATTAGGCTGTGTTTAAAGATGACATTACTTAGTTGTTCCTTCCTAATGTTAATTAGAAGGTGTAATTCTTATATGCAGTATTTTGAGGCAGATAGCCCATGGGTTATCTCTTTAATAAAAATAGTTGGGATTTTTATGTATGTGCAGTAAATAAAAGTGGGAAAAAATAACCCTGCATGCATCCAGTTGTGTTCAAGCCTTGTCAAGCTTTGACAGGATTACAAAAGTCACCACCACTAAATATTTGTTTGTGAATTTAGTTAAGAAGTATTCCCTCTTAACAGTTTCAATTTGCCTTTGCCAGACTCCTGTTTTACTCCTGTGAACATAGGAAACTACAATTGCTTTGTGAATTGCAGAGCAGTAGATTCTGTGGGAAGTGAATGTTGCATAGCAGGAAGAACAGATAAGCATATGTATTTGGGGAGGCCCATAAACAATATGAAAGAAATGTACCTGTGTGTGTTTCTTGTCTATCTTTTTATTAGCTTCACTGTTTGGAATTAATCAGAATAACAAATTTGTTCACTTCAGTGCTGAGTTTCATCTCCTTTTTCAAGAAAAGTAATTCCCTAACTTTTCAAAATAAATTTTATATTATTTACTTTTATCATTTTTCTTTACTATAAAAAAAAAAAGGTGTGTTTAGCTGCTGCTTCATTTTTCTCTTTCGAAGAGTACTTAGGCAGAGACAGCCTCTTCCTGTAAGCCAGAAGGCTGGGTGCCTTGCTGTTTCATCTGCTGGCAGAGAGCTCAGCATCCTGGGGATTCTTCAGTCAGACGAAAGTTCATAATTCTTCTTTTTGAGCTTTCAGAGAATTAATTGAAGTAGAAGCTACAGAACTTCCTTCACAAGCCAGAGAAGTAGATCAAGAATGTATTCATGTACCTCAAAAATTTTTCCTCAGAAATATTTTGAGGATAGGGAGGGGGGAAAAAAGCTTTTAGTAGGATCTATTTTTAGAATTAAATTTACTTAACTAATTTTTAAAAATTCATATGTGTCTAGATCTCATTTATCTGCTCTCAGTAAAAATGTGTAAGAGGGAGCACCGCAAAGCTTTGGTGTTTCCAAGATAAAGGTAGTTGTCTTCCCCTCCTATCCCTTTTCTCCACCTGGGAACTTCTACAGAAGTTCATATAAATAAAAATATTTTTAAGTTAATTTAATCTGAATTGTAGGCAGCCCAAAACTTCGTGTATTTTGATGGTAAATTCAATATTCTGAATGTGTCAGATTTGTGTACCCACAGAGCATAACAGTCAAAGAGATTGGCAGAGGAAGAAACTGCAGTTTTGGCAAGTAGGTAAGGGGCTTTTTGTACCCAGTGAGGCATGGGGAGACAGTTTGGATTTCAACACAGGCAGAAAACATTCTGACCACATGCTTACATGATCAACAATGAAACAACAAAATATTGACAAGCAGCTACTGTATTTTGATGCATTTAACCTAGGGGTTATCAGTTTAAAAACAAAACTGCAATTCAGCAGCACCATTAGAATCTGGATATGCACAGATAATACAAGGGGAAGTTTATTCTAGGACCTGTCTCCTTCAGAGCTTCACAGTGTCTGATTTCTCCATAGCCTACATCCTTTCCCATAGCTTGCTCTCACCATGCCAGTAGTCCCCCAGCTTCAGATTTGTGTATGCTGTCTGAGTACAAAATGTATAAAATAAAAGATGGTATTATCTTCAGCTTTCACAGTTACTTGCTCATTAGAACTAGGCTTTCTTAGGAAATGAAATATGACACAGGATTTTTGGTTTTGTGGTGAATTTGGGTTGTTTTTTTTTTTTTCCCTAGGATGTGATGTAATTCTGTAAAGTTAAAAATAAAAGCAAAAAACTTTCAGCATTTGTACTCTGCAGTCTCTGAGGAGCACATATAATGACACATTATGCAGCATCATCTAGGGCTTCAGAAGTGTAAAAATTGAGATCTAATGCATAGTATGTAGAAGTTTTTTAATGTTCATATTGTCAGATGAGCACCACATTTAAATGTGTAGCTACAGTCCATAGAGCTTGGAATTTCAGACATTGTTTCTGTTATCCTTTGAATAGAAACAGTCAAAGAAAGAATCTGGAAGCCAGCAGGTATTTGACAAAAAGCAGGAATTTGACATCTGAGCAAAAAATAAGTGTGTTTAGCTCCCTTATTTTTCTTCGTGAGAAATGGTTAGGATGACTTTTTTTTTTTCTAATTTTAAAGAAACACTTTTTCCTCATTCTTATTTCTGTGCAGTGGTGAAATACAATCTTTTTTCACTCTTTCTGATATTCTCACAAGTGGAGTCTGTAAGTCTTTTAATGTCACTAGCTTGGAGCCTTCAGCTAAATAATGCCAAACCAAGCCTGTTTGTACACTAATGTTTTGTCACTGAGGTTGCCATCGTTACTTCAGAAGTATGGCACACAGAGGCACTGAGTCTTGGCTAACTTACCTTCAGATACTTATTCGCCATTCTAGTATTGATTCTTCCTTTCTGACAAATTGTGCCTGTAACGTTGCAGTTTTGTCTTAATGGAACAAGAAGATAGGACTTTGATTTTGGGGAGCAGAGAGATGGGGAAAAGGGTGGGCATAGGATCAAATCGTAATGGTGTAGTGATTTTCTTCAGTAAACGAATCAATCTCAGTAGCATTTTTAAAACCCGTTTCTAGACTCTGCGTTGCCAGCATTGTCTTTCATTGAAGCTACAGTGAACATGGCAGCTGGGGCATTTTACTGGCTGCTGGAAAAAGCTAATGAGTGAAAGACCTGAAGGAATGACTTCTGGTCTTCCTGGATAGGGCCAGAATTTACAGTGTTGGTCTATAGATTTATGTCATCTAGGAATCACAACCTGTAATCTGTTGTTCTAGTCATATAAATCTGAAATGTTTTTCTCTGCAGTCTCATTTTAGACAAATGCATGAAATGGGCTCTAGGCTCAATTTAACATTTGAGTATGATAAATACGATGGGCTTTACTCAACTTGGCATTTTTCAAGTGGGAAGCCTGTAATATGTGTCTAAAGGTAGATAGAACAATTTAATTTGCTGAAAGCTGTAAAACAGACCTGTGCTCCCTAATTGCATATTTGCATGTTCTTAACAATGGTGCTTAGCAGATAGCTTACACCTTTTCCTTTAAAAAATAAGGACTCTTGCATTTGTCACATAGTAAGAGCATGCATGAAGTAGTTACTATTGAATATCTGATGCATGAGAAATTCATGTCGTCTCTTATTTTGCAGTGATATGCAGATCTCTTTGTATTACAGGATGTAGCCCCTTTTAATTAACCTCACTGTTGGCAAAAGATAAGAAATGTTCTCTTTTTTTATTTTTTTAGAGGTCAGAAACATTGTTTATGAAAAAACAATTGACATACTGTAAGTGTGCAAGCTTAAATAAAGCTGTATATATGGGCCAGTCAGAATAACTGCAAGTACATATTGCAGTCATTGACAGAGGAGAAAGACGTGAGCATGCAGTCCTTGCTGCTCTGAGAGGTTATTTTGTGGTTATATCGACCGTATGTAAGGGTTCTGGTCTCAAGTTAGACTCTCATTAGCCATTCCTCCTGGAGTGCTCTGACACACCAGAACCCTGTAGAGTGCCTACAGCACTCACTCCCCACAATCAAATATTTCTGCATTTCACAGTGTATCCATTTTTATCCATATTATCTCCCCATTAGTTTGGATATTGGAGATTTAACAAGAAGCCTGTATTGCATATATAAATACATCTCACAGTTCCTTGATCAACATACTATGTCTGTTTTAATGATGAAGCAGCTGAGGTGTTCTGATCAGTGTTCTCAAAGATTATAAAACAGTTTTCAATAAATCACTGGGTTTTTTCCCCTTCTTTGTCATTTATAGGCTCTGTATATCTGGATTTATAGATGCATGATAGACGAAGCATTGTTTGCAGAACAATGGATGTTTTGCTTCTATCAAAGGAATCTGTTTTGATGGTCTTCAAGAAAAGGAATTTTTGAGTAATCAGATCTTCCTAGCTTTGATTTTTTTGGCAGGTTTGGAGAAAAATTGTGGTTGGCTTTTTTTGCCATAGAAGTTGAGAGTGTCAATAGTAGTGCACAAGGTGAAGAGAGTGAAATCAGCTATTAAAAATGTTTATGGTGAAGGAGCCTCTTGACTTCACACCTGCGTACTGCTGATTTGGAAAGTGCATTTCTGAACCTGAAGGCCTTGGTCTGCCATTTTGGGAGACAAGGAGTTAGTTGGGGATGGAAAGACTGGAGTTTGTATTCTTTCTGCTCTGTTACCCATTGCTATCTTCATGGATCTGACACTCTGTTTATCTGACAGTGCACTCAGTACTGCTTCGCCAGGGAAAATTGCACAAAACAAGCCTAGTGCATCAGCATTTTCATTGTGTATTAAGCTGAGCCTCCCTTCACATGGTCACATCCCCTTTTTAATCTGGGATTCCATGTCCCTTTCCCAGTCCAGCCTGTTTCTGTGGTGTCTATTGCTGGTCTCCCTGAGCTTCTGTTTCTGTGGTTTGAGTGTTTTTTGTGTGGCTGAGCGTTAAGACCTGCAGGACTTTTGGAAGTGGCGTTGTTTGGGGGTTAGGCAATACACTGATTTAGTGTTAGTAGTTTGTCATAGACTGAGGTGATGGCCGCGTTCAAGTTGGATTTCCTCCCAGAGATGATGGTGGACCATTGCTCCTTGAATGCAAGCCCTGTGTAAGTATTTTCTTTTCATGTCTAAGTTATGACTAAACTGATAGTTGGAATTGCTATCTCAAGCTTCTGCTGTCTGATGGGGCAGAGGGAGACAGGAAGGAGAGATGAGAGAGCCTGCAGTTTGTTTTCTTGAAGAAATCCTAGTGGTCATGGAAAATTGATGTTGGTTTCTAGATGGGGGGAAAATGGTCTGATAATTGTGGTGATAAGGACTAAGGAGGAATAAAGCTGTTTGATGATACTGTTTATAGTATGCTACAGGTGCTGATTTACAAAATGGATTATTTAAATCTGTTGTGGGGAGAACATTTTCTGTTCTTCCCTATTAATGACTCCAGATTAAACCTTTTAATTAGGAGTAAAATATTCTTTGAATACTGTTGAGGTCATGTTAAGAGTTGCCCAATTAACAGGAGCCATGTTGTGTTCTTGAAGCTACCCATGGAAGGCAGGGCTGAAAATTATTATTGGAGAGGGTAAACAATTTCCAACTGCTCTTAATTGAAATGGAAAGGGGTAGTTTACATCTTTGTAAAAGGTATTGTTTCTCTTGGCTATTTGGAGTGGTGCTGACCCTTTCTGAGCGGAAAGGTGGAGAGGAGTGAAAGGATTTATGATGATTCCCTTCCCTTCTCTTCTAGTAAGAAGCTTTGTTGGTTTTGAGGTCTGTTCATACAGCTACAAAATTACGAGCTTTCCCTAGCATCAGTTTTTCCTTAGGCTCTGAACAGCAACGTATTGATGGGAAAAATTACTAAATGTTACCAGGCTTCAAAATTTCTTTTTTTTATTCTATTTGGGGGAAATATGATTTCAGATGGACAGTGAGAGAAATACTATCATGTGCAGTTAATAAGCCATTCAAACTATCTTCAAAGGAAAAAAAGCAGAGATGAAGAGAGCTGACTACTCTGGAAGAAGACCACCTGTATTCTTCAACAAAGAGTTTGGGGGTGGGGGGACTCATTGTATAGTTGCTGTTCCACTCCCCATGTCCTTTCTAGATTATGCAGGGATTGGTCCAGCAATTTTAACCAACTGATCGCTATAGCTACAATAGGATGTCGTTACAGGCAGACTTCCGCAGGGACAGGGGCTCTGGTGTACCAGGCTGGGAGTGCTGATAACAAGACATCACATTGCACCTAACAAAAAATGAGGAGTCAATACAGAGAGCAGTGTAGGACTCTGAACTGGCTGGGTGGAGCATAACACAACCTTTATTAATAGGGTGTAAACTGTTCACATGGCTAGACAGAATGCCTTGAAACCTGTTGAGGATTCCCTTACTCAAAACTTCTGTGTTGTTGTAGTCTAAGAAGTGACTTCTTTTTCTGTGTTAGAATCCTGACATTATTGAACCTGATTCAGTCTGTGACTAACTGGATTGTCCAATCCCAGCCTGTTCATGTACAATCTAAGCCTGTTTTTTTGCCAGTTACTGTTGAAAGCTCCCTAGTTTCACAAAGAAGTATTGCCCTGTAAACCTTTAAAGAAACTTATCATTGAATCAATTGATTCTGTTTCTCTTTTTAAGATGGATCTTCACCTTGGGAAACAGTTACAATTAGTCTCATTTAAAAGTGTTGTAATAACATTTTCTCATTTTCAGTGATTACTGATAACTTTGGTAGTTTGGAGGTAGACTGAGCTTAGGTTCTTTTCGGTTCTGATTTCTTTTTCCATAAAATTTTACGTGGTTGAATTAGTGATATTTTTCAGTTATCTCAGCAGATTTATATCCTGAATCCCAGATGTTGACTACACTATGGGAACAGAGTTTTAAACAGCTGTGTTTGGTTTCCAAGTACACAGCTTGCCAGTGAATGTGAATGTACTCTGGTACGCATACTGGGAATGTGCAAGAGCTTCTCTTTATATCTATATTTTCATCATCCACATTTATATATGCGTAGAAATTTATTTTTTCTTCAATTTTGCTGTAAGCGTGCTTTTGTCTAGAAACTGTAGGAAGATATAAACTAGAAACTGCTTCTTGTTTTTCATAGCTCTAAGAAAATGAATGGCACACTGGATCACCCAGACCAACCTGATCTAGATGCTATCAAAATGTTTGTGGGTCAAGTCCCACGGAGCTGGTGTGAGAAGGATCTAAGAGAACTTTTTGAACAGTATGGTGCTGTCTATGAAATCAATGTCTTGCGGGACAGGAGCCAAAACCCTCCTCAAAGCAAAGGTGAGAACTTCTGCACTTCTCTTGAGAGACTTGGGGTTTCAGCCACTTTCTCATAGTTGCAGTCTTAGCTGTATGCTTATTCAAACAGCCCTGTAGGAGCTCAGTGTGACCAGGTGTGCATGCAAGCCCAGATTTTATAAAGTCTTTCAGTGTATTTGTCTAATTATGCTTGAATTATGATCCAGTCATTAGCTGAGAAAAATAATTTCTTTTTTTAGAGTTCAGCAGTGATGGAGTTGCTTGAGGAGTATGGATTATAATTGCAAAGCAAAACATCCAGTTAATACTGTGTTGCTCCAGAGCATCACTGTGATGCTGTGATATGATCAAAATGTTGCTGGATGGGACACAGTTTTAGGCAAAACATGAAATTGAGGTCTTAGTCGTTCATGTAAATCGAATACTTGTAAACATGTATTACTAAATTTTGTGCCTGGATTTGCAGTTCAGTTACATGCAATATTTCATGTGAAGCTAGGTAGGGTTTTGGTACTAGGAAATAACTGAGTTTGAAAATGAAGTAGCCGACAGATGTATCTCAGTGTTTGTTTTAATGGTATAGTAGTGATGTTGGGTCAGTTCTGAACATATTCTATTTTATTACACTCGGAAATCTTTTTTAAACTGTCACAATCAGTAGCACCTACCTGTGTCAGTGCCTAACCTCTTCTACTTATACATCTTGCATTGGAAGGATGAAGTGGGGCTTGCAATTCCTGTACAGCACTCCAACATTGAGTGTTCTTTCCTGGCGAGCATTTTGTTTCAATTGCAGGGTGCTGTTTTGTTACATTTTATACCCGTAAAGCTGCACTAGAAGCACAGAATGCTCTTCACAATATGAAGATCCTCCCAGGGGTAAGAGCAGAGCCCTGCTTTCTTCACAACTCTGTCTTGTTTCTCTGAGCTCCAGCGCCACTGAAGTACAAACAAGTTGTGTTGCCTAAAATAATATTGTAAAAAAGCTATTCAAAAGATCGGTGTTATGAGATCTATATAATAACAGATCTTATGAGAATTTTGGAGTATTCAACAGAATAATATGGTAGTGAAGTGGGTGGGCATGGCTTTTATAATACTCTGAGGAGGAATGATGGCATATAATTAGGAAGGCCTTTCTTCCTGCAATTTTTGTAGTGTTACGTATGCACCTCTCTAGAGGCAATTTGGGCTACAATTTCTTTCTTTCACAATTCTTATGGCTTATATTTCATATAGCACGAAGTGAATGTATCTGGGATTAAATAATCTTTTTACATTTTAGATGCACCATCCTATCCAGATGAAACCAGCTGACAGCGAAAAGAGTAATGGTAAGCTTTACTAAAGTCCGAGTTTGGTGTCATCATTTGTGCTAGTCAGGAAGCTTGAGGATTTCCCTTTTGCTTAACAGCTTCTGATGAAGTCTTGAATTTGAGGCCTTATTTTTTAAAGAAAAAAGTGAAAAGAGAAAGGTGTGTTTTCAATACAGTAGGTAGTGTGAGTGATGTCTCTAAAATTCCATGACTCAGAGTATCTCCCCCCTCTGCTGCTTGTGGTAGAACCACGTTGTCAGTTAGGGAAACATCCAGTGAGTTCTTCTTTGTACTAAGGTGGTTTAAATCTTTGTTGGGGACATGGACAGTGGGATTGAGTGCATTCTCAGCAGGCCTATGGGTGATGTCAAGCTGAGTGCTGTGGTTGATACCCTAGAGAGAAAGGAAGTCATCCAGAGGAGCCTTGACAGGCTGGAGAGGTGGGCATGTGCTGGCCTTATGAAGTTCAACAAGGCCAAGTGCAAGGTCCTGCAAACATGGATACAGCTTTGGTGATGAGCAGATGGAAAGCAGCCCTGAGAAGGACTCAGGGGTATTGGTGGCTGAAAAACTGAATATGAACAGACAGTGTGCACTTGCAGCCCAGAAAGCCAGTCATATCCTGGGCTGCATCTAAAGAAGGGGCAACAGGTTGAAGGGGTGATTCTCCCTCTCTGCTGTCATGAGACCCCACCTGTTGGACTGCATCCAGCTCTGGGACCTCCAGCATAAGACATCGACCTGCTCAAGCACCTTCAGGGAAGGGCCATCAAGATAATCAGAGGAATGGAGCAACTTCCCTATGAGGACAGGCTGAGAGAGCTGGGATTGTTCTGCCTGGAGAAGGGAAGGCTCTAGAGAGACTTTCTAGCAGCCTTCCAGTACCTGCAGGGGGCCTAGAAGAAGGATGTGGAGGGATTGTTAATCTAGGAGTCTAGTGATAGCACAAGGAATAACAGTATTAAACCGAAAGAGATTTGGATTAGATTTTAGGAAGAAATTCTTTACTGTGAGGGTGGTGAGACACTGGAACAGATTACCCAGAGGAACTGTGGATGCCCCATCCTTGGAAGCGTTCAAGACCTGTCTGGATGGGGCTTTGAGCAGCCTGGTCTAGTCAAAGGAACTAGGTGATCTTTAAGATCCTTTCCAAACGAAACTATGATTGTATGAAATCTAGAAATGCCTTTTCAAGTGTTTGTCCAATGTGAAGCAAGGCCTGTTGCAGCTAGGGTAGGAGTCAAAAATACTTCTTGTAGCACACAAGAGAGGTTGAGAATTAACAGCAGTTCAGTAGAAAAGAAAAATGGATTATATCTACACATTGGCCATTTCAGATGGATGAAGAATTTAGCATCTACCACTGGGTAAATGATCATTTATCCATGCATTTCCTTGTGAGTTTATATACATACATACATGCATGTATCTGTTTTGTCGCAACATAAGCAAAGAA
This sequence comes from Corvus brachyrhynchos, assembly GCF_000691975.1. Taxonomy (NCBI): domain Eukaryota; kingdom Metazoa; phylum Chordata; class Aves; order Passeriformes; family Corvidae; genus Corvus; species Corvus brachyrhynchos. Next base: position 6,272,974 of record NW_008239553.1, read on the forward strand.
AGCTTTTAGCATCCTGTCATTTCAGCCTTTCTAGGCTTGGCCAAATTTTATTTTCTTCATTTGCAGTAGTTTGCGTTGCATCATGGAGAAGATAGTCCTGGTTCGAGAAAGCTTACCTCTTAATATAATTGAAAACAGAAGATGGAATAAATGGGTAGCATATAGTAAGAGTAATTCCATCTGCAGATTCCTCCATGGGTATACAGGACATGTTCCTGTGTAAATATATCTAGAAAGGAGAAATTCTTTTGAATTTTGTTGGGAGGAGAACAGAATAGGTTCTCTAAACTAAAACTGATCTTGCATTACATACAAACACACATACAAATATCCTGGGAAAATAATGGAAAGAGAGAAAAGTATTTAATGGAATTTTAGGATGGTAATTCTGAGGCTATTATTTAACTCTTGAGTGTAATAACAAGTGAAGGTGACAACAATAAATAAGAAAGCATTAGTTACGAAAGTATTGGAACTTGCCACTTAGAAGAGGGAGTCTGGATCTCTTGAACTAAAATGGACTGCTAAAAGGATTTGAAAGCAGCTTTCTGCTCTAAGACCAGAAAGTGAATTGGGTACAGCATGAAGATTTAATGGCCAGTTAAAGCTGTGTCTGCTGGGATAGTTTGGAGTTTTCCTTTCCAGCACCATAGAAGACTCAACAAATGAGTTGATTTCCCCTCACTATAGCACTGAATAGGAGAAGACTTTATTGAAGCTTCAAAATGTACTAGAGCCTTCATCATACTATATTTTATATTGTGATGAATGTCATATATCTAAACGGTTTTATATTTTCAAGAGGTATATATAATTTGCTTCATCCTTTAAAAGAAAGTGTTTCAGAGGTGATTAGCATCCTTAAGTAAATCGAGAGTATAAAATTCTGCTCTGAATTCAAATTTACCCCGCTCCCACAAGTGACCTTCAGCTGACATTATTAACAACTAACTGAAAAATTAAGAGAAATGTCTTTCTGACCCATTTATTTTAAAACAGTCTGCACACTGACAAGTATTCTTCAACTCTAATATATCTAGTAGCATCAGTATGTAGAGCCAAGAAACAGTACCACACAGTCCATGGTTTGATTTGAGGTGTTATTTTCGTGCTTTTGGTGCAGATCAGAATGGGCGTATCACTAACAGAAGTAAAAGTGGTCTGTTTTAGCAACTGCTGTTGTTTCCACTGTTGAGAGAGGAGCATGAGGAAATGGGCATATCTAAATTCAAGTGATTGGCAGGAGGCTAGAAAGAAGCTTTCTGCAGTTCACTTGCTTTTTTATATGCAGTTAGGTATATGTTGGCAGTCTAAAGATAGAATAGGCAGAGGAAAGACGATCAAAGTACTCCAATAAACCACATTCAAGCCTTCTTTCTCCTGGAACTGAAGAGGTACAGAGAAGTGCTGAATCTGACATATTTTTTTCCTTTTTTTTTTTACACTCCTGTTGTTCACAGTCTTCACAAGCTAAAAGTAGTCAGCAAGTTAGAAACATCAAATCATAAAACAGGCATCCATGAGGTTCATTAAAGTACCTCATATGCATCCTCTTAAATTGAAGAAACAGTCCATTACTGGGAATCTGGTTTTGATAAGCCCATATCCTAAATACAAGGGAAATAACTGCAGTTAATGGAGAAGACTTGACAAAATAAGATCTAGAAAGCACATATTTGCTGGTAATACTTTTTATCTTTTGATTCCTTAGCAGTAGAAGATAGGAAGTTGTTTATTGGAATGATATCCAAGAAGTGCAATGAAAATGATATTCGAGTGATGTTCTCCCCCTTTGGGCAGATTGAAGAATGCAGGATATTACGGGGCCCGGATGGCTTGAGCCGAGGTAAGCAAAGCAAGAAGCTTTTTTGGCAGTTTGAGGATGCTGGAGGCTGCCTTTTGCAACTCAACCTGGCATTTGAGCTTTTTCAGTGGTTCCCACCTACACCCCCTCCCTGCCCAGTAAGCATTTTCATTCCTGTATTCACCCCAATAGTTGTGGAGGTAGTGAACAACTTGATTCTTTTTTGTTCTTTCCCCAGGTTGTGCATTTGTGACTTTTACAACAAGAGCCATGGCACAAACAGCAATCAAAGCAATGCACCAAGCACAAACCATGGAGGTAAAACAAGTTAGTGGGTGTCAGGAGCAGATGTAATTTGTCAGACAATCACTATGGAGTTTAAAGGACTAGAGAGCAGAGAGCAGGATAAGTGCAGTTGTGTGTTTCTTCACAAATACTGCTCCTGGACCTTTGTGTTTATTCTGCTCTATTTTTAGTGTTTGAGATAGAAACTTCATCTGCAGAGAAAATACCAAAATACAAAATAGAATTAAAAGCAAACAAGATTTTGAGCCTTTGATAAAATGTGCTATTTGAATATTTGTGTGTCTGCATGTATGCATAGAGGAGGAGGGAAATGCTTCCAATGACTGGGTCTTAATGCAGTATTTTTGTGACTGCTGGGGATAGCAAGTATGTAATTGTTTGAATTGCTGTTTGCAGGGTTGCTCTTCTCCCATTGTTGTAAAATTTGCAGACACGCAGAAGGACAAAGAGCAGAAACGAATTGCTCAGCAACTTCAGCAACAAATGCAACAGATCAGTGCTGCCTCAATATGGGGAAACCTGGCTGGTCTCAACACACTTGGACCCCAGTACTTAGCAGTGAGTTTCTGATTTGATCTGTTTTCATCTCTTCAGGGTTTGCAGTGTCTGACTGTCTTGCAATGTTTAATATATTCATTTTTAGAAGGCTCCTGGTAGATAGGAGCTGGGTTCTTAATCCCCATTTTGTGGATGAGAAGGCTGAAACTGTGTTATGTGCTCTCATCTAGCTGGGATACATTTAAGGGAGGATTTCAACCCCAGTCACAGTAGCCCTAATTACTGAAACCTTGGGGTTTTCTCCTGTGTTCTGTAGAATGTGCTTTTTCTTTTTTATACTACTGCCTCAATGTTTACTATATAAATGCCCTTTTCATGTCTATCTGATGGCATAGTTCTTGTATTCCTTTATCATTTTGTTTCCGTCATCCTCTTCCAGTGTAACCTGGAACAGTACTTGGTACTGTCCAAATAGAAAAGATCAGATTGGAAACAGAGTAAATAAACCCCAACAACAAAAACCAAACCAAATAAAGACAAACCCTACAGAAAATAGAGAGAAACTACTCTCTTTAGCAAAAAAGATGTAACAGAAAGTAGACTGTAGTTTCATTTTGGTTGATTTTGCTGGGTCCCTAAAGGATGAACTTTTCAAAAACTGATGTGCTCTGACATATGTGGGTTGCCAGAGTAGCTCTGAGAACTGTATTTATGCAAACTAAAGTCTGAGGAACAGAAAAGGAAAATTTCAACTCATTCTTGGTATGGTGTATAGTTGAAATGGGGCAATTCTCTTACTACTTTTTTAGTTTGGGTAGATTGGAATTTTTTTATAACACCAACTAGTTAATGGAGAAAGGAACTGGAAATCTCTAAATAGCTTCTGAGCTGAGGCTTGAAATGTCTCTCACATCTACTGTGCATAAGGAAAGTAGAGGAGGTTCTCTCTCATGGTGGCTCTTTGGTTTTGATATGGCATTGCCATTTATCCCATGCTGGCAGTGTCAGCTGTAAAGTCTGTTTTGAGGTAGCGTATCCTTAGGGGTGGCAATCCTGCCTTAGGTGCTTTGAATAGAAATTCTCTCTCACTACTTATTCTACTGGTTTTGTCTTGGTGTATTGGCTATAATTTTCCCTCAGCATTGATGCTGTTGAGTGAGGAAAGCATTGTGCTGTTGCTTTGGCTGCAATGTGATGCATGGGCTACGTGGAGCTTCACCGTGGTGGTGCTCTGGCTGTATTGTTCAGAGAATTCTCTTTACGCTTTGCTATGGTGTGGTGCATGGGCTGCAGGAATTCATTTGTGACGGCGCTCTGGCTGTGGTGTGATGCAGTTTCTCCCAGAAGCAGAGCCAGCCCTCACTCTCACTCTTGTTTTGTTTTTTGGTGTAATGTCTAGCTTTATTTGCAGCTCCTTCAGCAGACAGCAGCTGCTTCATCTGGGAACCTGAACACACTGAGCAGCCTCCACCCCATGGGAGGTGAGTTTTTTTCCACCAGAAGACAAATTCAGTGCCAAACAAAAGAGAACAAGGGTAGAGAAAGTAGCCAAAAGGCTGTAGGCATTTTAATCTCATTTGAAATAAGTAGTCCTGAGTTTACCAACTCCTTTGAAATGACAGGAATTCTCTGCTACAAGTGTGGATGTTCCTTCTTAATCTTAGTTAACTCTTGTCCCCAAGGTAAGTGGTGGTATCTACCCAACCTCTGGCATTTAAAATTATCTTCCCTTATGGATAATAAAAAGAATGCTCTCTGTATTTGTTCTCATGCAAACAGGTGCATACATGATGAACTGTGTTTTGAAATAGGCACTAATGCACATGTATTCAGTGGTACTAGATTCTTAGTTTTCCCATTTTCAATGTATTTAAGGACAAAGCATGGAAGTTGGAAATACACTGTTGTTAGAAACGTGAGCTAGTCCTTCATTCAGATTCTTCTATTCATTCATTTGAATTACAGTTAATTATGCCATTGCTGTTAGGGAGATATCAGCTTCATATATATGAGCCCAATTCCTTGCTGTGGACTGCTAGTCAGAATATTCACTGAGTATAGCAGTCCTGGATTGGTTGTCCCTTTTGTCTTCACACAGTTGGGAATAATAAAACACATGTTAGCAACTCCATTCACCACATTACCTAAACTCTTCTGCTGGCAGAAAAACCTATAGTTTTGATTTTAATACTGAACACTTTTAACTTTTCAAATTGCCTCCTGGAGTTTTATGGTGATTGCCAATATCACACGCCCTGTCTGTGGAGAAGTTCATCCAAAAGTGTCTTTGTAGATTGACTTGTGTTGGCTGGTGCACCCATCAGTAACAATTACAAGCTTTTGCGAAGTGTTATATTTTCCCTTGTAAGAATTTTGATTTATACTGGAAGTTGATTCTAAATTCAGCTTCCTACTTTGACTTCTTTCATGTTATACCTACCTCTTCAGAGCTCTTAGATCTAAGACTCTTGCAAAAAGCAATTTTTTTAAAAGTCTGTTTCACTAATATCCTGTGTGGTGATGATCTATTTTGTTATGCACATGATGCTGCCTTTTTTCCCCTCCTGTGTCTGCTTAAAAACAAGATGTAACAAAGGAGAAAGTACAGCAGTAAGGACTGGAGCAGAGGGAAGGGGGTAACTAGCTGAGACTGAGAAGTTTCCAGGGTAATTCTGTCTTCACTATTAAAAAAAAAAAAAAATTAAAAATTGAGAAACCAGACGTATAAATAGCATGTTGCATGGTTTTTCCAAATCTGTGATTCTCTACAAAAAATTCGTAGTTTTAAGGTCTTGATAATATCTCAGCTGATCTCCTTTCTTGAAATTCATAGAAAGAAAAGTAGGTAATTAGAACCCAAACTATGTCAGACTTTGTAAACAAAATTTAATCTTGAAGCTGTTTAAAAGCAGATGGGAAAACAGTGTGATGACAAGAGGACAGGTGCTGTGTGCACATGACAAACTGCTTCAGTAAGGAACAAGCTGCTCTGTTCTTCATTAGCTCCAACACTTGCACTTTTAACCCTCTGTAGCACAATAAAAGGAAAATAGAAAACTTTTTGATTTTAACTTCCTGCTTTTATGTTACAATGGAATCTTGTGTATCTAAATAGAGGCAGAATCCACTTGTTTTGGGAACTAAATTTGCCTAGGGAAACAGACCCTGCCACAAAGAGAAAACAATTTAAAAAGTTAAAAAACCCAAACAAACTATCCTAAAGGTATTATAATTATTTTAGAAAATAATTAGTTTATACTGCATTGCCACATTCTTATGTTGTCTGTTTACATGCTTAAATTACAAAACTGATGTTTTAATTATTTGAGTTGTGTGCTTTGCTCCCAAGGTCTTACCAAGTATCCAAAAGATGAGATACCACCTCTGCTTAGGATGTTCTGATGTTGTTAAATTAAGGGTGATTCATTTAGTTTTGTTTTTAATTATGTTGGGAATAAATATTAGAGGTTGTCTGAAGTCAGATGAAGAGAGGAGGAATTGTTAAAGTAATCAAAGGTAGAGACAAAAAAAATGGAAGGTAAGGGAAGAGTGAGGGGAGGCAGAATTGGAAGAATGGGGCTTGTCTACCCAAGGATGGCTAAAATACAGAATTAAGGAGGAGATCCATTTTAGTGATAATTCTGTGACAGGAAAAGAGGACAAAGTACGGTCAGTACTGACCAAATGGTTTCATTCAAAAAGGATGGTTCAAGATGAAGGTGAATCAGATGAATAAATTGACCAGTAAAATTCATAAGCACAGGGGTCCCTTCCTCCCCCTGCAGTATTCCGTGCTCCCTATGCACAGCATGCCTGAGGCTTCCTGTTTTCCTTGCCAGTGTGTTTGACCAGCCTACACATACATTGGCTGATCTGTGGTCAGGACTTGCCACTTAACAATTGTCTCACAATTGACTGCTGCTTCTTGGCTGCCAGGGGGAGCAAACAAAACATGCTGGTGCTCAGCTGATGGTGGGTTAAAACCATTACTTTGTGGCCACTGTGGTGTGAGGCCTTCGTGAAAGAATTTGCAGTTACTGCTGTCCCCATACAAAGAGCGTGGAGGGACAATGAGAGTGCATGAGCTCTCAGACCCTGACTTCACTCTTATGCTTTTGTTGACTGGAGAGAACACTGCTTGAAAATTTCTGTACTTTGGCGTCTCCATCTGAGGTAATGACTACCTGGCCTCTTCCCGAATCACATCTATCTGGCCAAACAAAACCTTTTTAATTATAGCATGGAATTGCAATGTAGAAAAGAGCAGTAACTAGCATTAAGCCTGTTGCTTTTAAGCTCCTTCCTGTTCCTCCCTTGTGATGAGGTTGCTGGATCTGTTACCCTTGCGTGATGGTGGCTCTTACAGGAGAAACTCCACATTCTTGCCTGTGTTGCAGGACTGAATGCGATGCAGTTACAGAACCTGGCCGCGCTGGCAGCTGCGGCCAGTGCAGCTCAGAACACACCGAGTGGCACCGCTGCACTCACCTCCTCCAGCAGCCCCCTGAGTGTGCTCACCAGCTCAGGTAAGAGACTGCCCGTGCTGTAGCCTGACATGCATTGCCTTGGAAGTCCTTTCAGGACAGATGTCACCTGTTTTGTCTATCCCTTTTTGTCACTTTCATGTTGATCTTAATAGATAAACAGTTTACTAGTAGATTCACTGGCCTCTGTTCAGGGTAGATATCTTTGCCACCAGCAAAGGCTTTTTTACCTGCTGTGTCTCTTCCTCCAAATGGTCAGATTAATTTAGAGTAAAAAGAATTTTTGAGGTCATCATGAAGCAGAAAGGTAGGTGACCTCCTTCCAGTCATGTTATTGCAATTCCATCACATATTTGGTTTATCTGTGATTTTAGGCAGGCACTGTGGTAAATACATCCTGTTCCTCTCAATATGGAAAGAGAAAATGCCTTTAGCATGAGGTAATGCATTCTGTGCACTAGAACAATACAGTTTCTATTCCATTAATGAAGATAAGAATATTATAACTTCCTCATAAAAGTAGTATAAACAGACACCTAGCACTTTTACTGGAAAGTAGTTGTCTAGAACTTAATGTATGAGTTGCACATAAAAATCAGTATCTTCCTTTTGTGTGGCTTTTATGTGTTTTGTTTGTTTTGGGTTGGGTTTTTTAACTTTAGAATATGTATATTAACCAGAAATACTAGAATGTCCAAGTAGTGTTTTTTTGCTGCCTTATTGTTAAAAGTGATCATTAAATGCCACAAGCAAAAAACTAAAATAAATTCAATTGTGCTTATGGCAGACCTGCTAAGTTTTTGTCACAAACAAGGATCAGTACTCTACTCAGTTATTTCTATCCTATTTCGAGTTTTTACTAAATCCTGGCATGAGAAGGGAGACCCTCTATTTTCAGGGTGTCAGTTTTCCAGCATCTCTGGCTTCTATCCTACAGAGTTGACATCCTCACCTGTGATTGTGAGAGACCAAAGAGGGCTGGAGGGGAGGGGGTTTTAAATTTCCACATGTAGATTTTGAATTGCGTAGGAGGACCAAGGAGCCGGCTAAGAGATTATAAAGAGATTACAAGGAAAAGCTGTTTAGAAAACCTTATGTCACATGATTGGGAATTAAACCATGGGTGCTTTGCACAGTTTTCTACTTAAAGAAATTCCCAAGGAAGCGTTTAGTTCAAAGAGTGTTCTGTTGCTGGACATTATTTACATAAGAACTTTGTGGTCTGCAATCCTTAAAAGATTGAAATTTTAAAATTTATCTTGACCCCCAGCTATGTATCCTATTCTATAATTAAAAAACAAACAAAACCAAAAAACAGTGAAAAGTTCAGACTACACAGGAGCTGCATTTATAACCCACTAATGCTTCTTCATCATAAAGGAAGCACAAAGGTGAATATATCTGAGAGTTTCTCCTTTATTTCCTCATGCTTTGTCAGGTTACAATTTGCTGTGCTGGCATTTAGAGCTAAGATTTCCTTATTGGCTGTCATGTCTAATGACTGCAGCAAGTTTGTTCTCTGTTTTGTTGAGGTGGAGAAAGGGGCTGGCAGGTTGTGAAGTTCAAATGTCAGATGTGCTAGAAAAAGCAGAAACAGTCCCTTATCAGAAGCATGCAGTGAAAGGACAAGGGCAATGGGCACAAGTTGCAGCCGAGAAAATTCTGATTAGATAGAAGAATAAAATTAATGGCAAGAGTGATCAAGCTCAGGAACAAGATGCCAGAGGGGCTGTGGAATCTCCATCATTTCAGAGACTGAGAATGCAATCAGAAAGGACCCTTTCAAATTCAGAGGTTAGACCAGCTCTGAGCAGACTGCTAGACAGGGTGATCCACAAAGGTCCCTTTCAAATGAAGTTATGCTACTATTGAGCAGTTCTTTGGAATTGTTTTCCCCTCTGTGAATTTTGGCTGTTCCACAGAACTACACAGGTTCCTTTTTCCTTGGCGAGAGACATATTTGAGGAGTCTGTTCCATTTTTTATCATGCTGGTGGAGGGGCTAGGGGGTGGGGAGCAGCCCATTTTCCAGTACTTTCTGTGCTGAATCCAAATAACCTTCTGATGGTCAGTAATATCAATAAATGATTGTGTGTTAACAATTCAGTTATCATGAAGGATCATTTGTATTAATATCCTATACAGATGTATCAGTTCACTCTTCACAGGCTTGCAACATGAAGCAGGCACTACTGTATTGCTCTTTAAACCTAATTTCAAGTATAATTTTAAAGAGTAAAGATTAGCTTTGTTCAACAGAAATAAAAAGTTTTGGAGGGCTTGTGGTCTATAAGTAGTCACTGACATCAAACTCTGAAATGGTTCTAGTGCTTTTCCTTAGAGGTATAAATATGCTTCACCTTTTAAAACTGTACTCAAATTGGGATGAGGGGAAGCCTCAATGTATACAGACACATTCAATCCCATGATAATTGCTTGTAATTATGCAGCTTTTAAACTCTTGAGTCTTTAAGCAAACTTGAAAATCTATTTGGATTAATATTCATATGTGCATTCACTCTGTATGTATTCACATAGAAGGCTGTTGGACTCCACACAGAAAACATCTATCCCTCCTGAAGCACACCTAGACCTTGAAGAAACTCAGTATATAGCAGTTCAGTACCATGTGTTAGTAAGTGCTTGCCTTGTCTGAGGGACATATGGCAACATCTACTGTGATAACCTCTTAAACCTAACTGCAGATGAGATGACTAACTCCTTGACTTCTCTCCATCTGTCATCCAAATGTTCACCTGATGCTTATTTGGACATCTCTCCTCAAACTGCATAATTGGTGGAAAAATCCAGACAGTCCTTCTCCATAGTTGCCTTCTTGATCTTCCTTCATCTGCACTGATATTTGTGTCTGGGGAACTTGGAAGTCTACACAGTGCAGTTCATGGACTATGCATAGGTTACATGTCAAAATGGTTCAACTCAGAGGGGTTACATATTGTGATTGTGCTGTCTTCCTACCCATTTCAGTCAATTTCCTTTAGATAGTTCCAAGCACAACTGTGTTTTTTGATGTAGAATGGGTTGAAGTAAAACCTTCAAGCTTGCTGAAGATCAGCTGCTCTTGGAACTGAACAGTCTGCTGCTGTTAGGTAGTTATTGTTGCAGAGACCATGGCCATAGACAAACTCACTTAAACTGCTAGCTCGTAAAAGGGATGTTCAAGAAAATATTATAGAAGTATCTCAGGATAGGAGTGTCTTGTCTGCCATCTTTTTGACTCAAGCACCAATAAGATTGTCTGCTCCAGAACAGAATAGAATGGTTGCAAACACTGAGGTATGTTTCCATTTTCACTCCTTCTAAGGACAACCTCAAAGGTCCAGCAAAGCTTAGATGATTTTCTTGGCCTTGGTGTGTCTCTGACAAAATTGTTTTCAGAGATAGCATAGTATTTCTGGTTTTACTGGAACTAATTCCGGCACAGTTCAGTCAGATTCATCGCCTGAATTTAACTTCTCTTCAGGTCATTGCTTGGATGCTACTTGCCTGAGTTAGGACAGGCTTACTGTTCCCTCAGTTTACCTACCTCCACAAGTTGTTACTTGATGTCCTTGTCCAAGTTTCATTATCTTTCTAATCATATATCTTTCTACAAAGCTCTTCTTTATTACATATTCAAATTTTCTGAAAACTTTAAATATTTTCAACTGCTTCTGTTAGAGTTAGCCTTTTTGACTAAATATAACTCAGTAGATAGGTCTAAGAAACTTAACTTTAGAAGCAAGAAAAAAAACCCAACAACCCACCAAAAGTTGCACAGAAACAATGCTAGGAATGGAGTAAAGAACATGTATAAAACAATATTGGTTTTCCATCCCCATTGCTTTGTTCTCTTTTCTGATCTAAAATATAATACAAGAAAAACTGTACAACAGAAATAATGACTAGAACTGTGGCACTCCTCCCCTGTTAGCAACAGCCTGAAAAATAGAAGACTGACATGGGAGAAGGATATGATCGCAGCCTAGAAATGCATTAGTGTTGTGATGAAGATGAATAGGGAAAAACCAGTCATTAGGTATTTCAAGAAAATAATTGCATGATTTCAGGTCAAGTTGTCACCTGATAATTTAAAAATAAAAAAGATTTTTCTTAGCATAGTGCATGATCAAATTGCAGAAGTTGTGCCTTAGAACATAGTAGAGTCCAACAATTCGGTGTTCAAATTGCGCTGAAATTAATGAATGAAAATCATAACTTTATTACAAAGACACTGCCTTTGGCTGAAAAAATCCTAGATTCACAGATGGCTGTGTCGGTATACAGACCATGCATAGGAAGCAGTCCTTTGTAATTGCCCTGTATTTCTGCTTTACTGTTGCTTAACTGCCTTTTGTCATCATCAGAAATGGGATGCTGTCTTCAATTCCTGCATACATAGGATCAAGAAAATACAGACAAGTCTTCCATTTTCTTGGCATTTTCAGTACTAAAGCATTTCTTGTTTTGCCTAAAGCAATTTCTGATAAAGGCAGCTAAACTAAAATAACTGTGTGATCAGCTTTTTATAGTGGTTTAACTGAATTTATTTAAAATCACAACCTTTTAAAATAGGGAAGGTATCCATTTTCTCTCTCACTTCGTTCTCTAGCCTTTTTTTTCTTAGCTGCTACTATTTTATTTGGGATAGGTTTGGGAGGGTTTTTAAGTGGTGTTCTCATCTGTCAAATATAGTGTCTTTTTGAATTATAAAGATCAGCAATGAAATGTTGCAGAAGCAAGTGATATTTTAAAATCAAGGTAACTCTATGATTTCTGAACTCTGGCTTTTATTCAGCCAGCTGTGTTAGGTTTTCTACCAACTTGAGGGTTATACTGTAACTTGTTCTCTGTCTTTTCCCAACATTTAATATGCTACTGATAATAAGACATGAAGTATCTCCTTTTCCTCAGAGTATCTTGAAATATAGTTTGGGACATCGTCTTTCAATTTTTGATTTATTAGGAGAGTTTGTCTAAACATGTACTAGAGGAGGTGTATCATTTCTTCTGTTAGTACAAAAGGTGGTATGAAGTGCAGCTCTCTGGTTCTCATGTTGCTTTTGTTAGGTAGAGCTTTCGCTGGGGCTTGTTAGGCTGTATTCCATTTATATAGTTCCAGTATCCCACCCCAGCTGAGACTTTGTGCCACATATATGAAGTGGTAAATATGTAGTGTGTGTGAAACTGCTTGAAAGATGCTAACAATTCCTTTAAAGTTTTAATGGATGTATGCAGCATAATCGCTAATCACAGAAACATGAGGAAAACTGAAAATGCCTCAAATTCAGTTCTTCTCTTACCCCCTTGGTCAAACCAATAAATTCCTCTTGAAAGGAGACTACAAGATGCTTCTACAGCATCAGTGTTCAGTATCTTTTAATTTTTAGCAGCCATAAATATTTTCTAGTGCATCTTGTGCAGTAAATTTCAACTTCTTGGTTAATAGCAATACACATAGCTTTTCTCTTTCACTAGTGCACAAACCCGTTAGAAAAACCACTGCTATATAATCATAAAAATACTAAGCATTTCTTATTTTATGATGTCCAAAAATCTTTGTAGATGACCTCAATTTGAACTTCTGTTTCTTGTGATATACCAACTTGGAAAACTTTTTTTTCTCATGATTTTGATGTTGACTTCTGTAGAACTAACTGTAGAAATTGGTAGGCCATGTAAGCTGTTACTCTGCTAGATACTGTATCTGCAGACTTCTCTTACTGAGTCAGTGTGGTTGAAGACGTTGCTGGAATAGCCAATAGAGGACAGACTCTGTATTTTTGGATGTACATTTCAAGACTTTTCTCAGTCCTAGCCCCAGCTGCGGCAGTAGGATTTTTAATAGAAAATTATTTAATGTGTCAAATTAATCTAGGCATGTGGTGTTCCTGTTCTGGCAGTATTGGAAAACCATATGCTCAGCCTTCTTCAGTGACCCTAGTATCTATGTTGCAGGTCTTTTTCACCCTGAGTGATGCTTCAAGGATATATGTTAATACATAGCAAGAGACTCTTTCTTTAGGCAGCAGGAAACAGGGCATCACTGCTGGTTATCTTATGTTGAGATACAGTTTAGCCAACATTTGTATAATGTCTCAATCTTTTGTGTCTTAGACTTACTGACATTATTATTGCTACAAAAAATAGATGTTATGATGAAGTAGAAACTTTCGAAAAATGGAGGAAGGGCTTAGAACGTATAAGAAGTGTGATCAATCAAGTGGGCTTGGGGGTTTTTTTTTACATAAAGTTGCCTGGATCTGTTCCTTAATAGTTTTTTCTACTGGAATAACTTAATGAAGAAGCTGAATTATCAGGACCAAAAAAATATTAGTTGAAGTTTAATTATTTTGTTTTAATAGCAGGTTCCTCACCTAGTTCCAGTAGCAGCTCCTCTGTTAATCCAATGGCTTCTCTTGGAGCATTGCAGACGCTGGCAGGTGCTACAGCAGGCCTGAACGTTAGCTCTTTAGCAGGTAAGTGATGTGTAGTGGTGGCTTGGGGGAATCGCTGATTACCATTCCTCAGCCTGGGCTAGCTCTCTGGGGTGATTTTTTCTGCTCCCTGCTTTTTGTAACCATGCAGAGCGTTTGAAAGGTTATTGATCTGGCTCAGTGGAAGCACTCAGTCATCTTTTATTTCCTCTTTCTTATACAGGAATGGCAGCCTTAAATGGAGGACTTGGCAGTGGTGGTCTCTCAAATGGGACAGGTAGCACAATGGAAGCCCTCACACAGGCTTATTCTGGAATCCAGCAATATGCTGCTGCTGCACTGCCCACACTCTATAACCAGAGTCTCTTAACGCAGCAGAGTATTGGTGCAGCAGGAAGTCAAAAAGAAGGTAGGCAGAAAGTTGTAGAAACTACTTGAGAGGGGTTTTCAAAAGGGCCAGCTTAGCCCTTGCACCTACCTTATCTGCAGATTTTTTATTTGGTGGCATTTTTTAGAATCCAGGAGTTACGGAAGATAAAGAAGGACTGTGGGATGTTTCTACTAAGGGCTGCTCAAAGTAGTTTTTATACAAGACGTTTCTCATGGGGTTTGTCGAGTCTTAAGTGCTTCCTTAATCATATTCCTCCATGTTCTCAGAGGGAAGGAGAATATGAGTCTACAGCTCACTGTCAGAGAATCAGATGTGGTTTTGTTAAGGTAGTTTTCTTGGTCCTTCATATCTTCCAACAGATACTTAATGCCAGTCTTTTCACTCTTCAGATTCAGGTTAAATTTAATAAGTAGTGTAAAGTAATGTAGAATGTAGGACTAAGTTTTCAGCAGAAGGTAGCATGTTTAGAAAAGAATCTGTTGGATTACAAGCAATGTGATTATTTGTGTTTTGTATGGAAATTTATTTAGTTGCTTTGGGACCACAGGTTTTGCATAGCCATTTTTTGTTTAGTCAACATCTAGCACTCAGACTTACTGTTCAGCTTTCATTACAGCAAGTATCTGTGAACCAGTTGTGGCACAATGTGTAAAGTACAAACAAAAGTGGTGAGAAAGAGCTAGAATTATTTGAGTGATCAATCCCAGCAAAGGGTCATGCTAATTTATTCTGGAATCAAGTGCTCTGCAGTAGTGTAAATAGCAGTTTCATTGTTTTATCTAGAAAATTTGTCTTGAGTGGCTATTCCACCTTTTTTTGTACAATGGGTATATGGTATCCATGCTCTTTCTGAATGTATTATCCTACTTGTTGTTTGAAGGTCCAGAGGGAGCCAATCTGTTTATCTACCATCTTCCCCAGGAGTTTGGGGATCAGGATCTGCTGCAGATGTTCATGCCATTTGGAAATGTCGTCTCTGCCAAGGTTTTCATTGACAAGCAGACCAATCTAAGCAAGTGTTTTGGTATGTTGGATCTACAGCTTCTCTATGAGGGGAAGCAAAGGAGTAGACACTGATCTCTTCTCTCTGGTGACCAGTGACAGGACCCAAGATAAAGGCCTGAAGCCTTTAATGGGGGGGTTTAGGTTGGATATTAGGAAAAGGGTTCTTCACCTGCAGGGTGAATGGGCATTGGAACAGGCTCCCCAGGGAAGTGGTCACAGCACCAGCCTGACAGAGTTCAAGGAGTGTTTGGAAACTGCTCTCAGACACACAGTGTGATTCTCGGGATGTCTTGTGCGGGGACTTCAGTCATCTTTGTGGATCCATTCCAACTCAGAATATTTTATCATTCTGTAAATCATTAGCTGTAAAAAGGTGGCTTTTTTAGTAATCTCTTTTTCAGTATATTGTCTAGTGTAGCTTTTAAGTAAGTAGTGAATCTCTATATATTCCTAAAAAACTAAATAAACCAAACACTTCCAGCAATAAACTGTATTTTCAATGTGACTTTTTGCTTTTCCCAATTTCATACTGTTGTGCCTCATAGTTGTGTTCTGGCCCTAGATAATTCTCCCTGAGATTAGCTCAGTTGGTTAGAGCATGATGCTAATAATGCCAAGGTTGTAGGCTTGATCCCCTTATGGGCCACTCACTTAGGAGCTGGATTCCTTGATCCTTGTGGATTCCTTCTAACTCAGAATGTTCTATTACTGCTATTTGTGTTTGCAGACTGTAAACCTGAGATAGTTCCTCCTCTTCCTGTCTTTTCAATAAGTTTGTGTTGCTCTCTATATTACTTAGTACATTATGATTATGAATTATTTCTATTAATATATTCATATATATTTATTGTGGGTACCGTATTGCATTTTTGAGGTGCTGTAAGCTCTCATAACTTTTTATAGATGGAGATTTATTGTGATGGAATAGGAGAGGTGAGCCTTTCTCTATAGTTTTGATAGCTTTGTGTCTACATAATATCCTGAATTTTTTCCTATTTGAGCCAAAAGATGTGGACAATCTGGTGCTTTGTGAGAATACAAAAATATGCTGATCATTCAGCTATGACACCTGCATATTATGGACAGGTAGACGTTGACTGGAGTGGGAGTTATTCTCACTCTAGACATTGAGTGGAGTTATTTAAAATAGGTTCCTTCAAAACCCTGGAGAAGTTTGTTTTCAGGATAATCTTTTCCAGGAATGATATGCAACCTCTCATCTGAGAGCATCCTACACATAGTAGAGGTACCAGTGCTACCCTTCCTTGACAAGCTATTTCACTCCAAACAAATCTGCACCCATAATGTCATGAGGGTGATTTCAGTCTTGTATGTTTAATGAGCTTTTGGATCTGGATGAACATTATCCAGGTTTGGTTTTTTCCCAGGTATGAGTTCTTATAAAATAAGCAGCAGTACTTATTTTGTTGATAGACTAGAAAATGCTATTTTAATTTCCTGAGCTGTGTATATCTATCCAAAGTTCCATATGTCAGAAATCAATGCTTTGTTTGAGAGCCCCTAGAAGTTATTATGAGGAGTCTAAAACAGTTGTGAGCTTCTGAAAATGACACTTCATGCAAGCCTCTCTGACCTTGTGAGTGCTTGCATTTCCACTTGTGAGTAGCTGTTGTGGGCAGCTTTGGCAATTATGGGGTAATTGTGTGTTTTCCTTTCCTCAGGTTTTGTAAGTTACGACAATCCTGTCTCTGCACAGGCTGCCATTCAGTCAATGAACGGCTTCCAGATCGGCATGAAGCGGCTGAAAGTACAGCTCAAGCGCTCCAAGAACGACAGCAAGCCATACTGAGCACCCTCCCCTCCGGGACTGGAGTGAGAAGGATCTTCTGGTAAGTTGGAGAGGAGCGCACTTAGTGATTCGAAGCCCTAAGGCTGTGTTTTTACAGTCCTGGAAGCTGATCCATGCCTTCTATCTGGCACATCTTCCCTTGAAGACTCTGCTGCAGCCTCTGCTGAGAATCCCGCTTCGGATGGAGGACAAGTTTGTGCTTTTGTTTCCAGTGTTTTACTTTGGAGTTTAGGTGCCATATCACTGAGGTTTTTTGTTTAGTTTTGTTTTTTTTTTTTCTCCCTTATTTGAAGTTTGCTGTGTTTGTAACCAGTGTGTGTTGAGAAGGACCAATGCCAGCTCCTTGGGGTGGGGAGAGAAGGTTAAAGGGAGCAGCAGAAACTGACACCACACTGCCTTGGGGTAGAGAGGAGAAGGGAAAGCAGAAATAACACAGAACAGCTGATGAAAACAAAGATGGGCAAGGAGAACAGAGTCCTGGGTGGGAAAGAACTGGCTCCATGTAGCCTTTGTCATGCCCCATCCACTCTTTGAGATTTCCTTAACTGTATGCCAACAGTGGGGATTTAGTAAATCATCTCTAAAGCGGGAGATGGGCTAAAAGGGTGAACACACTAACAAGCCAAAGGAAAACTGCAGATTTTTTTTGCTATGTATAAACTAGTGTTTATATAGCACTGTGAATGTACACAGCACTTTATAAAATTATTAGATAATGTCTCTGCCCAGAAAATTTCACACTCTATCTACAGTGGAATATTAATGATGCAGTGAATTTCTCCATATATAAGAAAACTTAACCTATGTACTTTATCTAGGTTTTGTGGAAGGGTAGAGGCAGCTTAGTCTGGATGAATACATGTGGGTCTGGAAACAAGAAGCTTTAGATCCCTGATAACCTGCAGAAATTTTTGATTATTTTTCTTCTTAACAGTTGATCCCATTCCCCATTTCTGTGGAATAATGTCATTTTTTTGCAGAGATTGCTATGAATTCCTTTTCATAAGCATAATGTAAGTGCTGATTGTTTATTGAAATTATAATTTCCTGTTTTGTTGGGGTTTTTTTGTTGAACAAAACTTGTGCAGTGACTTGGTCTAGTAATTAGGTGTATCCTTCTACTGCAGTTTTCCTTTAAGGTGGTGTGTCAGTGCAAAACAGGCTAAACCAGGAGCTGCGGAACCAGAGTATTGAGCCATTCAATCTTTTTCTGCCTTTTGGTACTGTTATCTTTTCTATTGAAAAAAAATTGAACACACCTCCTAAGTGAACACACACTTCTTCTGCACACTAGTGAAATTGCTAGTGCAGTGCTAAGGGCCTTTGATATTCACTGGTTTTAGGGGGCTCAAAGGACTTTTGACACTCTGGCCTGAGCTGTTTCAAGAAATCAGTGTAGAGTTCCATTTTATAACCACCAAAATCCACCTCTGTCACAAGAGGAAGTTTACAATTTCTGTGTGTTTAACAGAAGTTCAATTTACCTCATAATATCTCCTTTTCCTTGTTTTCTTTGTATTCCTGGGTTGTAAGGCTGTTTCCCAGGGCACCAGCTAACACTGCAGTCTGGGATCCAGCTGCTAAATGATGTGTGTGGGTCAGATGTGGGGTCAGGACTTCGTGTTCTACTCCAGCAGGAGGAGCACTAAACCCATCAAACCTGAGATCTCGGGTCAGAATCCCCACTTGTGTGCAGTGATCTATTGGGAATTTTGGGCATTTCCAGGGACTGGGCCCCCTGGGATCTCAAACCTCAGAATTACAAGGCCTGATAAGTAACATCCAAGGGGAGCCCTTTCCAACTCTTAGATTGAAAATCAAACAGTTGATGTCAGTCTGTCCGTATTGATGGCAGACAGGTAAATCTGTCAGTATTATTTAAATAATTCTGTGGTGGCAAAGTTTCGAAGGCCAGATTGCCAAATTTCCCAGTTATGCTGGCATGTGGTACCCTTCTATGTTAATTATTTGAATCTCTCTAGAAACGTAAACATACACTGAAGTGAACCATGTACACTTGAATTCTGCACCATAGGAAAGATGTGTCCTGGTTTTCTGAGAAAAGAGTGTTGGGAGTGTGAAGGCCTCCAGGGTGATAATGGGATTTTTTATATATATATATATAAATTATATACTTTTCAAAAAAAGGAAAAAAAAAAAAAAAAATAAAAAAACATAGTTGGGAGCAACTGCTCCAAGTGCAACCTGCTGTACCCAAGAATGTTGTTTCTATTTTTATAGAAGTTTTATACCGCTCCAGGGTGGAGAATATTTATTACCTAAATTATTTCACTGGAAAAAAAGGCCAGGGTTTTGTAGAATCCTGAATGTGATTGTTTTACACACATAATGATGTGCATGATTGAAACTACTGATTTTCAGTGGCCTGTTTGCAGCCCAACAACTGCTAAACGAGGAAGGTGAATGCTGTGAACCAGTGGAGGAGAGCACTGTGCTCTGGGGTCTCTACAGTCACTCTTACCTTCTTTGCACCCTACCCCACTGTACTATCCAAGACCTTTGTCCTGTTTTTCTTTTAACCTGATGCTCTGACCTCTTTACTATTCATTGCAGTTGCCCCAAATTAGATATTTTAGCTTCTTCATCCTATAGTGTGTCCTCAGTACTGTAACTTACAGATCAAGCTTGGCATTGTTGCAAATAGGTGCGACTTCTATTAATTTTAGGAGATTCACCAGTTTACACTGTGGCTTAGTTTGATCAGTGACTCCTCCCAGACATAATCACCTTAAGACACCTAACTTGGGCTAGCTCTTGTGCCTTACTGGCATAACTATAAGTATTGCCAAAAAGAAAAAGAAGATTAATCTATGCAGGTTAAATTTTAAAAGATGTGATCCTCAGATGGTTTGAATCAATGCAGTTCAGCTCTCTGAATGCAGTAGAGGTGCATCAGTTTTCACCAGCTGAAGATGTTGCCCTTTTTGTGTATTTGTTTCAGATTTCCCTTTCTCGATGTATCAATGTGTATGTTGCCAAAGTTAATAAATGTATCAAGTTTGTGACTTGGGCAGATTTTTTTTCTAATAACAAAACTGATCAGAGAAAGTCAACATTTCTGTGTCTGTTTGGTGGCTGCCGCTGATTGTGAGGATTTAGGCTGCTCTTGCCTTTCAGTCTTAAGCCAGTTTTCTTCCTCACTTATTGGCAGTAAAGTCTGGGATTTTGGGGACTTGGGGCTTTTAAATTTTATTTTTAGTTCATATCATACTCTCATTCAAGTGCAAATCAAATCAGTGTCAAATGCTTTACTTCCCAGATAATAAAATAGGAGTTGGGTGAGTTCAAATAAACTGCAGAAGGTTGGCTGAAGTAGCCACATGGACAAAGTATGCTGTATGCTTAAAACCAAAGAACATGATTTTCTACAATAAAAGCTAAAAGGACTTCTGATGAAATAGAATTCCTTATTATGTGTGCCACCAGGAAATACTTAATATATTTTTAGTTTACAAGGTGGAAACAGTCTATTTAATAGATTGATTCTTTTTCTCAGGAGATACTTGATTTTACTGCTGTAATAAGGTGAAAGAATTATGGACTTAGTCTGATACTGCTTAGTGTCAGTACTATAGTAAATGAAATCATCATTTCTTCAGTCCCTAGATAATCAATAGTCCAAAACATGATAGCTCTTTTTAGTTTAGCTTTTTTTTAGTACAAAGCTGGCATTATTAAAAAATTCCAGCTCAGAAAAATCTCACCAGCAAATGTATCTGTCAGGAAAAAGCTTTTCACCTGAATACTGAAAGTCACATATTATGATAATTCTATCATGCAAGCTGAATCTAACTGAACTGATAATGGCTATGGATTAGGGAAGAACAACCAAGTAGAATGAAGCTGTTCCTATTTTATTTGGAAATACCTAAAACCAACTTGGATAAAGCAAATTGCAAATGAAGGGTGCAACTATGAACAGATAAAATGCTTTGAAAGCTTCTTGTTGCAGATATTTAAACCTAAAGATGATTGATAGCCTTGAGCTTACCTGCCACAAAATATAAAACACAGAAGGCAGAATTATCACTATTGTGAGAATAAAACGAGGACAAACTGGAATAACTTTCTCCAAGTCATTAAGACCTTGTCCAGCATCTCATGGTTCTGTTCTTATAGGCCAGTCTTTCCATAGGGCTTTGACGTAACTTAGTCTTTGCCCTCAACATAGCTGAGTGAAATATTTGAAAAATCCATATCAAGAAAATCCCCAGACAAATCACACAGAGGATTTCAGTGGTGCATGCTTAGATGTCACTTGATTTCATGCTTCTTGTTGTTTCTCATGCCTCAGTTCATGATAAATTTGCCTTTCTGGTTTAGGAGTGAAATCTGTCACCTACCTGCAAATTATCTAGAGTATTTCTTGAAATATAGAAATAACTGCAAGAGTTGCATTGTACTCTGTTTGCTGGAGTTGGTTTAAACTCTGTACTAAAGTCCTTTCCCTTTATTGGAAAGCATGAAAAGCAATTTAATCTCAGCAGTTCTGCTAAGAGGAATGTTGCTGATTTAGTAGACAAAGTGTTTCTTGTTGCTTTGGAAGGAGAATGCAACACTTGCTACTCTCAAATTATGTAAGATAATATGCAAATCTCACCTTGTTCTAGTCTGTAACCAGAAGCTTTGAGATGTGCTGAAGATTAAGGCCACAAACAGGAGCTAAAGGGGAGTTGGGGGTGCGGGGAGGTAGAATAAGAAAACAATCTGCTTTCTCTCTCCTCTGCCTCCCACTCTCATCCCAAAATGTTCCTTGTCTCTTGCAGCTCACAAGCTGAGGGGAGGGAACAGAGGTATTTATGTCACTTAATATAAGAATTACTTTTTTATAAACTCTTTAAGAAAATTTCAGGAAACACATTTTTTCTGCTCATCAAACTGGCAACAGTGACTGTAGAGCTTCTCAGAGCCCAGAATCGCCTCCTCATGAAGCCAGGGAGCTGAGGGCTGTTACATAAAAGGTTGGGAATGGAAAATCCCTGTGCAGGTCTAATGGTATGAAAAGTGCTCAGCTAGGACAAGTCTTAACTTGCAGTCAAGTCTTAAGGAATTCTTCTCTGATGTGTGGGCTTTTTGTCTTGTATAATCTTTTTTTTTTTCCCCTTTTCCAAATCACCCATCCCCAGTTACATGGGCTCCTAGGGAATGAGAAGGGACTATAGCTAAAGGAAAGAACGTGGATTTGCTGGGCTACTACTGCCTAAGATCTTCCCATGTTAGAATGCAAGAAAAGTCTCAACTGTCAGACCACCTGTGAATCCCTTGTGTCCTCTGTCTTGTCTCTCATGGTCTCAGTCTCTGTGGGCAAATGTCTGCCCTAGAGTCATATTTTTTGGAATCGGTCTCCTGGGGAGGGAGCTTACTCTGTTCTAAACAGAGGTAGTGGACACACTGGGCACAGGGCAGGGTGACTGCATGCTAACCAGTGTGTCACTAGGCTGTGGAATGCTCCACACACTGGGTGCTGAGAGGGAAATCCAGGCCTCTGCTTCCATTTGGTTTCTGGCAGTTTGATGTTTACTTGGTGTCCTTCATGTACTTTGACTTTTACTTGTCCATCGTTGGCATGTGCTGCCCTTCCCTGTCAACTCCCTTCCCCAGGAGATCTCATTGTACAGTGCCCATTCTTGTTCTCTCTCTCCGTGTTTGGATGTACTGCTCTGTGTAACTCAGTGGGTCTCCCTCTTTCTGGTTTGTTTTTTTTTCTAGATTCCTGCCGTTTGTTCATCGTTGTGCCTAAAGCATGTCGATGTGGCGTTCAAGTACATCGTCCAAATCCTTGTCTCTTCAGCTTCTCTGATGCTTGAACTCTCACCTTTGACCTTGTGTTGACCTTTGATGCTGATGTGTATTTTTATTATGTTTCTTTTCTTTTTTTTTTTCTTTTTTTTCTTTTTTTTTTTTTTTTTTTTTTTTTTTTGTGCTGCCAAATTGGTTTTGCTAGAAAGACTGCTGAAGGGGAATATTTAAACTTGCATTTGAATATAAAAGAATTTCTATTTTTCTAGACCTTCATAAGATAACCACTTGATTTTGTGAATCTGATTCTTTGTAATTTGTCTTCAGAGCAGCCTTGCTAGCATACCTTGTGGAGTATTTGTATTTCTGTGAACATACAGCCAATCACTTTCTAGGCTTAGTTTTTTCTGTGTGCTTAGTTTTAAAAACACAGTTTGAAGAAAAAGTCAATTATATGGTGTGACTCAATCTTTCAGGAGACTTCCTAGTCACATTTTGCTGATCTGGTTTCTGTGCTTGAGGAGACAGCATGTGTTTTTATGAGTTCAAACTTGTGACTTGAAGTGGCATCAACAGAAAACACTTGAACTACATTTTCCTCTGATTGTAGCTACATTTTTGCCCTGGCATTTACTGATTTTTTTTTAAAAGTATTATTATTTTTATTTTTTCCCCTGCTTCCCTGTGTGATTATCAGTCTGCAGTGAAAATTTGATCAAAGTTGATGTTGTATTTTGTTAAGCTCTGGCATGCTTGGTTTTTTTGTAACTACAATCTCCTCAGCAAAATGTGATGTTTTTGTTTTAATCTTTCAAACTAAGATAGTGCCCAGAAATGTTGTGCATGTTTCCTGCTGTTTTCTTCACACCCTCGTATATATCACCTTCACCTCTCTGTTTTCTATAGTTTGTGCAAAAACTGAGCAATTTAATGGGTTTCAAAGGTATCCTTTAAATTGGTGGTTTTGGTATGACAAATATCTGATCAGAAGCCCCCTGAGGGCATCTACCTGTGCACTTAGACTGTCTGCCTGACAGAGCACCTGGACCTTGCTCCATTTCCAGTGCTGTCAGAAGCTCTGAGGGTGCTTGGTTACACTGTTCCCCTACTGGAAGTTTTGGTGGAAGGGGATAGCTTGGAGCAGGAAGGTGGGGGAACTCACAATATTTCTGTTTCCAAAGTTATCCGAAGCTAGGGCTCATTTCAAGCACTAAGCATTTTGTACCAGTCAGGGCACACTTCTGTGAAGTCCAGCTCCAATCTAATACCATCAATCAGAGCTTGGTGGCAGGATTCTGGAAGGATCTAGGTTAGCTCATGAATTAAAGTGTTTTAAATATCCCAGAGAAAACATTTGTAACACTGGTCCAATAACTGCTGGCTCTTTTCCCAAATGACAAGCACAATACAACAGCCTCTGAAGCTGTTACCTGAACAGGGTACCATCCCCAGCTCTCTTTTCAAGGGCCTTAGCTGGGGAATCTCTGCGGAGATTTTTTAGTTTTTGTTTAGTTTTTAATTGGGTAATGAGCTGAGCAGTTTTTCTGGCTTCAGGATGAGCTAGAACAGGTTACTGCTCTCTGGGTAGCAGGCTTCCCCTGCCCTACGTACCATCTGCACAAGTAGAAACTGGGAAGTAGCTTCTAGATGAAGGCACCTGAAGAGTGCGTGCTGTGATGAAGTTTCAGTCAGAAGCAGCAGCAAGCTAGTGTAGGTATCTTAACAGTTGAAATAATGTGAAATGGAATTCCAGGAGAAGGGTTTTTGCTAAGAAAACAAGTAGAGTTTGATTGGATAGAAATCCTAATTTTGTCCAGTGTTCAGGATAACGTAAAGATGCAAAGATTGTTTTCTATCCTACTCCTGAGTTGGTTGAGGATACTGTATTCTCAATAGGTATTGACCAGACTTGTGTAGACAGTCCTTAATCTGCTTACAAAACAGAGCAATTTGAATATGGTACATGTACCTGGGAGTGAATCGTGAGGCTGAATGAAAAAGGGTAGAGACTCGCTTATTTGGGAAGTAGGGTTGGGGGCTGGCTGCTGTTAGTCCCACAGTCTGAATGCACAGGGCTGTGCCGGGAGGCACTGATACCCTGCAGTGTATGGAGGAACTGCCAGTACGTTTCTGTACGTGTGCGCTTGGTTCCGTAAGGAACCTTGGGGAAACCTGTGGAAAAATATCTGAAGAAAACCAAAATGCCAAATGTTGGGTGTTTCTTTCCTTTCTTCTTTCCTTTTCTTCCTTTGGTTGTTTTAATTGTTCTGTGGTGGTTTTAATGGATTTGAGACAGTGGAGCAGCAGCTGCCTTTCTGATTTTTGGCTGCTTTTTGTGAATAATTTAAAAAGAAAATTTACATTTTGGAGACAAACCTGTGGGCTTTTTTATTGGTACAAACATTGTATTTAACACTAGGGGTTTTGTACAGTTTTTTGCCTTTTCTACTAGAAAACAATGTAAAGTGATTCACAATGTGACGAGAAAACAAATTGCCACTATGACCAAATGTAGAGTCTGTTCTGCAGTTAACGGGATTTAATCAACTCGAAGTCGTGGTTCAGTCGTAGAAATGCTTTTCTTTATCTTGTTTGAGCTGTTCCTTTTTTTCTTGTTTTGATTTGCAAAACAAAATGTCTCTTTGTGTGAAATTGTGTTGTACTCTGTAGAGAATTACAGATTTTACTTTAATGGTTTAAAAAGCAGAGGAGCGCGTGTTGCTTTTCTGATCTGATCACAGAGTTTGTGTAGTGGATTTAAAAATGAAAAGATTTGTTACAAGTTTGGAACAAGCGAGTATGTGTTAAAGGAATTTTCTTCCTTTTGTGTGTGTGTTTTTTTTTCTTTTTGTCCCAAAGGGCAACTTAAAGCTGTTTTAATTGCACAGACACACCGACAACAAGTCATTTTGTATATGCCAAGTGTGGTACCTTCCTTTGTTTATTTGCTATTAAACTGTTTGAGAAGAGTCCTTGTGTGTTGTATTTGTGTCTTAAACTTGAGGTTCTTTCTGGGTCCAAGTGTGAGAAGATGGAGATGAGAGAACTATTTTCCAGTTTCTTAGCTGTGAGCCACAAAAATTTTCATGGCCCAATACCACTTGCTCTGCATGTACAGTATCACCTTGGATTTTTACTTCTGTGCAGATGAGCTACTTTGAGTAGAAATGGAAAAGGTTTTC
Source organism: Corvus brachyrhynchos (assembly GCF_000691975.1). NCBI lineage: Eukaryota > Metazoa > Chordata > Aves > Passeriformes > Corvidae > Corvus > Corvus brachyrhynchos. The sequence continues at coordinate 6,298,650 of NW_008239553.1, forward strand.
TGGTTGATGTACCTCCATTTTGTATCATTTGACAGTCAAGTCCTGAGCTACTTTGAGTAGAAATGGAAAAGGTTTTCTGGTTGATGTACCTCCATTTTGTATCATTGGACAGTCAAGTCCCCTTTAGATATGGAAAAGCTGAGGATCTTGGATAATGCAAATACGTGCAACACTTGGGAGTGAGGAGTAGGCATATCCAGCCTCACAGAACTGGTGCCATGTAGCCACTTGGCTGTCCATGCACTTGTGCTTCAGAGTGTTTCAAGGGCTCAATACCTTGGGCATAACAGCAGCTCCTCTGCAGGAGCAGCGTAAGTGCGTGCTGCTGTGTGGGATTAGAGAGGCACCAGCTGATGCCGCTCTCATGAGCCCCATACTTGCCACTGCCTCCTTCCCCTTCCAGGAACACAGCCAAGCTTGCTGAATCTGTCTGCATCAAGGTATCTGCAGCCCCAGTGCTCCTGGTCCTGGATGTATTACACCGGGAAACCCTGAATGGATGTGGATTACTTACTAGTGATAAGCAAAGGCTACCTGCTTTGGTCTTAGAACTAAGATATCTTTACAACTCATTTCAAATTAATAAAAAGTATTTGGCGTAGGCAAAGCATAATTCATTTAGAAACCTGCCACAAGTTTGACACGAATATTGCCTCTCTCAGAAGGAAAGTACCACAATGGCCATGATTTTGCCACATTTCTGAAAGCTCCTAAAATTCCATTACATTATTCCTTCCTTCTGCTGTCTTGCATCTTGGAGACTTGCAAGCATTTTTAGGGCAGCTGTGTTTCTCCTCCATGTCCTTTTCCTGTGTTATCTGGCATACTCTGTTTCACCCCATCACTTCCTACATGATTGTAAATCTGAGAGCATTTGCAAGCATCAGGATTCAGTGCTGCATTCCTTGCCCTGAGCGCACCAATTGCAGCACGAGGCGCTAAGCCACCTGTTACAGACTGTGCTGGGATCCCTGCAGTTAATTTGCAGCTGTTGAGAAGAGAGGCTGGAGGGATTTCAGTTCAGATACAACTTGAGGCGAAGGATGGAGAGAAACAATTGAATCAGAAATAGGGTTTGTTTAGGCAGAATGGAAGATTCCAGCTTGTGCAGAAAGGTCACTCACCTTGTCTTACACAATCACAGCTTTGTCAGCTACATCTTACAGAACTGACACTGCATCCCTTTTGGGTCTGTGCTTTTTGGAAGGCATTTCCTTTAATTTAAAAGGCCACCACCAATCAGTACACAATCAAACTACACCTAAGAGCCAGTGTATTAATCTCTGAAAATAATCAGCATTTTCACATGAGTTGTGATATTTATCAGCATTAGTAGGAAATACACGAAGCTGTAGATGAAATCCTGATGCTGAATGTTTTAGGAGAAACCTTTTTCCTCTTCACATCCACCTCCACCTTTCACTACTTGTTTTGACTCCAGTCTTCCTGACTTTACCAGCCATATTCCACTCTCTTCATACGGCCAGGAGTCACCGAGGGCATTATGAAGAGCTGTGGGGAAGAGGAGAAGCAGGTCAGTGTGGTCACTCTGAAGAAGCGAGTGCGTGATGAGCCACACGGCATGTGTAGCTCTGCTGCATGACAGGTAAGATTCCCTAATTTGATGTTGCCAAGCACCATTCAGGCTCATTTATTTGCAGTTCCTGAGAAGAAACTGCGGATTGTTTACTGTAGAAACTGTACCTGAATCATGTATGAATTAGAGCTGTCTTGAGGCACAGACGGATGCCATTGCTTTTTTTGAAGTAGTACAGGCAGTCAGTGTTGATCTTTTATCCCTCCTTATTTAGGCAGCTGCAACTGGGCTCAGAGTGGTATGTTCCGTATCAGAGCACATTCCTCCTTTTTTGAAAATGACTGGTTTGAACTTGATGGATTTAGTCCTTACTTTACTAGGGTGTTTTTATCTCAACAGCTGAGTTGCGAGTTGATTCCTAAGACCGTAAGCACTGTTTCATAGTGCTCAAAAGCAAGGAGGTAAAGTGAGGTTAACAAAATGCAGGGCAGATCATTTCGTGTTAGATGGCTTTTGTCAGGCTGCAAGGCACCCTCTTTTCACTTTGGCTATGCTGTGTGGGGAAGGGAGCAGTGTTTTGCTGAAGAAGTCCAAAAGAATCTCAGGATGAGTTTGAGTTACAGGCAGGTCTCTTGTGGAAGGTTAATTTTGCAAAGTAGTCTGATCTTCCAAGAATTACACAGTTTTTGTTTTCCCCATTCTTGAATCCTGGCTTGATTCTGCTTTCCTGGCCTGCAAACTTCTTCAAGTCTAGAAATCTGAATGGCCTCACCATTATCAATGGTTTCCATGGGGATTGAAAGGGGATTTCCTTCTGCATCTTGTTTCCATCCCAGCACCTACACCCAGAGAGACATATAAGAATTACTGCAAGGAGGAGAGATTTTTTTTAAAGTTCCAAATCAGACTTCTTTGGAATTTCTAAAATCTATAAAGTACCTAGCTAATAATTTTAACAGTGCTGCTGAAGGGATTTTTGCACATCCATAGATTTTTCCATAGTTCCTACATCCAGAGTTTGAGAGTACACAGTCTATGCTGAAACATCATCTACCACATCATCTGTCTTGGAAAAACAAAGCTAAATTAAATAATGTAAATATCATAGTGTATATGAGCTCCCAAAAGAGAATTGGTCTTACTGTAGCAAAACTCTTCTACAATTTAAAGTGCTTTTCTTTTTGAAATATTTGTCTGAGGGAATTTTGGATAAAGGTACAGATGTAATCTCTTAAGATCATGACTGCTATGATGTAAAGCCTCTGGGTAGACTGTTGTTGCTTATTTTGTGTCCTGCTCTCCTTAAGGATATTTATTACCTCAGGAAGGCTCCCTTGGGTTTTTGTTGACACAGACCAAGATGGTCTGATTGGTACCCTTTGAGGTGATTCTGTAGGAATTTACCTTTGCTTGGGGAAGAACTGCCACCAAATTCACCTAGAAGCAGGGAGGCAGCTGGAGACATGACTGCTTTTGCAGGCGGGTCTGTTAAAACTTCAAATTTTAATTGCTTCCCTTTGCTCAGGAAAAGGATCACAAAACTTGGAACTTCTGTATCTGAAAAACATTAGATATCCCTGTAGCATTCTCCACCTGCCCCCCTCCTCCCATGTTTGGTGTATCTTCTTAGGAAGGACAGAATAAATCTCTAGACCACTAAGGCTGCACTAAAAACATTAAAAACACAGCACATTGGTGAGAGTATGAAACTTGACTCCTAGATGAACCAATCTGATTTTTTCAACAGAGTGTGGGAGACATAAAGCTATCTTTTAATGGGGCTAACACTTCTCTCCTGCAACCAAAAAGTGCAGATATCTGTTGTTCTGTGTCTCTATTGTTATTCATCATAAAAGATCAGCAAGTTCTGGATGCAGAACTTAAGTTGTGCCTTTGACAACTTCTGTTGGAAACTTTTGGAGGATTGCCACAGGCATCTGATGGCAGGGAGCAACATTCAGTCAAGAACCAAGGTTTTCAGGATGATTAGCTTCTTGTCCCTAAAATTAGGAAGTCAGCGGTGTATTTGCAGCAAACCTGTGACAGAGCTGACCTATGTCCACAAAAACAGTTCATGATGCCAGCTGAGGTCCTCAAAAGGGAGGCTGAATTTTGTGCCTAGCAAAGTATCAAGTACATTGTTGCAAGTGTAACACTGCACGTGTGTACACACTGAAGTTGCCTTGTTCACACCTGACTTTTTAAGGCATGTATTGTTCCTAAAGCTACGATTCCACCTGAGTCTGCTCCCTCCCAAGCTACCCCCCCACCAGCAGTGCTTGTCTAAGGGGATGACCAGAGAGAGAGGAAAGAGACAGCTGAGGCATCCCGAGGCTGTGACTGCAACCGATTGTGTCTCCCTGGGGTATTTATAAGCTGCATACTGGCGGGCAGGGGTGGGCAGTTGGCACCGTGACCTTGGGAGCTGGGGAGCCTGACTAGAATTCCTGGGAGCCACGTGAGCTGGACTGGCAGGGGCGGCCGCA
>NW_008239553.1:6302884-6312695 GCF_000691975.1 Corvus brachyrhynchos
CCCGGAGGCTGTGACTGCAACCGATTGTGTCTCCCTGGGGTATTTATAAGCTGCATACTGGCGGGCAGGGGTGGGCAGTTGGCACCCCGTGACCTTGAGCTGGGGAGCCTGACTAGAATTCCTGGGAGCCACGTGAGCTGGACTGGCAGGGGGCGGGGGAGACCCCAGGGGGGGGGGCGGGAGCAGCTGCAGCCAATGGGGAGGAGAGCAGCACTGGCTGTTGAGATTGAGTTTCACTCCTGTGGCTTGAGATTTTTCTCCTTCTCTCCCTGTTGTGCTTTTCCTCTTTGTTTAGGTGATTGGACAGACGAATGCACTGATGGAGCCCTAGCAAGCCAGATGTTTGCCTAGTGGATTTGGGATTCTGCCTTCAGTGCTGAGCACACTTCTTGCCATTGCCTACCACAGCTCCAGCCCCCTGACATGGCTGGGCTTTTACGGCTCCAGGCCTTCTGAGCACACAACTTGCCCTCTTCTAGTGGGGCATTTTACGTTGTGTTCTCTTGTAAGCACGTCCTTTTTGCTATCCTTAGAGGTTAGTGTATGAGGCTTTTTAATCCATGGGCGATGGGTCAGGACCAGACAAAGCAACAGATAGAAAAAGGACTCCATCTTTACCAGTCTAATCAGACCGAAAAGGCCCTGCGAGTCTGGATGAGGGTTTTGGAGAAGTCTGCGGATCCTGCTGGCAGGTTTCGGGTTTTGGGTTGCCTCATCACTGCTCATGCAGAGATGGGCAGATACAAAGACATGCTGAAGGTAAGGTGAACTGGAGATGAATGCATGCCATTGTGTCGCACCCACTATGGAACGTGGCTGGAGAACGTGGCTGAAAGGGGGCGGGGGGGTATTTGTGTATAACAGAAAATACCAGCTATTGAGAGCATGTTCTGGGCTGCTGTTAGCACTGTGCTCACCAAGAGCTCCAGCCCACAAGATACACAGAATACGATTTTTAACTGGGTCTGGTTCGCCAGGATTCCTGGCTTATTTAAGTTCTCCAGTTAATCGTGGGAACTTTTCTTGATTATTTCCCACATACAGGCACACCATGTTATCAGGCTTCAGGAAAAGGTATGACAACAGGGCCTTTGTCCACTACAAGCTGTTTACAGTGTGAATGTCAGCATAAAAGGAGAACTCCAAGTGAATTCTGTAGAACAAGTACCAATCTTGTGGAGACATGTCTGTTACCTTGTTCAGCTTCTGGCTGATATCTAATACAGATCTGATATTGGGGTTTTTTAATTACAATTATTTGCAAGGGGGCTGATTAAGAAGGAAAAGAAGATGATGTTTTGATGAGGTAATTGAGACATACCAGGTGTCTCACCGTTGAGTTCAGAGAGCAGCTCCCAGTTGTCAGGACAGCATAGAAGAAAGAAAGAAGGATATGGGGCTTGATGGAAGAGTGGTAAAAAGCAGCTGAAGTTACATTTCAAGTGCATGAGGATAAACACTTTAATTAAATGAACAAAAAGAAGCTGGTGTGTGGATCTGAGAAGTAACAGGATGTATATAGAGAGCAGCAGGCAGCATTTGGGAGGGCAACTCAAGAATCTGTAAGACAAGGCAAGAGGGTGTTGTAATAGTCTTAAGAAACTATCCCAGCCTGAAATAGGGTCTTACTAAAGGGCTTTAATATTCTTGTCCTGATGTTTTGGGATGCCTCTAACTAGACTGGTTATCATTCAGCATTTAGAACAAAATGTGAAGGGGATGTCTACATCTCATTGAAAAGTTTTTGGTAGCTCTGTTTGGAACTGGACGGGGGAGAGGGGCACATCTTAGTCGTAAGCCCATCCACTTGTCAAAGCCCTATATTGAAACCAAATACTTAGGATGAAGAAGAGAGGTATTAATACACTTGGAAAACATTTGAAGACAAACAATTCTGTTAAGAGGTATGAAATTAAGTGGTGGCAAAAACAACAAAATGATTGGGGAAGAAAGAAGAAAAAAAGGTAAGATGTAGGTACCTGAAGGAAATATTGAAGACTTCATGGGGGGAAAAAAAAGGCAAAGGAGTGAGCTTAGTATACCTGAACATTAATTTGTTATCTGAGAAGAGATCAGAAAGTGGGATCAGAGTAGGTGAATTTTTGTTCTTCACAGTATTAGGAAGGAAAAATGTCTTCATTCAAACTAAAGATTTTATACAGCAAGTGATCAAAGATAGAGAAAGGAGAACTTTAGCAATAAGCCATTGAGAGAGGAAATAACAGGAGAAAAGGGGTCAGAAATAAAGGCATGAAATAAAAAGTGATTTAAGAAGGGTTGTGATGCTCAACCTCTTTTGGAGAGGAAAAATTACTTCATATCAAGAAAAGAGGCTGTGGCAACCAGGAAATAATGAAGGACTGGTGCAAAGTTAAGGGAATGTGAGAAAGCGTGAGCTAGTGCACATCACTGAGTCCACACAGCACCTTTCCTATACTGTTAAGGAAGCTGGGAAGATAATACAAACCAAACATACACAATTTATGGTTGGTGAGGTTTGGGGGTTTTGCTTTTTTTTGTTTCCAAAGAATGTAAAATGTTCTAGAAGCTTAAATTATTACATGTAGCCACTATACAAAAAAGGAAGTAATTGATTCCCTTGGAATTTGCTATCCATAATCCTAAGTGATAATGACTAATGAAAATTGCTAACTATTTACCTTTGCTACTGATACTAATTCAAGCCAGCAGTGTGCTTGGTCCATCACAAAACATTAGAGTAACTGCTTAGAAGGGTCTGCTGCCTGAAAGAAAGAGACTTCATTTAAGAGAACAGTATGCAACAAATCCTGGAGGTTATAGAACTAGAAGTGTCAAGATCAAGACTGCAATTTATTAGTAAAAAAAATCATTAAAGAAGTAGCTTACTTTCTTCTATTAACAGAGTACTTTAATAGCTTAGGAATTCCAGAAAAAGTGGGATACATTACAGAGTGAAAGAAAACTGAATTGCATTGTGATAGATGTTTCCTGCTTCACCTGCTTCTCTTTAGGGCCATTTAACAGCTTTTTTTCCCCTAACTGCCAGCCTAGTTCATCTTCCCCACCCTGAGACTGTGTGGAGAGAGGGAGAGGTTTCTTCAGAGTCTCCATAGGCCTTTTAAACCACCAGATTAACTGCTCAGTGCATATGATGCTTCTCCATGTGCTGATGGCCTTGTCTGCCCTGCTCAGAGATGAGCCTCTTCTCCAGTACAGGAGAAGAGCACTACTCTGTGAGTCGTGAGCTGTATTTAAATAAACTACACACTTTTGTAAACACTGTCTTCTCTACTTAAAGTTTGCAGTGGTGCAGATTGACACAGCACGGGAGCTGGAAGACCCAGACTTCCTTACAGAGAGCTACCTAAACCTGGCTCGCAGCAATGAGAAACTCTGTGAATTCCAGAAAACAATCTCTTACTGTAAGACGTGCCTGAATATGCAGGGTACCACTGTGAGCATGCAGCTGAATGGCCAGGTGAGCCTCAGCATGGGCAATGCCTTCTTGGGCCTCAGCATTTTCCAGAAGGCTTTGGAGTGCTTTGAGAAAGCTTTACGCTACGCACACAACAACGATGACAAGATGCTGGAATGTCGAGTCTGCTGCAGCCTCGGGAACTTCTATACCCAGATAAAGGTACAGTAACCTAAGGGACAGAAGGGCAATTGTCCCACAGATTCAGGAAAGCATTGGAAATCATGTGAATTTCAGCCTGTCTTTCCTATTGGAAGTGAAGGACTGAGAGAGCACTGTAAGCTAAAATCCCTTTGTAAAATCCGAATGGAGTACTCTCCTCCACAGTAAGGATGGGAGGATTAGTGTCATGTTTACACAGCACAGCAGAAGCAGCTGTGAATATGTGCATTGAAAAGATCAAACTTAGCTTCAAAGAAGATCACATCAGAGACACAGGGCTGGCATCCAGAACTCATGGATTCTTTATTTCTACCGCTATTGCAGGCAAATAGTTGCCAGGAAGCAGCTGTAGGTAAAACCAGGGATTGAGCAGGGATTGAGCACAGGGCTGATTTGCCAGTTCTAACTTCTAGTACAAACAGCAACAAATACGTTTTTCTCACCAAGTCTTGATTTTGTCACTCATAGAAGACTCATCACGTGAAGTGTGGAGACCAAAAATAAAGAAAATAACATTGTGCTGGATACTTTTCAGGTGTGAAATAAGAAGGGAGAAAGGAAACTTGAGGAGTTGGGGTTTCCTTTGTGCATTGTGGAGAATTTAAAAAATATGAGGACTTTTTCACTTCTGCAGTCTCATATAACTTACAGTTTTAGATATTTAGATAAGTTTTACATAATTATTGTAAAATAAGATTTATTTCTAACATGCTTTTAATGCAAAAGAAAATGCTTAAAAATGAAAATGTATTACTCCTTTTTTGTGAATTTGATGAGGCCATGATTCTTAGTTCCTATTTCCTGCAATGATGGATAATGAGTTTCTTGGAGAACCCAACTCACCGTATGGAGAAAATGAAGGCTCCATGTAGATGTTACAAGCAGAGATGACGCAAGAGCAAAGAAAGTTTTCAGCCTTTGCTTATAGAGGAGGGTAAATGGGTCCTGCAGAATAAAGTTAATGGCATACTACATAAAATTCATTTGCTGGGTCATTGACCCAGTGTCCTAAACCCAGAGAATAATATGAATTCAGTATACGGCAATTCCGCCTTTCACAGTTCGATATCCACCAAAATACTGTGTGTGGAAGAGGAACAGCACGAGTTTAAAGATGTACAGAAATCTGGTAGCTTTTGCAATGTTAGTAAATCAAAAATAGTTGGACTTTTTTCTTCTTTCCTTTTTGCTTTATTTTTGCTGTGACTGCTGTCTGTGTGCTTGTCTGCCTTACAGGACTATGAGAAAGCCTTGTTCTTCCCATGTAAAGCCGCTGAACTGGTGAATGATTACGGGAAGGGCTGGAGCCTGAAGTACCGTGCCATGAGCCAGTACCACATGGCCGTGGCCTATCGGAAGCTGGGGCGCCTGGCAGATGCCATGGATTGCTGTGAGGTACAGGGTGCGGGCAGCCACAGAGCTGGCGGGGGCTCTGCCAGGGGATCTTGCCACAGGACGGGGAGCAACAGAGATACCATGGCAAGATACATGTGACTGTAGATCCTCCTGCTGCCTTCCAATCTTAGAAGCCCCCCAAGGGGCTTCAAAATTTGGGTCTGTGAATGGCCCTTGGTTAGGAACATACGAAAAAGACTTCCCTTGCCTTAAAAGATGGTGCCATTTCTTTGAAGCTGATCTTTCAGTGGCGAAAGTGCAGAGTCCCAGCCTTGCTGTTTTGAACCAGGACCAAGCTCTTCTACTGATCAGAGGCAATTTCTTTCAGGAGTCCATGAAGATTGCCCTGCAGCATGGTGACCGGCCGCTGCAAGCACTGTGTCTGCTCTGCTTTGCAGATATCCATCGCAGTCGCAGAGACGTGCAGGTACAGCTCTTTCCTGCCAGGAAGGATAGAGGGAATAGCAAGAGGGCATGAAAAGCAGACCATAGCAAAACATGTGTTTTCCTCCCTGCTTCTGCAGACAGCCTTCCCTCGTTATGATTCTTCCATGAGCATCATGACAGAGATTGGAAACCGCCTGGGCCTGATCCAGGTGCTGCTAGGAGTGACTAAGTGCTGGATGATTCAAAAGGAGCTGGACAAGGTCAGTTACAAACTTGTTTCTACAGAAGTTTGTTAGACAAGATTAGAACAGTCTTGTACTGCACTTTGATGAGGGTACAGTTCAGAAGAGACCTGTACCCCCACCTTGGTTCTACCAACAGGGTCTGTGCTTGTACAGATATGTTTCTCTGAATGGTCTCTCTCAGACAGGAATTTGTTACTAATGGTAGGAACATCCATTCTGAGTCAGACTGCTAAGTTACAGAATTGCCTCATTAGTCAATCCTGATGACTTTTAAGCTCTACACTGAGAAAGCAGCACTGGAGGAAGGAAGCCTTATGCTCTGAAATAGATTCCCCTGCCTACTTTTTAGTTGTATGACTAAGCTCATTGATGTGCTAGTGATGTTTAGACAGCTCTACAGCTCCACCATGTGCTTTGCAGGCAAATGTGGCATAAAATTCCTGGAGAAATTTTGAAGGTCTATAAACTCTGATGTGAAACAGAAATGAGAGCAGGAAGTTATTTGGGGATAGACAGCCAGTCAATATCGAACAAGGGGGTGAAGTTACTTATTTTGAAAATGCTTAGGCAGTGTGTATGTGTATTGAAGTCCAGACTGCACTTAGATGCACACATTGCACAGCAGGAACATTACTTGGCCACAGAATGAAATGCTCAAAGGTTAGCCCTGAACTAGCTCTGAACAACCTGGAGTTCCTGCACAGTGCCACATCAAGATGCTGGTTGGGTCTAAACATGATGAAGATTCACTCTTATCACTCATACTGAGATACCAAGAATTTTAGCTTAAATGAAGCATTCCAGATATCAGGATGTCCAGTATATGTCTGTCAGAATAGACAAGTTCAGGGTGCTGTCAGCATCTGAGTGCCTCCATCAGGGAATGAGTTGGGTGAGACACACTGTGCAATCTCAGTAAGTAAACACAACGTTTGTTAGCAATGGAAGAAGAAACTGTGGACGTGAAAAGTTTGCTCAGTGTCAAAAGAACGGGACAGGACACAGCAGGTAGGCCTCTGCACAAGAGAATATTCAGAGCACTCATCAAACCCTTACATTCACTGATTCTATCTCCAGCCACTGTCAGCCTCTGATACCAAGCAGCTCTCACTTGTGAGAACACGATGACAGCTTTGCACAGAATTCTAATATCACCAAATCCCACAGAAGAAGAAAGTGGAGGAATCTTTTATTCTGTTCCAGGCATAGAGGGCAGTCTGCCCTGCTGGGTCAGGGACCTTATGTCTGTTGATCAAATGTGACCTCCTTAGACATCACATCCCTAAATATTCACCAAAGCCTGTTCTTCAACTTGCCAGTCCCAGTTTCCATTTCTCATGCTACTCATCCCTGTATCAGTTACTTAATAAAGCAATTTGCTAACTTTGCACTTGCAGATTCCCTGTTTTTGTCCTAGCTTCCTCCATCTTCACAGTCTCTTTGGCCAGTTAGTCCGTTTCAGTTGCATGTAATCAATGCTATTGCAGATCCTTCCAGGCTGCTCCCAGCTTGCTTGCCCCCGTTCTTGTGCAGTCTTATATTCCTGTCCAAGACAAACTGTCCCCTGGACTTGTCAACATCTCTTCCCCTACCCACTTTGATGCTTCACTTTGATTCTTCCTGAATCAAATTCAGGAGTTTCCAGCACACACTCAGACTTCCTAAGCACAGTTCTTAGTTATGTTCTTCCTGCTAGCCTCCAGTTCCTGCTTCCCTCTTCTACCATTTCCTTATCCTAGGCTGTTGCTGCCACCACAGGTCTAATGCCATCTCCTTCTGCATTCACGGTGCATTTTCGCATCTCATCTGGTCCTCTCCTCCTACAATAGCAGTAATGCCAAATTATAGGGTAGAAATTTTATAATGTTCCTCCTGAAAACTACTGCATCACAAGGGAGACCTCTTCTTCCCCCTGGACAAAAAGGAAGCAGATCTCAATAGTTCTGGAAAAGAGAGACTAATTACCAGAACAGCAAGGAACACTGTGACATCTAGGGGAAAGCAGGGACTCATTTGGTATGACAGCTGCTATGCTAAGTACTTCCTTCAGATTCAAAATATGGATAGCAGAACACTCCTACATCACACCCTGTGTAAGTGAGGCAAGGTGGATATATGAACAGCAGGGAAAGAATGGATGAGTGTGGTGTATGGGTGCTGGTAGTCCCTTTCCTCACCTCTTGTACAAGTGAAATTGGAGTTGCCCAACAATTACTGAGCCTGCAAGGTAGGATAGGGACAAGGCTTGCTTTGCTTGTGCTCCATCCCAGCCCCAATGAGCATGTGGGACTGAGTTTAAATCAGTCTGTATTCTCTCTGCTTGGGGACCAGCCTCTGCCAACATTGACACTGTGTGTCTGGAACAGAAATGTAGCTTCTGCATTACTTATGGTCTTTCAGAAACCAACCTTTTCTCATGGATTAACTTTTGGGAGGGAAGGGAAATCTGCCAGAAAGCTTTCTTGATTCTCCAGGGTTGCAGTGAATACTTGTTTATTCAAATTTTACTCTGTATGTCTTTAGCTTTTTTTTTAGTAGTTCTCATAGGACATTAATACGAGCCTGTTTTTTATATATTTGACTGAGAACTAACAACAAGTGCTCTCCATTCACAGGCTCTGGAAAGCATTGAAAAGGCACAGGAGCTGGCAGAGGGACTAGGGAACAAGGTAGGATCCTAGAGCTTCTTTACAGCACTGTTCATAGTCTTGTGTCAGGCAATGTAAGTCAAACATTGAAGTACCCAGACTTGTTATTGCTCATTAGCATTCCTATTAACCAGTGAGTGCCTGAGATTTGCTTTGTCATGAAGTGTTTGGTTGTGGGCAGTTGCACAGATTATCATCAGTATCCAAGTCTGAAAAGTGACTGAGGAGTCACAATGGGATAGACAAAGGGGAATGGGAAGCAGCGAAAATGGGGTATGAAATAGAGAACTAGAGGATTAGAGGTCTCTTCTTAAAAAACATTTTTACCCTGAGCAGCTGCTGAACTGTGGGCTGGCTGGAGGCAAAGGAAAGTGAAATACATTGTATGTCATGGGTGGCTCAGGGAAACTATGAGTGGAAGAGCTGCTGAGTGTCTCAAATCTTGGTGTTACCTTTTGTGACACAAAGAAGAAGGGTTAATGGCAGGAAGTGTTGAGACCTGTTGATGTTTCTCCAGCTGGCTGATGGTGCTGTAACATTCCCACTCCTGTTTCTGGTCTTTGTTCACTTTTATGTTTCTGTCCTTCACATGCAGCTTGGCCTGCTGAAGCTCCACTGCCTGTGTGAAAAGATCTATCGCACAAAGGAGCAGCAGAGAGAATTGCGTGACCACGTAGTGAAGTTCCATGAATGTGTGGAGGAGATGGAGCTGTACTGTGGCATGTGTGGAGAGTCCATCGGAGAGAAGAATAACCAGCTCCAGGCACTACCTTGCTCCCACTTCTTCCACTTGAAGTAATTAGCTGGAAGTACTAAATATTATTGTCATGACATTAGTCATAGGAAAGAGCTGCTTATGCCCAGAGTAGTCCTATGCATACTGTTCCCCAGGTCTTTGTCTTGATTACCTGCTTACCTTTGTCTTGATCCTGCCTTGCAGGATCCCATTGCAGTGCTAAGAGTCTCACGACCTTGGAGGGTGAGATTCAGCCATCATACCCATCACACTCCCACTTCTGTCCTCTAAATGATTGTTCACTGATGTCCTCACTTTGTACGTGGTCAGCCCAGTTCACAGATTCGTATTTGATTCCACCTGGGGAATCAGTTCTTCGCTCCCAGGGACAGTATGGATCTTTCCCAAGTCCCCTCACTTTCTTCCTTGGCTAGTGACACACAGAGGTGAAGAAGCTGTTCAGCCTATTATCATGCTACTGCCATGAAAGAAGTTAGCGGTACCATCATTTTATTGTAGAAGAAACGAGTGTTACAAAACGCACTGATCTGAAAACCAAGAATTTAAAACCAAAGTCTCACACTGACACCAGAATTAGGATCAAACTACTGGGCAGTGAGACAGGCCCGATGAGCTCTGTGGGCTTGTCTCCAGCAGTACAGGAGCAAACTTTTGTAGAGAAACCTGCGGAAGTGCCTCCGTGGAAGGAATGGGAAAGAGATCCAATCTCTGTCCGTGGCGGGAGGGCCCACGGGGAACAGCTTTGTGGTGTACAACAGCC
>NW_008239553.1:6313964-6319814 GCF_000691975.1 Corvus brachyrhynchos
AGCAAAAAATCACGGTTAACTGAATTGAGAACGGCAGATTGAGGAATACTGAGCCGTGAAGGTAGGGAAGAAGCACTGGAAGAGCATGGGTCCGAGGAAGCTGAGGGGGCGGTTGTTCGATGCAGCCATGGATGCTTTAGCTGAAGTTACACAGGCCCTCCCTGCCTCCTAGGCACAGGGGACGGGGAACTCTGTTCTGTGGCCTGAGTCAGGTAGGATCATTGGGTAATTCAGGTTGGAAGGGACATGAACAGACCTCCAGGCCAAACTCCTTCTCAAAACAGGGTCAGCCATAACCCAGGCTACTCAGGGCTTTATCCGGTTGGATCTTGAAAGCCTCTAAAGACAGATATTGCACCTCTTCTCAGGGTGTTCAGTACTACTGCTTGACAGACCTCGTGGGGATAAAGATATGCTTTGCATACAGGCCGAGCCTCTCCTGTTTCAGTCTTTGTTATTTCATCTGCCCATTGTGTACTCCTGTGAAGTGTCTGGTTCAGTCTTTTTGACTGAACTTTCTTTTTTCCTTCCCCAGAGGTTCTGTTCTCCACCTGAACAAACCCCGTTCCCTCAGCTGTTTCTCACAGGGCCCGTGCTCCGGCCCCCAGCCACCTTGGTGGCCCCCATGCTGAACTCAGTCCGGTTTATCAATGTCTTTGCTGTATGGCGGGGGGGGGTGGCAAAACTGGACCGAGTGCTCAAGTAGGATCTAAAAGTGCTGAATAAAAGGGGACTGAACACTTCCCTCCATCTACTGCCTACCGTCCTGCTAGTACAGCCCAGGATGCAGTTTGCCACCCTTGCTGTCAGGGCACATTACTGCCTCCTGTTCAGTTTATTGTCTTATGGAGACCCCAGGGCCATTTCTCAGCCAGACAGTCACCAGCATGTGTCATTGCAAGGTGCACTTCCCTGCCGGTGCAGGGCTTTGCATGTGTCCTCGTATTTTGTAAGGTTTCTGTGTGGCAGCTCTGCCCTTGAACACAGAGACTGTGCCCCCCCAATTTGGTGTCATCTGCAAACATGATGAGAAAACAGTCAATCCTCTTGCTTGTTCATTCATGAAGATGTTAAGCAGATAGACCTCTCTCAAGATAGACACGTGTTGCATAAAAGAGCACTTACTTACAAATTTAGAATAAGTTTGTTGCCCAGTGTTAGCAGTATTGAGATAAAAGATTTCATAAATGCTAGAGTATCTTCATCCTATACTGCTTCAGGCTCCACAAGTAATTCTGACTCACTTTAAAGTTATTCTTTATTATTCTTTAAAAACAGTTAAGGTAAATATGTGTCTTATTTTTAAATTGCAGAATACAGTAAAGAGTAGAAGTAGCCTTCTTCATTTTATAGTTAGAGCATTATAATTGCAAAATTTTTGTCAGAACCTTCCCTTCAGGCAGTTTTCCTGGAATGTTTTCTAGGCTATGTTTTATTAAATCAAATTTATTACGTTTTTTTTTCATTTTTATTTATAGACATATAGATATATATCTATATACATAGATTCTGTATTGGCTCCTGTAACAGTTCTGTCCTGTGAATGTGTTATAGTAGCACAGTATGATGCTTAGGCACAAAGACTTTTAAAAACATAGTTTCTTAGTGAAGAGTGGATTTCTCAATTGAACAGAATCACAGACACCAATTTAGGTGTGACCAGTTCTCCTGAGAGCTCTTGGTGCTCCAGCCACTTCAGTGGGGATCACAAACTGTGTGTTAGCACACTGTATGACTAACCAGGAAAGGGAGGAGAAGGCCTGTTGGTGTCAGTCAGACAGCACTGCAGACACCTGTGTTGGGTACATTAGCGTTGGGTGTAAATGTACTCACTGTTGGATGGGGAGTACAGAACTTACTCTCTTAAGAGGCTTTTTTCCCTTATAGTTAGTAGGGTCATAGAATCATAGAATAGTTTGGGTTGGAAGGCCAACCCCTGCAGCAAGCAGGGATGTCTTTAACTAGGGCAGGTTGCTCAGAGCCCTGTCCAGCCTGGTCTTGAATGTTTCCAGGGATGGGGCATCTACCACTTCCCTGGGCAACCTGTTGCAGTGTTTTACTATCCTTATTGTAAAAAAATTCTTCCTTGTATCTAGTGTCAATTTACCCTCTTTAAGTTTAAAACCCTTACCCCTTGTCCTATTGCAACAGGTCTTACTAAAAATTCTGTCCCCAGTTTTCTTACGAGACACCTTTAAATACAGAAAGGCCACCATGAGGTCTCCCTGGAGCCCTCACTTCTCCAGGCTGAATCATAGAATGGTTTGGGTTGCAAGGGACCTTAAAGATCATCTAGTTCCAACCCCCTTGCAAAACATAACTAAAATAGGTGTGTATATGTAGTTACCTGTGTATCTGTAGATATTAAAATATCACAACCAAACCACAGTTGCCGTATCTGAGCCATATTGCTATATAGGTCACATTGCAGCCCTGTAAGCCGTTGCATTGATTAGGCTAAAGCTACCAAGTGACACTGGGAAAAAATTATTTGGGGTTATTGATTAGTTAGAGACCAGAATGGACTGTGTAGCCTTGAGTCCTAACAAATCTTGGCTAATTTGCTGGCTTTGGTTTTTTTTGTATTACATTCCCCTTTATTCCTCAGACTTAGATTTCTGTAACTGTTTGCTTTTGGAATAGTGTATTAATTTTATCTTGCCTTAGTCGTCTGATACTATTCCTTTTTCTTTCTTCTGTGTACCAATTGCAGATCATGAAGAGTGAGGTACTGAGAGTGACCCACGAGCTCCAGGCCATGAAAGACAAGATCAAAGAGAACAGTGAGAAGATCAAAGTGAACAAAACCCTGCCATACCTTGTCTCCAATGTTATTGAGGTGAGAGTGGTGCGCTCTTACATAGCAATGTGAGAAGTGCAGTATATAGTGGGAGGGAGAAAGGCAGGGAGCTCATCAGGGATTCAAGACATGGAGTATTGAGCCAGGACTTTCAGGTTTTTCTGTTGGTTTTATTTGTGACCTGGAAGTGCACTTCTCTTTCCCACTTGTTGTCTGGGTCATTCCTTAGGCTTTGGGTACTGTTCATCTGTACCTAATAACCATGAGAGGGTGACACAGCCCTGGAGCATGTGAAATTGGACACATGCTCTCTGAAACTTGCGAAACAGCAAATGAAAGGCTGGGGCTCTGTTATTCCATCACATTCTTTTTGTAATTCAGTACTTTGATGATAGGAAAAATAGCTGATAGTTTGCTGTTTTTAAAAACGGGATTGGTTTGTACTACTGTTTTAAAACTTAATGAGCTTAAGCCTTAATGTGAGCTGCTGTATGGGAGAAGGAATCAATGCCATTAGCTACTACTTTGTTCTGAATTTTGTGATGTCTTTCTATGCACTGTTGTGTGCTGCTTCATGAGGAAAGGAAAAAATCAATTTTTACAGAAGGGCTTTAATGCTTTCAGGATTCTGCTGCTGATGGATGGTGGAAAGTTTTAGTTCCTCCCATGCGTGTATTTTAGAAGCATTAATCCTGGGGTCATCCAGCAAGCCTGGTTACATTGTCATGAACTCTTTCACCCTGGTTTTCAGCTGCTGGATGTTGACCCAAATGACCAGGAGGAGGATGGAGCAAACATTGACCTGGATTCCCAGAGAAAGGGCAAGTGTGCTGTGATCAAGACCTCTACACGTCAGGTAAGACCCATGTGCCCAGCCAGGTGAGAGGAGTGATGCAAAGGACCTTCTCCTAGTACATGTGGTTTTGCTTACTTTGATTTCTTTTTTACAGACATATTTCCTGCCTGTTATTGGGTTGGTTGATGCTGAGAAGTTGAAGCCTGGAGATCTGGTGGTGAGTGATTCTGTTGTGATAGTTAGATATGACGGTGGCCAGAAAATTGCATATGTCTTGCTTTTAAGAAAGGAGACAAATCTGTCCAGATTTCCCCAAGACCATTTCTCTCCTAAAATTTTAATAGAAAGGTATTATGGGTTCAGTTAGTTTTGTAGTAAAGAAAAGCAGTTTGGGGTGTGTGTCCTTTATACATACAATTAGGTGCTGAAAGTTTAGAGATCACTTCTTAAGTGTTCTAAACCCTGTCTTTTGTATTGTAAGTAAACTGGACCACTCTTTTAAAATGTGGTAGGTTAACTATGGCATTCTCCACTCTGCCAAGCTGGGGTGATTTGATGAGTGCCAGTGTCAAAGCTGGTTATTCCTGCATCCTTGAAGTCTAGTAAATCAGTTTTGATTGCATGTTTATTAAGTGCTATATGAGGGACTTGTTAAAAGCAAAGGACTTGTGTTTACAGGGGGTGAACAAAGACTCTTACTTGATCCTGGAGACTCTGCCTACTGAATATGATTCACGAGTGAAAGCCATGGAGGTGGATGAGAGGCCCACAGAGCAGTACAGTGACATCGGGGGGCTGGATAAACAAATCCAAGAGGTGATACTTTATGTATAGTTTCTGGTGTGACTGGACAACAGTCTTTCAACCTCAGCTCAAAAGCAGACAGCCTGGATCTGTGGAGAAGAATGGGTTTATGTATTAATATTTTTCTTTTGTTGTAGCTTGTGGAGGCCATTGTCCTGCCAATGAATCATAAGGAGAAATTTGAAAATTTGGGTATACAGCCACCCAAAGGAGTCCTTATGTATGGGCCTCCAGGAACAGGGAAGACACTTTTAGCTCGAGCATGTGCTGCCCAGACCAAGGTAAAAGGAACCTCTGGAAGCATGTGCTGCTGTAGAATAGTACCTGACAAAGAGTAAGAACACCTCCAGGGCAAGAGGGTCATACACACAAACTGGTTACAAAGGCTGGGATTTTCCTGTCTATTTGCTTGTTTGCTTGTTTTAATTAAGGGCTTATAGTGCTCAGAGCTGACCCTATTGAGAAAAGAGGCCTAGGATTCTCCTTCACTTCCCAGGCTACGTTCCTGAAGCTGGCGGGTCCACAACTTGTCCAGATGTTCATTGGTGATGGAGCGAAGCTGGTACGTGATGCTTTTGCTCTTGCAAAGGAAAAAGCTCCTTCCATCATCTTTATTGATGAACTGGATGCCATTGGCACTAAAAGGTGAGCTCTAGTCCATGTTGTAAACTTCTTGGGAGCTGCCTAGCAGCCTCCTGTGCCTGTGTATGTGAGCAGAGCCTCTTAAAGCATGGCCTACTCAGAAAGAGAGTGTGAATGCTGTCACAGATGGATACCAGTGGCCACAATCCTTGGGCTCAGGAGCGAAGTCCCTCAGACTTGGGATCTGTCTGATAGTCTCATGCTGTATAAAACTGTTCTCTGATCACTGCAGCAGGCACCTGGAGATATTCACCCTCATTTACTACTTGGGCCTGGACAACATAAGCCCCATTCAGCTCTAAGGAAGTCTTAGGTGCTGCTGACAGTTACTCTGGTTGCAGTCTTCATCACAGTAGGACTGTAGTTTGAAGGAAAAATCTGAAACACCTCAGCCAAGGAGCGTGAACTGCAGTCATTCTGTGTTTTGGTGTGCTTAAAAACATAGGGACAGGGTGGTTAGGTTCACGCTGATAGTTTTACCTTTGTTTCCCCTCAGGTTTGATAGTGAGAAGGCTGGTGACCGGGAGGTGCAGAGGACCATGCTGGAGCTGCTTAATCAACTTGATGGTTTCCAGCCCAACACACAAGTCAAGGTTGGGAGCTAGGAGGGGAGTACTGCTCAGGTCCAGGGCCCTCTAGCAGGGGATGGAAAACGATGTCCAGGGAAGAAGCTTGGTGAATCTTTGGGGTGAAGAGGCCTGTCTTACAGGTGCCTCACACTGATGATCCTACTCTACTTAGGTGATTGCTGCAACCAACCGGGTTGATATCTTGGACCCAGCTTTGCTCCGCTCCGGACGATTAGATC
>NW_008239553.1:6320253-6330640 GCF_000691975.1 Corvus brachyrhynchos
AAGATTGAGTTCCCAATGCCTAATGAGGAGGCCAGAGCCAGAATTATGCAGATTCATTCACGCAAAATGAATGTCAGGTATAGCCTTCTGGCGCTATGTTTGTCACTCATGCTGATACCTCAGAGCTGAGAAGTGGTTTGCAGTCACTTGTTGGGAGCTCACTGTGGGATTGAGGAAACTCGCTGTGTTGCTTTTTTTATTCAGTACATGCTCTCAGACTTCTTTCCCCTTTGCTCTTATCAGCCCTGATGTGAACTATGAGGAACTGGCTCGCTGCACAGATGATTTCAATGGAGCCCAGTGCAAGGCTGTGTGTGTCGAAGCGGTAAGTACTCCTCTACCGCAATAGCACTGATGGGAGGGAAATGTGAAAGCTAGCATGGAGTAATTATTTAGAACTGGTGTGGTGCTCACATTCCCTCTCTAAATACTGTCTCATTGGGCAGGGGATGATTGCACTCCGCCGTGGAGCTACAGAGCTCACCCACGAGGACTACATGGAAGGAATCCTGGAGGTTCAAGCAAAGAAAAAAGCCAATCTGCAGTACTATGCCTGATCTCTGCCCAGTCAAGGTTGTGGCCTTGGCAGAGGACAGGAGCAGACTGGACTGTATCACTTACTTTCTGTCTGGAAAAAATAAAACATTTTTTCCCTTTAAAAACAAATCTGTGATGTGTTGGGGCTGTTGCCCATGCTTGGTGGTTCTACATCTGTGTGAGGGAGGCTGAAAGCCTCCTGTCCACAGTGCCCATCATGCTGGCTTTGGACCATCCTCCAGCTACAACTGGATTAAAGCCTGCTCTGCTACTTCTGCATGAGGACCAAGAGGTTATACTGCAGTAAGTGTACTGTGACATTGATGACCTGCAGCTCAGACAGCATCCCCAGTTCTTGCCTGTGCAGCAAGTTTACAGCCTACAGCCTTGTTAGCCTTGAAACTTTTGAACACTCGTTTTGCAAGGGTGAACACAATTCACACATGAATGATGTTCTAACTTCGTCAGTTGAACGTAATTCTTGAAGCTTTAACACTGTTGCTGGTATGGATATTAATCATAAAGAATTCGAGGTTTCATCCACTGAGCAAGTCTTTCAGTACTTTTAATGCCAGTTGAGAATTACAACTTCCATTTAAAAATTACACTTTTCATAAATACACTGACTTTAGCATTAAGTATCTTACATGCCACTGTATTGTATTTTAAATACAATGTAAACATCTCCAAATGCTGGCCATCTCATCTTCACCTGTGCAGTTTTTGAACGCTTGGGAGAGGGGCGGGGATGTGAGAGGAAAAAAAGAATAGATCAATGAAAGAAAAATGCACTCCAAAGTACTTTGGCTGATGTTCCTGAGTTAGCCCTAGTACTTGTGCTGGTACCAAGGTCCTTAGTGCTCATTTTGGAGAGGGATCTTGTTCCAGCAGAACATGCATGTTATAGACACGCTGTGCTCGGGGGCATTTGACACTGGAAGGGGGTGAGTGGAGAACTGAACAGAAGCCACATGTTCCTGAGGAAAATACACTGTGGTTCCTTTGGACACTAATATTAGAGGGGGCTGTACATCTGCTATTTTAGCAGTACTGTTATTTGAGCTCAGGGAGAATTACTCATCTCCTTTCACAGAACAGGAGTTGCACCCACAAGTTAGTTCAGAAGTGAAAGTTGATCCTGGCAGCTCAAACTATGATATATTTTGAGAAATGTACCTCTGGTGGAATAGTTAAAAGCTGCATGTTGCATACATCTCCCCATTAAAACAAGGGTATGTTAGCCAAATGAGTAACCTTAACTGTGTAAGAAGCTGAGAAAAACTTTCCTCTGCTTTCCCAAAGTCTGTAAGAGTTTTCTTGCAGTCTTGCTGCAAGAAAAGTCAGCTAGCTCCTTTTGGAAACAGTTTGAGTAGTGAGTTAATAGCTGAATCCACAGCATGGAATAGCACAGGTTTCTGATTTAAATAAATACTAAGAATGGGCTAATTCTTTGGCCTAAACCTCAGCTTAGATCAAGGTTCTTTTGGGAAAGGATGGCCTGAGCTAACACTAGACATGCCTGTTGCAAAAGTGTTCAAGCCAACTTCACTTAGCTCCTTGCCCTAAATTGGGTCTGAATTACACAGACCTGCAGCAATAAGAGTTGGTGCGTAAACATCCCTTACAACTGGACAATTACAGGACCATGGAGGTACAGTTCAAAAAACAGCACAAAAAAAGACACAACCTTGGACTTAATCCCTTGTAAACAGAAGAAAAACAAATTGAAAGAACTGTCCCCCTTAAACCATCAATGATCAAGTTGCCAATAATTCAAACCTGGAGTTACTTGCAATGTCCGTGTCTGCGACTGGAGGCTGCAGCAGTGTCCCATGGGCTGGCATTTCAACAGCTCTGGCACTGCTCTCCATGCGCTGACATGCCACCTCTTCCTGGTGTTAACCCACAGCTCTGCCCAGGCTGCGCTTTCCAGAGTCTCTTCTTACTCCCTCTGGGGTCACACGGCCCCATTTTCTTGTCTGGGTTTTTGTACAGATGCCCGGGAAGTGTTGAGTGATGGGGCCAATGTGCAGAGGAACCCAGCCAGCAGGGTGAGGCCCAAGCCCCCCCAGGCACAGAACATGGACCAGCCATAGCCATGACTGATGTCCTCTGGCAGCCCATAGACGTAGCGAGGATAGCGGGATAACTCAAAATTGATCCCAGCTACGCATGTGCAGAGTGAGATGATACAGCAAGTACCTGCAGGAGAAAAGCAAGAGGGTTCTACACTGCCCTCAGACAGGTTAATTATGCTCTGTTTTTTTCCCTTGGTATTTTCAAAGTCATGAATTTTCAAAATCAAGAATTACCCTTGGGGTTTTTTCTGCAGTCCTACCAGCCACTCTCCTGATAAGGCAGAGAAAAAAAGGGAAAATATGTAGGACTATGGCGTACCTCACTTCACAAATAACCAATATTGCCTTAGTTCCTTTCATTGCAATTTTGAACTCAGTCATAGTTCATCATGCTTTGATTCTCCTGAGACTATTTCCAGTGACTAATGTACTTGGGCAGTTTCTTCTATGAAAGGTAATTAGCTCACTGAATCCCAGGGCTGCAAAGCACAGCACTGCTTGGTTTCCACTAGGAACACCCAGACTTCTGCCAGCTGTACCCTAGGCCCATAGAGAGTGCCCAGGTTTTTGTTATCTGCTACAAATTCACTAAACACCTATACAGAGGAGAAAAAGCCTAAGAAGGCACAAGGCGCTCTAGTATGTTTAATATACACTAGTATGCAAGACTCCAGGTCTATACTGCCCATTTTTGAGTTGAACGTTCAGAACTTTCAGAAAAACGTTTGGTCATACAGAAAATCTTCTCCCATCCAGGACAAACAGATGTAACAGCCCTGGCAAGCACTGAGCTCACATCCTTATCGCTGGGCCAGTGTTCTCCCAGGCTTGGCTGGGTTTGGACTTCATCACTACACGAAGATCTAAGCATCTTTGAGTACCAGAAAGGTGCTCTACATTAACTTATGTATGTTTATTATGATTCCCAGGGAAAACTGAGCTGAGCTGTCTGACAGGAGCCACAGGCTGCACACTTGGAGCAAGCCAGAGGAGTGTGCTCATTGTGCACATGGTCCCCATGGCTACACACCAGCTCTCTAGAGCAGAAGGCTCATACACATACAGTGGGGTCTACTGAGAAACATGCAAATACCCATGCAAGCACAGGTCCTGCAGTGGTAACTGCACTGTGCTGAGAGTTTGCTGCACTGAGTAAGTGCTTTGTGTGGCTGCTGACATTACTTTTACAAGGCAGTAATACTGAATGTGGTGACTTGAGGAGCAGAAGTGAAAGGCTCTCACCTCCCATTAGGAAGAGCAGCCCAGCCACGTACTGCATGAGCTCCTGCTGTTTGCAGCAGCCCAGCACACCAATGATCCACCCAAACAGGATGATGGAGACTGCCATGCCAATGAAGCCAGCTGTCATCCTCCGCAGATCTGAAGAAAGAAAAAGGAGAAAAGCAAAACAAAAACATGAAGGTGGCAGCACCTAGGGAGAACAGCCAGGGGAGAGTCCAGACAGATGTGGATTTACTGGTTCTAAAGTTTATACTTCAACCATGGACTTCTCCTCCTGTAGCTTCTTTGAGGTAGGTAGTTTTCCCATTACACTGAAACTAAAGGAATCCATCTAAATTGACTCCATTGTGCTCGGCACTGTGCAACTGCACAGCCTTTCTGTCCTGATCAGGAGGAGTACCAGCCAAATACTCCCCAGCATGGGACAGAAGGGGTGCATCATGAACTCATGTTAGTACTGCAAGGGTTTTTTTTTCTTTTATTTGGTGTGGTGTCTTTCTTTGGGATAGAGTTTGTACGGAGAGTGTCTGCTGAAAATAGAAGCAAAAGAAGCAAGAGAGGACACTGAAGAGAACTAAAGGATTAGTGCATGAGAGGCAACAATGTGAAGTGAAAAGAGGAATAGTGAGACAACAGAAGCAGACAGCAGATCAATACAGTATTATGGGAACAACTCCAGTAACAAGCTCTAAAAAAAAAGCTTGGGCTTGGGTACCAGTGACATGAACAGCACTTTGTTACCCCCAGTAAAATTGCTGTTCTTGTCTCCTAGTTCAGTCTCCAGCTGAACTAGGATTTCCTTGGCACTGATTCTCACATGACAGGGGCTATGTTGAATCCAAATCTCATGTCTCCTTCCAATTATACAGTTAGCTGCTTGTATTTCCTCACTAATCAATCTGTATCTATGCTTAGAGCCCAGTGCCATGCTTAGACGAGTGATTCCGAGCCCTCAGCCAGCATTGCATTAAGGCATTAAGTAATCCAAACATCCTTGTGCCCTGCTCTGGGCTACTTACGGAGCGCGTGCCACTCATCCTGGCGGATGGTGTTGGTGATGTTGATGGGTAAGTTGCGAGGCAGAGAGCTGGAGGTGTAGTGGTACTTCACAGCAGTGCAGCGCTGAATAACTCCTGTAAAGAGACAGCAGTGTGAAACACCATGAAACCCCCGTGCCTTGCACTTGCTGCTGAGTTGGCTGGCCTGGCAGAGCTCGCACAGGGGAAGCCTCAGTTCAGCAACAGAGCAAATGTAACCAAAAAGGAGCTGTTTACTTCAAAGGATTTGGGATTAGGAGGGGAGAGAACCTACAAAGGAACACCGGCAAAGCAGGAGCCAGGTGCTGACCCTCCAAGAAGCAACAGCTGAAGTTAAACAGTAATGACAGTCACCAAGAACATCTCCAGAAGCTTTCTAGAGGAACTGCTACGATCACTTTGGGATGTCTAAGGAAACAAGAACATGTCTGGCCAAGTACCAACAGGACCACTTCATCTCTGAGAAGACAGAGTTGAAACACTGAAAATTTTGAATGAATGCTGGGAAGTGAACTGCATAGGAGAATATTTTGAATTCACTCCAATAGTCATTGGCTCTTTGCTTTACTTTCAGTGAACAATACTACCCAGGTAGGCTTGTTTCCATTATAGCTGAAAGAAAAGTGCACCTCAGATGTAAATGTGAACTTACAAGCACGCTCTTCTTGAAAGGGATTTTTCATTTAGAAAATGGGGGAGAATAAACATGGATGGTGGGGTAGAAGAGAGCAACCAGAAAGGTAAAAGAGCTAAATAGTACAAAAAGTTCCTTTTAAACAATGACTACAGGGTCATTACTGCTATTTGAACATTGGAGCAGAAGAACCATTCAGAAACAATCAACTGGCCAATGAGCTAATTAAGCTGGTGAACAAACAGACACCAGAAAACCCAGGAGAAGAACTGAGCTTTGTGTGGCTCCCACAGCAATGAGAAGCATGATTTTGTTCTCTAACAATGTTCACTGGCACCGTACTGACCTGGTTTCTGCAAGGACCTGCAGAGAGGGAGCCCCCATTTCACAAGATTATAAATTGCATATGAGAGGTCCAGGCAATTCCAGCCATCAGGCCAGGGAGGGGAAGGTGATCTGAATTTCCTCCCAATTCAAGTGGCTCCCATTCTCAGCTGTGCTTCCCACCACCCTCTTCCCTTGCTGTGGCTCCCTGCTGCTCCCCCAGCACCACAGAGCACTTCCAGCTGTACACCATACACGGAGTTGCTGCCCTTCACCTGCAGCCAGTGGCCCTCTGTGCTGAGCAGTGCTCCCTCCTTGCAGTTACCTCAGGACAAGGCTGTAGAGCCACCTGAGCCAATGATCAGCAAGACAACCCAGTGACAGAGGGTGCCAGTTCATTTGCAAAGGCTGCTGAGTTAAGAAGTTAGGCCATATACAGCACATCACAGTATCTAATCAAATTTCCTGTAACTGCTAACTGAACTCAATTTCAATGTTGACACGACTTGCATGTGTTGTTGAGAAATACGTATATAGAACAAACTAATGACATCAGATTTCAGATTATAATGCACTGGATTCATTAAAAGTATGATCTATGCCCTTACACTTCCTGATCATAAAAGTAGTACATATGAAGCAGTATTTTAAACAAGAACAAGGATTACTATTTTTATAGCTCATTAAAGAAAAAGCAAAGACTAGAGATGTATATCCCTTACGATCAAAGCTATGGACTTCTCAGCTAAGATGTCACTGAGAAAAATATTTGCTCTTTATTATTCCAAGTGTTTAACATGTAAACTAAAACTAAAACCTCTCCACCTTCTCATACAAATCTGGTTATTTAGAAATTCTTGGATATCAATTCCTTCTGCCTCTGGTTTAAAAACTGTTCTCCTAATCCTTTCTTCCCCAGAATTCAAAGTGCTAATTTTATATAGGTAGCACATACTATTACATTAAAACAGCAAGTTTGCAAAAAAAAAAAAAAAAAAACCTCAGGAGTGCACAGATTTCACGGCTTTTGCTCAGTGCTGACTGCTAATCCACAGGCTTGGTGACAGCCTTTGATTACACCAGCACAAGCCATTTTTCCAACAAGATTCCATTTTCCCAAGAGCACAGGCTGGACCCACTCTGGGTGTGAGCCACTAAAGGCAGAACAAGGGAGGCCTCTCTCTGTAGATGTGCTAGAACAGCTGAAATAGGCAGGCAAGAGAGTAAGGGGATCAGGGAAGCAGTGAGGGTGATCTCTCAGCTGAGTATCTACCCACTTTCACCCAGAAAATTGTAACACGCAGCCAGTCAACCTTCAGTAGCTAGATTTTGCATTTGCCATCACTAGTTCATGTTTCCCATTTTTTGAGTGAATCTCTAGGTCTCACGTGCAGAGATGCCATGCAAATATGATGCGAATATGGCCAGGTACTCCACAGGACTGCATTTGAAGTCATGTAACACCTTGTTCTCTAAGTACTCAAGAAAAAAAAGTAATAATCAAAATCAGGTTTGCAGTCCCAAAGTTATTGTGAAGTAAAAAGTATTTCAAAGGTACTCCAGTAAGTCCTTGGACCTGAGCCTTATATACCTGAAATTACAGTCTATAAAATAGGGACAGCATCCTGCCCTCCATTTCAGAAACCTGCTAGCAAAGTGATTTCCCTTTTGTTTACAACACACTCAGACAAGCACCATAAGAAAGCCTGCAAAAATCAAAACCTTTGCCTTCAGACAAGGGCTTGAATAGAACAGTCATGTGGTGAACAACAAGTGAGCATTGTCTGTTTTGGCACACGAGTACATTGGGAATACAGGACAGAAGGAGGCAGGTGCACAGGTCATTAGCTTACCATAAAGCACACATCCAAGAAAAAGGTTAGATGGACAACCTGATCCCAGCATTTCTAAGGGCCTTAAAAGAACACTGTTGAGAGTCAAACTGCATGTACAATTTTCTTGATTAAAAATAAACATGAACTGCAGTGAACTGCATCCAGCAGTGTCACACTGACACTTTCATGGCCCAGCCACATGCCTGTGCCTTCTCACAGCCAACATTGTTTCTAACACCTTGTCTTCAATGTGGTTTTTTTTACCCCTCAGGACTGCAACTGCAGAGAGGTTCTCCTTGGAACTCACATAACCCTCGGAAGAGTACATGTGAGTGTCTCAGGACGAGTCCTTTCTCCTGACTGAATATGAAGGACAGGAAAGGTCAGAGAATTCTTGCTAGAATAGCCAGATAGCCAGGCAGAGCACAGGCCCCTTGTTGCTACGCTGCTAGAAACATGGAAACACCAACCCTGCTGTGATACATTCAGTTTGTAATCCTGGATTTAGCACACCCTGACTTTCAGATTAGTTTTTGTCTCCAACTTTGAAACATGCAGGTTTTCTCTACACAATGTGCCGGAGGTTTATGAAGAAATGCAGGGTTCATTTTCAGTTCTGCTCCGTGGCCCAGAATCAGAGCAGTTTGACTCTCACTCAGCTGGGAGACCCACTCCTGCCCATGAACAGCCATGGCCAGTTAACAATTAACTACCATGTGAGGCCTGACCCTCCCCTCCCCTCCCTCATGTCCCAGGACCAAGTGGCTATTGAAGCTCCCTGGCATTTTCCTACCGTTTCTGCCCTGGACTGTGAGGAGCATCACAGCCATGTGTTCACTCTGTCCACATCGTCACCCAAGGGCCACAGATCAAATAAATCAACCTTCTTTCAAAATACCACAAGAACTCTTACAGATCACACTGACAGATCATACTTACCAAGGGCCATAACCAAACAGATCAAGTTTATTAAACATGCCACTGTAATAGATCCTCTACAGACCTCACAGTCAATCCTGTAACTCTTCCAATTTATCATCAGTCGGAAAGAATGGGAAGTACAGACACCAGGACTGAGCAGTTTTCTCTCAAGGGCCTCACTACTGCCTCAAACTGTTGTGTTCCTCTGCTTAAGCACCCAGTGGCCCTCCTCACTTTCTCAGCTACATCGTGGTACCAGGGAGCCTTTTCTGCCCAGTATATATGAGATGTACCTGTCCCATCCCAGAGACTTTTCAGAGCAAGCCTGAAAAGCAATAAAATCCCTGGTTTATCAACAGTGAAGAACCTTTTATTTTTTAATTCCTTCCATTTAGGGATGTTAAAGCTCATGTTGTTCAATGAGCCCACCAAGTTATCCAAAGCAGCCTGTTAGAATGGGCCTTTCCCAATTAATAATTTTCTACTGTCACCATTTTGCAAGCAACATTTTTTTACTCTACTAATAGGTAGAGAAGATCCCTAAACAAGATATAATAAATCCCTGCAGGACCTTACTACTTAAGAACACTCCATGCAGATGGTTTTTGTTGTAGCATCAGTTATTGAATGTGGAATCCACATAGCACAGGCTCTACAAGATGACACGTAGTGCTCATGTTCTTACACTCAGAGAACCCCTCCTTATATATGCACAGAGATCCTCTCTGTTTCTCCACCAAATGGTTCAGTTCTTTGGCTTCTGTCTCTTACTGATTGCTAATCTCCACTTTCCCCATGTGGTTTTGTACATTATTTCTTCTTTTGCCTTTTAATTGTATTTTTTTAAATGAAACTGTGTATTTTTTCACAGTTCCAAAATAGTGATTTTGCATTTTAAGAAAAATCCCACATATCATTTCCATCTTACATTTAAACATTTCCCACTTCTCAGTTTTGCACTACATTTTCATTTTTTCCTTTTAAATATATGACGTGAATATATTTTGCTTTTTTTAATATCCTAGATATAGAAATGGATGTTTGTACATGCATCATTAGCTACAATGCTCAAGTATGAAAGTTTCCATGAAACTGCTTTGTATTAATAGCAGTAGATAAATACAGAACTAGAAATCCATTGAATTATCTAAATGGATAAGCATATTTATGGACTTAAGTAATTTATTCAGAATTCGAGAGACACAGAAAGGAAAAAAATCTTATTCCAGAGAGACTAGAAGAAATGGAGACTATAAACCCAAACCAAAATTACCAGAGAACTGTGAAAAAAAAATTTACTCCTCTGTCACTAAAACCCTATAAAAATATCTAGATTAAGGAATACTAGGAATAAAGAAAGCCTCATACATCACCAAAGAAATAGCTGAAAACTTAATGCAAATTGAGGAGGAAGTAGGACTTTCAGCAGTGCACAGTAGTGATCTTCAGGTCACACCAGGGAAAAAAAAATACCTGCTTTTCCTTTTCAGAAGCCCCAGATCTGGTACCACGCTTGAGAGAACAGCTCAGATGCAGCCACACCTGACCATCAGTCAGAAAAGGCTGCTTAATCACAGTTGTGAGAGAAAAGACAGACACAGTGGGAATGAGGAAAGGCTGCTAGTAAAGCAGGTCAGGAGAAGGGATAAGAGAGTCATATCTATTTAAGGATCTGATTCTACAAGAACTATTATTAATAATTTCCCTCCATAAGATGACACATAAATCTTTACAGTAGCAACTGCAGACCTAATAGGCAAAGAATATAAGGGGAGCAAG
>NW_008239553.1:6330770-6331967 GCF_000691975.1 Corvus brachyrhynchos
TAGGCTTTTTGGAGGGAAAGGCAAGGTCTTTTATTAGAACAGCTGGGGGAAAAAAGGAAATGAAGTAGACAAAACATTTTGGATTTAGAGTCCTTCCAGTTTTACACATCAAACACTGAGGAAGACCATTCCCCACCCTCTAGCCTCTCTATGTGACTGTTGTAGCATTGGGAAAATACCTCAGAAAGAGAAGTATTGAGGACCAAACTAGTATTCTTCCCATCCCCTCCCCCCATCTTAGCTAATCTTAATGGGAGCTGAAAGCATTTTACTTGATATGAAGCAAAAAAATAGATAAGTATTTTACATGAGAGCCACAATTAATAGAAAAAAATTAATGAGTTCCCTTTCAGTGAAAGGACTTCAGCATGGAAATAAAAATGAAATCGCACAAAATGGATCCTAGGAGAATAAATAGAGAAAGAAGCTACGCACACAGCACTAGAGTTTCTAGAGGTAAGAGTCACTGCTGTGCACAGGAAAGAAGGGACAAAGACGAGCTGAGATTCACAGTGCCAGTCTATCCAGCCTCTGCTGTGCAGGACTGGCGTCACAGTTGGAAGCCAAGCTGAAGAACTGCTCTTGCTTTCTTAAGATAGCATTTCCATTTTGTGCCTCAATGGAAGCACTTTTCCCAACTCCTACTCTCTCTGTGCTAATATGTACCTGCTGGAACAGTAAGTCCTGTTATTTATCATTAACCATACATAACCCGTTGACTTCATGGGTCAGCCCACTACATTATTTGTACCATCAAATGCAGGACTTTTATTCACACTTCATGGCCTGCTTGGCTTTGTACCATGTGCCACAATAGTAGAAGATCCATAGCTTTCTCTCCCGTCACCCCGAGGGCCCTGAGTGACATCTGCCATCTGAAAGCCTGGCAATCTACTGCAGCAATGAGAATTCCCTCATGCTAGAACGGGAACAACAGGTCCCTTTCACCTTGCTGCAAAAATCACAGCGCTATAAACAACACTGCACATTTCTCAGCACTCAATTAGAAGAAAGTGCCAGGGTTAGGAGGATGCCCACCGAGAGTCAGGCCCTGCACTGGGCCCCCGAAGGGGCTCTCCGAGGACGTGGTCCCACCCAGCACTGCAGCATTTTTAGTAGAGAGGGAGGAGCACAAGACCCCGGGATGGGGTCAGGGCCGCGCTCGCCCCCTCCCGCACGCCAGGGACACCGGGAGCC
>NW_008239553.1:6332841-6348794 GCF_000691975.1 Corvus brachyrhynchos
TCCTCTGGCATGGCAATCGCCCGTCCCGCTGGCCTGCCCAGGGCAGAAGGGCAGAGACCAGCCCTGCTCAGGCCGCGGGAGCCAGGAGTTTTTCAAATGTACACGAAATACAAACACAACCCGCAACCTCAGTTGTTGGCATTTGGATTATGTCTTCTCCTCAACCCTTCAGTATTAGTTAATGGAAAATAAGGCCTGAAAAAGCTGAAAAATGTCAATCTATTTTATGCAATGAGAAGCAGATTAAATCCAAGCCATTAGTTAAATGCAGCATTTATAGGGGCACAAAATCCGTTCTGATCCCGCTTGTTGTATAGGACTTGTTACTCCAGCTGCAGCACCATCAGTCAGTCCCCAAAGCCAGTTGTTAGGGCATTGTGTCATCAGTTCTGGCCTCCAGATAAAATGACCTAGTGCTATGCTATGCCTAAACTACTAATTTAATGTCCAGTTTTGAAATCCTTAGGTTTAGGGGGGGGATTTTTTGTTAAAAGTAGTTTTAATTGTTTCCCAGGAGCAAATGTTCAACTGTAGGAGATTCCAATCCTTTCACCCCCACCACTACCTCTCCCCTTGTCACTTCTTGGTCTCTCGGCCACACTGAGCACAACCTAAACACCCTCCCCAGCACTTCTCCTAGCAACACTGCCCAGAACAGAATACTGCTTATCTCCCCTGAGCCCTCTGCCTGGTGGAAACATGCAGCAGCCACAGCTAAAGCTTGTTTTAACCACATTTCTGCATGATCCTCTTCTGCAGTTTGCACTGGACAGATGGGATTACCATCCATGCAGCTGCACATTAGTGCCTTCAAGGCAGACAAATTGAAAGGGCTGCTGTCAAAAGAATTTTCTTACACAGACCAGCTAAATTAAGTCTTCCACTTATTTTTCATTCCAGCAAGAATGAAAAATAATTTTCAAATACAATTACTGCTCTAGCTAACATGGAAAAACCCTTCAGTTGTAATAGCTCATTCCCAGAAACATCCAAATAGTCGCATTTCCTAAGTCTGCAATCCTATTATGTCACCCTACTCTCCACATGAGCTCCTCAGGCTATAGGTTTCAGAAGACAGGCGCTTCAGCAACACCATCATCTTAGAAAGTTCCCATGTATGAAACTCCTTCTAATTGTTCTCCTTTCTGTGGTACTGCAATTGTGTCAGAGCCATTCTTCATGGAGGCTGTGAAACAGGTAGCTGGTGAATTCAAGTTAATTTTGATTACTTTTGAGAAGGAAAAAGCTATGAGGGAGGGAGCTCATAGTACAGCCCAAGAGTGCAGCATGGTAAATCCAGGGACAGATTCCAAAATGTAGATTCCTGGCAAAATCCACAGACTTGCCCTTGATCACCTACCTGCCTTCATCTTCTTCCAGCTCTTGGGTTACAATTTTCCTTCTTTTTACAGAAGACTTTGGGTAAGAGAGAGCCATGCACCATTTATAGCTGAAAATCTTCCAAATGAAGCACTTCCAAAATACTCTGAACCCATGTTTTTGAAGGCTAGAGAATTTCCTTTTAGTCCTTTCTGGGCAATTGCTGCACACAACCTTTGATGACTGCACCTTTGTCCTACCTGGCAGGTATCCAGCTTAGTGTTAACTGAAACCAGACAGGCCTTGAGGTTTTTTGATAAAAAAAAATAACCGATTACAGCCAAGAATGGTTGCAGAACCCTCTGAACAGTGAAGTCAGAATGCAAGCTTTCCCCTGAAAGAGGAGAAACTTACTTGGTGATGCTTTTCAGGGAACCCAGAGCAGCAGTCAAGAATTATGATTGTACCACACTGCTCCTGGACAACAGTTCCATGGCAGTAAAAAGAAGAAACTGGATTAGAACTTTTTCTTTCAATTGTGAAAGGCTGAGGAAAGTCTGGCAGCAGCTCAGATTCCAGACTGCTCTAGACTAACCCAGAGATATGTCTCTGTAATTCAAATGAAATTTGAATTGAATTTTTAAATCAAAGAAAAGTAGGAACTTCAAAAAAAGCCCAAACCAACCAAACAAAATAACCCAACAACACAAACCAACATGGAAAACCATTTATTTCATCTCTATTGTCTCCATGCAGAGCAGACCAATACAGATGAAGGGGGAAAATGCATAAGAGCAGCTGAAAAAATAGAGCTAGAAAATACAATTCTCTCTGCATTTCCAAAAGTGACAAACGTGGTGGAGCGATGCTCCATTTCCTCCCAAGGCTCTCAATCCTCAGCCCCAGGGCTGACGCAGTAGAAATCTATCAAACCCCTCCCTCCCACAAGCCCCATGCTACCTCCTACCAGGGTATCTTCCCAAGAACCACAGACTATCCATGCCTGTGATAGCAGCCAAGAAAAACAGCTCAGAAATTCTTTCTTCAGTGTCATCCACTTCACATTCCTGAACGCTGAGTATAAAATCCTGACTGTGGTTTTCAGTCTTGGCAAGGCTCAGTGCTGATGCAACAACGCCAACTCATGGGCACTCACCTGGCAATGCCTCAACTTAAATGCCAGCCTTATTTTGGGAAAGAAATCTGAGAAACAGCAGGCACAGCTTTCTGTGCAAGCCTGCTTCCTCCAGAGTCCTATTACAGGGTCTGCTTAGCTGCAGTCCCTGGGCAGGGGGAACCCCCAAAGCTACAACCAGAGGGTTGGCATACTCCCTCAGTCCCTGCAGGCTAACTGGACTAATCATCCTTCCAGGAAAGCAGGAAGTGGATGCTACCTTCAGACCTCAAGACAACTGAATGATGGAGAGAGTAGTTGGCACAGGAAGACAACTTTGTAAAAAGGAATAAAACAATTGCACTAAGCCTCCCTCCTTGTTTCTGTGGAACTAGTTACTAATGTCAGTCCAGGGAAAGGAAAGCTGAAAAAATTTCAGACAGCAGTTCCTGGGCAGACAGAACTGCAAGCATGAGCTCTCCAGCATTCACTGAAAAGCAGGACAGGAGCTGTCATAAAAAAGAACTGTGTCAACAGTTCAGGAATCTCTTAGGGAAGTAATGCCTCTGCTGTGGGCAGCATGCCTGCCTTGCTGCTCTGACCCAAATTGCCCTCTTAAGGCACGAGCCCTCTTGGTAAGGCCCTGTGCAGACTGAAGAGCTGTACTGCTTTACAAAAGCTGTTAAAAGACTGAGCTAAGTTGGTGCAAATCACACTGTGGCATCTGCTTTGTGTTCAGTGACTCCGCTAGTTCAATCAGAACTGTTTTTAAACTAATTTAAGCAAAGCAAGGATAAGCTCTAGAGAAGGGATGATCTAGTAATTGTGCACATCTGTGGCAATAAAACATCCCTGTGGAATTACAGCCTGGTCAGCCCTGTGAGCTGGGATGGAAGAAAGCACCAGAATTTTATTTATTTTTATTGGTCTCAATTTGCCAAAAATTTTATCCCAAGCATCACATAACAGAAAACTCCTCTTAGAGCATACTAATTGTCACCTTTCGTATCCCTTTCTCACCTTACTTAGTATTTTCACCAGCAGTTTCAGCCTTCCCATTTAAAGGCTATCAGTATTATTTCTTATCCATTCATCCTCAACAGATGAACTCCACCATGAGGTAAGAACCCCAGAAACAGACTACCATCTACAGCACGCTCTTAAACAGTCTACACTGGACAGAGGAAAAGCTAATCAGTTATCAGTTATCAGCTGCTGACCAAGCTGTAGTGTTCAAGCACCTCTGCCGTGACAGTCTAGGGGTGCTGCAGCATGCTGGGCAGGGCTAACATGCTACACCTCAAGAAAGCTCTGAAACATGGTATGGGACAGATGGTGCCTGAATCAGGTCTCAAGAGCAGGCTCAGAGGCTTGTTCAGCTAATGGTTATGAGGAGAAGGAGCTCAGTCACAACAGCTACATGGCTTTCCCTCCAGATGTGAGCGAGCTGGTAGTATGGCAATTGAAGAAACATTTATTTATCATTTATCAGATAAACAGCTGGGGTGTGCTGGCTACTGGAGTGGTTAGGGCTGAGGCAAGTAATCTCCAAGCTGAGTCATTTAATTGTAGTGACTAACCCTAAAGTGCCTCAAGCTTTTGGCTCAATTTCAACGTAAACAAACACAGATCAAAAGAGCTGGACTGCTGAGGCCAGTACTACCTTTAGGAACAAGTGGTGTCAGTGAAACACTGGAGATCAAGTTGGAAATGGTCTCTTCCCCTCTATCTCATAGCACCATCAACTTCTCATGGATAGGGGGTCCTGGCTAAAGCTGTTTATTGTTGCTTTGTCATGCCTGTTCTGCCTCCAGCCCTTAAAGTGGTAGGAAAAATCCTTTCTCTTCATCAGCTTCAGGAATCGCCTCTGTTGTTTTCATGCAAGAGCTTGGGAGGTGCAGTTCCATCAGAATGAACGGAATGAAACATCATTCGTCCATAGTGGAGCAGTTGTTCAGTTCATTTCTGCCCAGTGTATCTTTTGCTCCATAAAAAGCAACCAACCAAAAAAAGAACAGAAGCCCTCATGTGTGGATTTTAGCAGAACAGGGATAGGAAAGCCAGGGAATGAAGTCTTGCACAGCCAGACCTCTCTCTCACCGGCTTCTCATTCTAGCAGCCAGATCTGCACACACACACACGTAGGAAGTAACATTAGTGTTCCTTATTGCTTTGTAAAGCTCTGAGTCACTGTGGTGGCTCTGGGAGACATCATAAGGTCTGCGCAGAGGTCACTCAGTTGTGAGCGCGAGTAGCACCATGACTGTAATGCCTGTACACAGGAGCAGAATTTGCTGCAGGGAATTCCTGGGAAAGAAACAGCAGAATTAGGAGGAGCCATAGACCAATCCCCATAGGCAGCCATGCAGAGCTCTCCAATGATTTGTTCTTTCCCCTTCCAAATCTACCACATGGAGAACACAACAGCTGTATGAAGTCACTAACATGGATGAGAAGATCTTCCCAGCACTCCAAGTAAAGAAGTAGGCTATAAACTGGCATGTACTTGTTCCACTCATCTGCAAGGCCCAACTCCAGGTTTCAAAATCAATTCAAGCTGATTCAGTCATGCAGCTATTCAGATACATATTCATGTCCTTTCACTCACAAGACCAGCACTTAGGCAGCATGTGCATAGACACTTTAGGGACTTCATCCAGCTAACTACAGTAACAGAAATAAAACCCAAAACAATAAAATCGGCCATTCTTTTAGCACTGTCTCAGGTTTATGCTGGATTGAAGTGACTGTGTGCCTCCCACCTCTGCATATTCTGCCAACAACCTCTACCAGCACAAGAGGTTACCAACCCAAATTAACATTTCTCCACAAAATGTTCCTACCTCCTCAGATAGAACTGTGGAGCTGTTTTTTTGAGCACTGTTTCAGTCAAAATTAACTAGGTGAACCAAGGCATCTTATTTGAAGTACTGAAGTTACTTGTCTTACTACAACTAAAATAGGAGGGAACATTCAGGGGCAGCTCTGCCAGCAGATCTGAGAGGGCCTTTACTGTGGAACAGCTGGATTTGCACCTGCTACAGCCTTAATTAGACTGCAAGAAACTAAAATAATACAGGAGGGAAACCCAAATATACCGGAATATATATACCAGTGCAGAAGAGAGATTTCTGAGGTGGATACAATGACAGACCATGAAATGCTGAGTGATAAAGAGAAGAAAACTATTCTTTTTCTACTCACACAGCAACACAGTGATATCTAATAAAAAATCAATAAGCAAGAGTGTAAAAACCAAATAATAAGAAGCATCACTTAACACAGTACAGTCAAACTCTGCCAACTGCTGTGAAAAGGAGGCTGCAGAAGCCCGAACTAATGGATAGGGTCAGAAAGGAATGACAGAAGGATAGATTCACATGTGGTTAACCAGACACACACACCTCTGTGGGGCCCTGGTTCAGACAGTCCCTACACCAGTACGTGCTGGAAGCTGAAAACACAGACTGGGCAGTGGTGTCCTTACTGGACATGTTTCCGAGGAACTTGCTCTATCTGACCCTGCTACATACTGTGCCAGCACAATCTCTGGGACTCACCCAGGTGAAGGCTCTCATGTTTTAGAGGGCCTTTGTAGTCCCATAAATGCAATAGATAGCACTGCAGTCTATTTTGATTCCAGCTTTGTCCATAGGATTTGGAAAGCTGGCAGTCATGCACTTCCAGAATAGGCACAGGAAAGGGTTATATCCCTCCCCCTGGCAGCAAGAATTGCTGCAGCAGAACAGGAGGGAGCACTTACCAAGGATTCTTTTCCTCCAGGAGATCAGGCACAACATTTACCAAGGCAATGTACAGGAATCCTCCAGAAGTGAAAGGGAGGATCCAGGCTACTGTTTCTCCTGCACAAACATGGAAAGCTTTGGTTATTACTGAGACAGAGCCATGGGAAACAACACAAAAGGGAAAGAAGATACACAAGGATGACAAGCATTGCCTCCCCCCAATTCCCACAGAGGTCCCAGGGAACCTTACCTGCTCCTTTTGGTGACTGAGCACATATTGCAAAGCAGGCTCCTAGAATTCCCCCCAGAGCTGTGGAAAGCTGCATCTTGGCTGCACTCCAGCGGTCAAAGCCAGCCCGAAGTAGGATTGCAAAGTCTCCAACCTAAGAAAACCAAGAGCTGACAGTAAATAAACATGAATACTAAGCTGTCAGTCTCAAAGGCCATTTCAAACAAGGCCAGTGCTTCAAAACTGTTCTTGGTTTTCTTAGTCTCCCCAGAGGGAGCAGCCTTCAAGAAGACAAGAAAAGGTTAACCAGACTCAGACCTCCTCTTAGTAGATGAAGCACATTGTAATCCCCCTCACAATGGCAGGATACAAAGCCCTCTCACCTCGTGTGGGATTTCATGCAGGAGAATGGCCATTGTGGTTAGGAACCCAACCTGCAGCACAGAGAAAGTGATTAGGAAACAATCCCAGTACTCCTGGATGAATCCCATCAGGTCCCATACACTTACAGGGATCCAGCTGGAGCACCAGATCCCACATGACTGCAGGGTTGACTGGGAGTTTATCATTCTCACAGTCATGGTGCTCCAGCTTGGGCAATGAGAACCCCATAGCCCATCATCAGTGCTGAAGACCAAAGCAAAAATGCATTAAATGTCTCTGCCTTGTTCATGTCCCTGTTTCTGAGGTGACCACTCTTACCATGTTATTTCTGGACTGCCTTTTGAGTAGATGAGGGTAGGTGAGCTAATCCATCCCCTAATGCCAGTACAAATGACTGACATGTCCCAAATTTGAAGAAGCTCTGCATCAGAGGATCAGGATAAGGTTGGGTTTTACAGTAGCCTGCGTTTTCTTAGACAATTCCAGAAAGTAGGAAGGAACTCCTCACATTTTTTGGCTGTTTTGCATGTTGTATCACACTTGAGATAAGGCCTCTCCATTTCAGTACACAGCTGGGGACAGAAACCTTACCTTTCTGCTAACCAGGAAGCTGGCTGCTACTGCCAGGCCGTGTGTGAAGTTATCAATGGTGTTGGCCAGCAGATTGAGGTATCCACTAATCTGCAAAGAGAAAGAAGGGCCCCTGATAAAGGAAGACACGTAAGAAGATAAAAGAGAGCACATGGCTTAGACATGGGTTATGCAGTCATGATCAGATGGGAAAGGTCAGACCGTGATGCTTCTGCTGAAAATCTTAAACTATGTCAGTGTTTGAGTACACATTAAATGTAATTTTTCGTTTTAGAGTAAAACTAAGTTTTAGGGTAGGCAAGTATTGTCTGAGATTAGAATAATTACCATATGCAAATGATGAAGAGCTTTAGAAACAGAAAAAGAGAAAGGAAAAAGAAGAAAGCCAAAATTCAAGAATATACTTAATTCTAAGTCAAACCAATTTTAGCTAACACTGACTAATTTACACAGGTGACTGACTTCAAATATGACTTGATCTTGTTTTCAAGTCATGTACTTTAATATCCAACTGTTAAAATATCTCCTCTTGAAAAGCTGGCAAGAACAATGCAACAGAACAAATGCTGATGGAATGGCTTTCTATAACTAAATAAATCTTCAAGCATTGTACCAAAAAAGTTCGTGCTTGTGGGTTTGCTTTCCCTTAACAAAGAATCAAAAAGAGAAGATAGTGATGACAGTCACCAAAAAGCCACCTACTACAAGGCTGGATAGCATGTACCAGCATTTGCATATAAACGCATTTCTTAAAATTATAAGCATAAAGCAGCTGCCTTCCTCACAAGACCATCTCCATATTAGACTTCCCTATCATTCTAACTAGGGTCACCTCCTGACAAAATCTGAGTATTTGACCTGAAGTGATTTACGATTTACCCCAGCTCTTTAGCTCATAGGTTTTTGGGGGTTTTTCCATCATATTTAACAAAAACTACTGCATGTGGGTCCTGAGATACTGCAGTTCACTATATGGCACTTCAGTTTAAATTATTATCAAATGGGTGTTAGCCCATATATCACGCTGTCTCTGGACTGCAAGAACTCCAGATACAGGGCAGTATCCAATGAGTGGAGAGACTACCTAGAAACTGTGAAGCATTAACCTCTTACTTCACCATAGCATCATATGCCAAAGTTCCACTGGACAACCACAAGTGCTGATGGACTTCATTAGCTCTTTTTGGTCTTGTGCTCTTCCCTGTTTCTATCAACTCTGCTTGGGGCACCTTTCCTGTCTGTCATTTGTATGCCACAGCTCAGGAGCCTTCTGTCAAATCTCTCTATCCAAAGCACCAGCATTCTGCAGGGCACTATTACTGCACTATCTTGGGGCACCTTTGTAGCCTCTAAATTTTTTAAAGTGCATTGATGACTAAATATGAAAATTAAGCAAAGCCTAGCTCACTTTTAAGTAATAATCTAAGTAACATCTCCACAATGAATGCAAAAGAAGATCCCTGCATGTTTTTTTAAGAAAGGAAACACAAATAGAAGCATGCAGGCAGACCCAAGAATGGAGCAGTTTTACTTCTCATTCTTGATACTCTCATTCCTAGACAGTCAAATATGACTGTCTAAAATTCTCCTTTTCATGCTGTTTTTTTACATGACGGCGTTTTCCCACAGGATAATAATAATTATTCACAGAAGTTTTGCACAAAAATGCCTTCCCATACCACCGTATAGGGAAAAAATAGACTTCATGATTAAAACATTATGACTTTTTGTTGTCAGTGGCTTGGGCAAAAGCTGTCACTGAAAGAAGCAAAGCTTTGGAGTGCTCAGAAATAAATTGGGTTGATTTGACAGTTATGAGCCTCTGACATTTACATTCTGCAAATCCCTAATAGGATGTTCTCATTGCTCATAAAGAGCACAGCCAGATGAAGTGTTTATGTTCATGATTCAGAATTAATGTCACTGTGTAATAAAACATACTTCCACAAATCAACAAGGACCCCATGTGCCACAGGGAAAAAGAAAGAATAGGCAAGGCAAAAGTACTGTACACAATGTTTTTACTTGAGGGAATAAAGGCTGCAAGGAAGGACAGAATTGATCTATGTTTGCATGGAAAGAAAACCTCCCACCTGCCGTTTTCAAGCTAGGACAAATTCTAGCAGCAGCTAAAAAGCAGAAGTTCTAACATATATGCGGACAATAGTCAACTGATTACAGCTTACTAATCATTAAGCCCTGAAGGGTGACTATGTTCATTTAAATAGTATCTTCCCCTTTTTGTCTGCTGAAAAAACAGGGGGTTCTGAGTGAATAGGAGAACCAAAAAAATCTGTCAGGCTATGGATTTCACTCTTTTCTTCGCGAGTACCTACTCTGCTCACTCCCAGCAACACCGCTTCCCTGCACGTGCCCTGCCCAGCAGCACGGCGTGGCAGCCACGTCCCCAGCCAGGCGGAGCTGCCCGGCAGCATGCAGCGCCCGAGCTCTGACAGGGCATTACTTTGCATTCCTCCTCTACTGTCATGCTGATTTTTATGAAACTTGCAGAAATTTGATCACCCTCAAGACTCCTAACCTCTCTTGAACTCAAGGAAATTAATTATGGGTTCAAAAGTTATTGAAAATGAAGGGCAGAACAGATGGACAGACAGATGGAATGACTGCTTATGTTGTTGCCTAAGGAAACAGGCTAACAACGCAGGAGTATCTTGGTAGGTTTGATAATTTCCACCCTACCAGGAAGACTATTAAAATATTCGAATTATATGATCAGAAGGTAGAAAGTTAAAACTACACCCATTAAGTCCTTGGTTTCTAATTCATGCATATCGACATACCGTCTGAACAGATGTGTTAGGATTTTAAAGCTAGAAGGGCTCTCCATGGTTGTCTAAACCTTCCACATAACACAACTGAAAGAATTTAATTTAACTTGTGCACAAAGTTCATTGTTTCTTAAGCTACAATATACTCTGTAGAGAGCAGCTTAAACCACAGACAAGTGACAAAAAATCTGTTATCTCTAAGGTAAGTTGGTCCATTGGCAAGTTCCCCTCAGTTAGAGAGTTGTCTCTAAGTTCTAGTCTGCTACTGTTTGCTGTAGCTGTAACTATTCAAATTTAGTCATTCCTCTTACACGGGTATTTGCATACTCTAAGTGACCCTTGATCTGTCATGACTACAGAGCTAAACTAAAGAAAACCACTTATCATGTTCTGCAAACTTAAAATATTATTTAATCTCTTTCCTGACTCCTTCACAAATTATCAGTAGTATTTTGGATATTTGGAATAGCACTACTGGAAAAAGTCAGATAGCTGTTTCATTACTGCTATACAGAAAGAGGAACTCTCACCTCTCCTCTTACATATTGTTTCCTACTCACCCATCCTCTTCTGGCTGTAGCATCATAAGGGAAGAATGTGTTCAGACAATTTCCTACAGTAACCCTCATATGATTTTCCAAGGCATTGACTATCTAGAAACTATCCCTATCTTGTAAATACGATCTGCAGTCCTTCTTAATCTATTCCTTGTAATTACATGTATCAAAACCTGTTAAAAATTTAGCACTTTTGATGAAGTTACTCAGTTTAGCTGCTATCACTGACTTCATGCAGTCACAATGTGCCATTTATGTAATGCAGTACCTGCAAATGTGAAGATACACTGTTTTTATAAATAATGACTTAGAAAAATCATATCCCACCAGTGAACAGATTTGAGGGGGGCTGCATTAAACCAGTCTCTTTTGATAACATAGAATAACAGATTTTTAATACAGCTAATATTAGCAAAGTTTATTAGAATGGGGGAGAAAGTTATGTTTTATATACATCTGTCGTGACCTTTATTAAACAATTTTATGCCTGAATAAAAGGCAGGAAAAATGTCTCATTGATAAGCATTTATCTTACATAAAATCATATCAATTAGCATTAATTACCTTTTTTTTAATATTAGCACTATGCCCTGAGTAATTGTATCTCCTATCAGTGTTTCATTTCTACTTGAAATCAGCAGTCTATAGTTCCTTATATAAACCCTTCCAAAATTAGGGCACAATGTTTCATAACCCAGTAATACTGGTGTCTTCACTACTACCACCTCTAGAAACATCTACATGGCACCTTGCAGTTTGTGCAGTGTTATGTACAAATTACATGAATGTGACAGATGTCAAAAATACTCAATGACCTCAGCATAACTTTGATGTTCTGTAGGAAGAGCTATAAAGTTACAGCAAAACAGATTTAAAATAGAAAGACTGAAGAGCCTCTGCCTGACCACATATCCAGCTTTGGGCTAGTTCATGCAAGCACACTTTCTGTTTATAGCTACTCTCATACAATCTTGCACATTTTTATGGGCTTTCAAACTCGAATTGTAGGTCCTCCTTCACCAAAGCAGTTGTTACTCTTCCACTTGTAATGTTCACTCAGAAAAGGGTTTTCCACAATACAAAGAT
Source organism: Corvus brachyrhynchos (assembly GCF_000691975.1). NCBI lineage: Eukaryota > Metazoa > Chordata > Aves > Passeriformes > Corvidae > Corvus > Corvus brachyrhynchos. Next base: position 6,344,658 of record NW_008239553.1, read on the forward strand.
AGTAACATTGAACTGAAAGCAAGGCCAGTGTAAGGGTTATCCACTTCCCAATGGTACAGGACTCCTCTTCCACCTCCAGTCCTATAAGCTTGCTGATCTCCCTTATCCCAGCACTACAGGCTGCCTGTCTACATGCCAAGCTGATTCAAGAAGTTAAGTTAGGAGAGAAACAGACCGGGGGGTGGGAGGTGGGTGTGTGGGTGTAGACAAGCAAATTCTTTGCCTGTTTAGCTCCCTGAATAGGCTCATTGTGAGGTCAGATGAGATCCAGTGCAAAGGAAGCAATGGGAAATACAGGTTTGGAGACAGAAGTGGACAAGAAGTCCTTTTTGGCAGCAGATAAACTGATAATCTGAGAAACTGAACCTTTAAGTTCTACACCGAGTAGCTTCAACACACTTCCTAAAGGTGTCAAAACACTTCCAAAAGGTGCCTTAAAAGGAAAAGTACAGCTCACAATCAGTACAATGCAGGCAGTAGGGAACAGAGAAATCATGGTGCAAAAAATCAGGCAAATGAAGACATACTGACTATAAAATACAGAGTAACAAAACATGAAAGTCTGTATTCTTGGTATCAGAATTCAGCCAAAACACACATCATCAGACTTATGCCTTTATAATACTGGCTTTGCCTCTTCTGCATACGCTGCAGTGTAGATTTTCTCCAAGTCTGCTATTTCTTCCCTGCTGTGACCAGGACAGACACTTTGACAGAGCAAAATTAACCACAACTTGAACACTGAGTTCCCCACTCAGGAACAGTTTTTTCCACACACAATTCCTGACTAAAAAGTGAAGGGGAGTTCGTGCGTGTCTTACCTTGATTCTGTTGGGTTTTGGACCAGACTGGAGAGAGGAGCCATTACACTGAGCTCGTGTTCTTTGGGACTGGCCTGCCACCTTTGGCAGGGGGCACCCACTTCCATTGGGAATCTTTCCAGATGGTGCTTTGGAATCACAGTCCTAAGTTAGGGGAAACAAACTTGTCACTGAATTTTTTTCAGTGATGAACATGCATGAATCAGGATCAGAAATCCAACCTTCACCCTTAATCCTTTTGTCCTTACAATGTGACTCAGCAGCTTTGACACCCCAGTTTAATAACAACTGCCAGAAATGAGACAGCTTCAGAGAGCATTCTGAGATCTGCCCTGAAAGGCAACAAGAGCTAAGACCTCCCAGTCCTCAAGAGAAATAGAAAGAGGAGGAATTGGAGTCACAGTCCCTTGGCATGGGTCAGGTTTCACTAGAAAGATAAGGGACTGAGCCTGCCCCGCCTGTGAGCAGCTGCTGCCCAGAGAAATACAACTCCATCTGGGCAGGAGATGGGAGGGAAAAGAGTCTTGCTCTCCCCAGTGCATCAGAATAACGAAGTCTACAGAATTATTCTACATCCAGGATCATCATCTTCCAAACAACAAGACATTTATCTAGGATTTCAGCCTCTCTCTAAATGAGAAGATGAAGTTCCCTTCAGGCATTAAAGTCTCACATTGAGTCAAAGTTAACAACTAATTGCTCTTATGTAGCACCTGACCTGCAGTTTCACCTCTCAAAAGTCATGGCACAGCAAGGAATCAACAGTCTAAAGGAGCTGCAACTAGGAGTTGTGCAGATGTCTGAAGACTAGGTGCTCTTCTCTATCTTGGAATTGCCTTCTGGTACCTCAGCTACATCTCCCCTTTGCAGCTGGGTGACTCCTTTGAACTTAGTATCACCCGGCCAGACATAAACCCCTTCTACCACACAGTTACCCAAACAAACATCTGGTCCAGGACATAACCAAGAAGAAACATCTTCAAGAAGGCTGGCCTTTGTCATGACTGAGAACTCAGGAAGAGAATGAGTCATGATGGGTCAGTGGAACATGCATCAGCAAGCTGCCACCCCTCAAAGCTTACTTGAGCAAAAGTCTCATTTGCAGAGTGCTGCAGCTCCCAGTCCCCACAAAAGAGGAGCTCTCTTTTACACTTACGACATAAAGAACAAAACCAAACCAGAAGTGAGAAATCTCAGTCAAAACCACAGAACAAAAGCCTGAAGATGAAATCTACTCCTACAGACCAGAGGCAAAAAAGTGGCAATGGGCAACAGACAAGGTACTCACAGCTACGGGATCATTTCCTGATGCTGTCAGATAGGGCAGATAAGGTGTTTAGTACAGAGCTTCAAATATAAGAGCACTCCCTCCCCTCAGGCTGCTAACTTACCATACCAGGGTACTCCTCCTCTTTCTCTAGGAAGATCTTCTCTAGCACCAGGAAGGTCAGGAAACCAATGATCACCCAAAGACCCAACAGCTTCTGCTGCTGAAAGCTCTGCCCTTCTCCTGAAGGACAAAAGAGAAATCTTCATGTCTCTATAAAGTACATACTTTTTCATGCAGTTCCAAGACAAAAAAAAATAAACGACAATAGAAAAACTCCATGCAAGGTAAGAGGAGTAAAGACATCTCAAAACAGATTAGTTTAACTCGCTCATTCTTGATCTAACAGATATCATCATCTTGAGACACTCAGAGTGAGAGCTACCATCCCTTTTTCTGCACTAGCTCAACCCAGAATATTTCCTGACAACACTGGGAATTTCCCTGAGCTCCAGAGGCAAGTGAATATTACATCAACAAAAATCCAGCAGCTATACCTACTGAGCAGCAAGCCCTGACATGAAATCTGCCATTAGTGGAATTACAGACTCACCTTCCCCTTTCTGCCACACCTCAGCAAGTTATTAAGCCCAAAGCTATAAACTTCCTTTTCAATTACAGGCAAGCTTGTGAGATGATAATGATAACCCATTCAGCCTCACTGCAGAAATGGAAATTACATTGCAATGGAAGAACAGAACGACTCTGTAACAAGACTTACATGGGTGAAGGAAACCTTTATGCTTCAGGTCAGTCTGAGAGAAGCAAACAAGCTTAAGCAGGAAGACAGAGTAATTTGGGAACCACTGTAGAAAGCGGTGAAAAAAAGGACAGCAGGTTCTGCTGACAGTGCTAGTGCTGTGAGGAAGAAGAAGACTAAAGGCCCAGCAGATTTGAAACCCCAGGACACAGGTGCAAGAAAGTCTGGGAAACCCAGGGCATCATCTTCCCTCTCTCACATTTTCAGCAGGGAAATGACTTCTTGGTTTCTCAACAGGTGGGATGCAGCAGCACTTGCCTTCTATGATATCAGTTTGCTGAAGCAGAGAGATACAAACATCACAGGTTTCAGCAACCTTGGCTATCTGAGGGATGAAGGAGCTACACTGACAGCACAAGGTCTATACCAACTCAGTGTTTAGTTTGCTGGCAAATACAAGTTTCTGCCACCTGCATTTCCTTTTTCTTTCTCTGTGTGACCCTCCAATCTTAATTATGGCTCTATAGACAATGTTCCATGATTTCTCATGGAGCAAAGATTACAACACATGAGCTCCCATAGATCAAAGCATCCAACAGAGGGGGCCCAGTTAGTGCCTAGAAAGAGGCTCTATGAGTAACACCGTTATAGGGACAGATTTGTTAAAAAGGTGCACCTGATTCCCAACTAAGATGGTGAACATGGTCATGTATCAGGCCACATACACATTCATAACCTGCCATAAGGTTAAAGAAGCAATCCCTTTCCTTAAAGAAAGGACGAAGGAAAATCAACAGAGATTTACAGGAGTCCAAGGCAAGACAGAAGTCAACAGACAAGAAAACCATTCCAAGTTACTGAACATAAAGAAACCACAGCCAACTGAGGAAGCCTCTAATTTCAAAGTCTTTGGAGGACTGCTGAATACAAAGATGAAGTATTATGTGTGTTGTTTTTTTCCTCACATCCTTCCCTAGGCATTTGCTTTTATATACTGCATGAAAAAGGATACCAGCCTAGACCAGTTTTTGGGCTGCCCCAGACTGGCTGGTCTTGGGCCTTCAAGATGGAACAGACTCAAAACGTAGCAGAAGGCATAGGACAAGCTGCTTCCAGGGACATAAGACTCTCATACCTGTTGTTGCACTGCATGTGTAGGCCCAGGCTTCAGGAAGCAAGTGCAGAAACACATTTCCCAGTAGTCCACCAATTGCAAAACTCAACAACTGCTTCAAACGGTGTGACCCAGCTAAATTAAAAAAAAAAAAAAAAAAAAAAAGGGAAAAAAA
>NW_008239553.1:6349217-6355338 GCF_000691975.1 Corvus brachyrhynchos
AAAACCTGCTCAAAACGTGGGGACCAGCGAAAATAAAAAAAAAAAAAAAAAAAAAAAGGGAAGAAAAAAGAAGCAAAAAACTGATCACTACTCAGCCAGGAGCCAAAACATCTCCAGCTGAGATTTTGCACAAAAAAACCCAAATTGGAAGCATCTGCAAAGCAGCTTTCAAAGGAGAGTGCACAGACTAACTGGAGTGCAAGAAAAAGCCCTTGCACCACTTGGCTGGGACAGAAGTGTGTGGGAGGGTCCTGAACCAAGCAGGGTGAAAAACAATTTGTACAAGCTCCATCCAGGGCTTATATTTGTCAAAGGACTCCCTTTCAAATTCACAGGTATAGACTAAAGCACCGAAAACAGACTGTCTATTTTAGAGAATAACATTTCTGTGACAAGGTCTTGTTCACCACTGTGCTGCTCTGTCACGTCCCAGGACATGTGGCTTCAGAAAGGCCAATGCAGTTGGCAGGTTTACCTTCTGACCGCAGCGCAGCTCCTGTCTCAAGGGGGATCACCAGCAAGGGGAAGACCCCACTCAGCCCCACCATGAAGGAACCGATGAGGGAACAGATCCAAGCATCCAGCCGCTCGCTGCTGAAAAGATGTCCCCAGGACTCTGCCTCCTTGTCACACACAGAGCCAGAACTGGCAGCAACATGACTCCTCGGGAGCTGCTGAGCTTCACAGGCCGCAATCAGAAACAAGGAGAGTGTCCCATCAAGCAGAAGTTTTTGTTTTGTCATTGCTAAGTGGTCTCAGCCGGGCTGGCCAATCTCTGAAAAGGGAAGGGGGAAGCAGTCCTGAAAACATGCTCAACTCTCTGTCCCACCATCCCAGAGAAAAAGCCTTGGCCACACCAACCCCTCCCTTCAGTGTCTTAGCACAGGTATGAATACCCATGTGGAACACCTGAAACTCTTCCTGATTTCAACACAGCAGTAAAGGACAGAGAGGCTGTTTATCAATGGGTGTATGAAACTGCACAAGACATCTTGGGGAGGCATCCTGCTTTCACTATTTCCCTTCAGATGGGCTGGACAAGGACTCCAAGTACCCTTGTTCTTGCCCTTCAGCATCCCAAGGCTTCAGAAAAAGGTATTGACCAGAGATGCTACCCAGTTAAGTCTCCTCTTTGCCATGGAACAGCACCCATATAACAAATTAGGATGCAAGACAGGCAACATAACAGAGGTCTGTAAACTCATGAGTGGTGAAAAGATGGGGAACAGGGTAGATTATTCACCATCTTGTCAGACACAAGTGCTGACACCCATCCACATGGAGCCAGTCAGGGTCAGCTTCAAAACAAACAAATGTGACACTTCATCAGCAAGTAACTTGTGTAGTAGCACTTCTCCAAAAACGATGAAAAATTTTACATCAAAAGACAGGACAAGTAATAGAAAGACAAATCTATTTATTGTTAATGGTTAAACAGCTCACATTAGGCTCAGGAAATTCCCTGATATGAGAGGAGTTGGAGACTGGAAGTGTACTTGAAAAATACCATATCTACTTGTCCTGTTTTTATCCTTTAGGTCTCTTAGTCAAAATCAGCACAGCTGTTAATAAGAGCTCTGCAGTCACAAGAAAACTGGAGAAGAGGGCATGTTAGAAGAGAAAAACAAAGATAATTACACTCATTGACAAATAGGGAAGGAAAGCAAATTATGTAAAGGCTGAAGTATAAATGTTCCTTCAATCTCCAGAAGAAAAAGTGAAATGTGACAAGTAAAATTAATTTGGAAATGGGAGAAAAGGGTGGGTTAGGAAAAGACAGACCTAACAAATGTTCACAAAACAGCTCTTCAGTGAGAGGTAATAACAGCATTCACCCGAAAGCATGTAAGAAACCAGTCTAATCTCTGAAGCATTAGTGACCATCTTTGAAAATTTACAGGGGTATGGGAAGGCCACAAGAAGGCTGGAGAAGCATCATGCCTCACCTACCTTTATTAAATGAAAAAAAAAGGTGGGAGAAGTTACACACCAGTAACTTCAATCCTCTGAAGGACTCTTGATCAAATTAAATGATCAGTTTGTAGTTACCTATAAAATAAGAAATTGATAAAGATATCAAAGTATTAAGTAACAGCCAGATAGAAAGGGACCTGAAATTCTCAAGACAAAATTCACAGTGTTGGAGCCAATCTAAGGGCCCACTGTGGATGAAAAGGGTGGTGTTACCACCTTGTCCCCCCACCGCTTCAGGAAGCATCACCTCTCCATGCTCACACCAGACTCCACCAGTGAGCAGCATCAGAACAAACAAGCAGGAAAAACTTTTTTAAACTCACGGCCCTTTGCCAGTTTCAGTCCCTGAACAAAAACTCTGCAGGAGCAAGGCCAAGCTGCAATCAAAAGCAATCAAAAAGAAATTAAGGGACAGGGTCCCATGGCTCCTATGAAAGAGAACACCAATCTCCAAGCACAGTGACCACGGACATCAGGAGCAGGAAGGCAAGAAGCAATCACTGAAGACACTGGCTTGGCTAGTTGTGCAAGGACCACTAATGCTATCAATTTTTTCTTACAATGGAAAAAAATAAAATCCCTCAACACAGCAAGTTCAAACCAGCTCAGGATTTTGGGGCGTCCTATTGCAGTGTTTTGATCCGGCTGCAAGAACCCCACACCTACCTGTAACCTGCTATCAAACCAATCTCAGTAAAGATCAGTACAAAACAGTACACTAAGGGCAGGGGAGGCAGGTGTGGAACCAAATGGAAATGACAGAACCGTAAATCCAACATGCCACAAAGAACAAGCATACACTGATTGAGAAATTAGATTCAAGCCAGCAGGCTTATGTTGCTACACAAGGGTAAATGTCATCCTGGGACACAGAAGTAGTGCCATTGTAGGCCTCACACAGGTGAGACTTCAGCCAACAGGCCACATCCAGCCCCACATATTCTTCCTCATAAAACACATGCAAAAATCTGAGAAACAGCAGTGGAAAGAAACAAAAATTAAGAGTGTAGAGAGCATGACCTGGAAAAAAACCAAGGACCTGGGTGCGTTTAGATTTAAAAAGATAACACCAAAGGAACAGAACAGCCTGCATACATTGAAAGTCACAAGAAAGGGGGAAAGTGCTCAACTCTTCCTCCACATCAGTTCCAACGGTAAACAAGATTTAGCCTGAATATGAAGAAACAAATTTACCTACTGCCAAAGTGCTGATACACTAAAAAAGGTTATCTAGGATGCAGAATCTCCAGCACTGTTTTTTGTTGGGGTTTTTTTGGTTTGTTTTGGGGTTTTTTTGAATTTCGAGAAAAAAACAGCCGATGCAGATACCAATTCATCGCAAAGATTAGATCCCTACTTTGAAGTCCTTCAGGCCTACAACCCTTCCCACCCTCAAGTGGGCCTGATGGACATCCTCATCCTTTATGATGGGATTAGACCTATAAAATGGCTGAGAACTTTGTGAGGAACACACCAAAAATAAATCAGAATTATACAACTATACATGCTTATGAAGAAGCGACAAACACACACAGCTCTGCACTGATGGGAAGCAGTGCAAATCTCTTCTGCAACATCACCACAGCTTTTGAGAATCAATCTGGAAAAGTAAATACTGCAATTGATTCAACAGGTCGATTTCATGCATTTCATTCTCCACACTCACAACCCACATAAGCCCCAAAGGACACCTGAAAGGGTCTTTGAGACTCAGAGGCAGTAGCACACAGGACAAAGGGCACGTCCAGGACTCTGAAAAAGGTCTGCATACTTGGCTTCATGTCCCTCTTCCAGCCGCAAAAGGCATCAGGTTCCTCCATAAGGGGATGGTGGTGGAAAATAAATGGGTATAAAGATGTAAAAAACTGATTCCCCTAACTCACATTAATGTCGGTCAGTTTTCTGTGGCCCACAGGTTTTTATTCTGCTGTTACTCACATGAGGGAAAAGCAGCACATTTCTTTACTCCCGTGCAGTCAGACCATCATTATATCATGCCTCAGGAACAACCTCCTATCTCATGCAATAAATTCCTCATGTTTATAAAATATCTACGAGAAACTCAGTGTATTGTTCAGGACACACCTGAACTGCTCCTTGTGTCCAGATAATTATTTAGAGCATATTCCCAGCATTCCATTCCAAACACATCATAACCTCATTCCAAACACATCATAACCACTTGCTCAAAAAAAGAAAAAGCACTTTTTATCTCTACAGCCCCTTTGCTTCTCCATCTCATTAGTACATTAGCAAAGTCTCTAAATTCAAACACTCAAACTGGTTGCTCCTATGACAAATATTTAAGTGGAAGAAAATAAGCAGTGAAGACATAGTCATAGGAAAAAACTGCTCAAAAGGAAAATAATACCTGTCAAAACAGTTGCAAAGGGTGGAAGAAGTCTCTACCGACCCTTAATTTTAGACAACAGCATCTGTTTTAGGAACCCAGTCAGAGAATGTCTTGGGAAATTTCTAGAGAAAGCACTGCAGGTTCTCAGAGACATCTGTGGTCACAAGGCAGAGGCATAACCAGGTTTAGAGATGTGTTTTCTCAAGAAGGGTTTCTTACATATTTAAGAGCATGCAACTCTCTGGGAGAAAAATAGCCAGCGGGTCACTGACTTATCAGTTTTGACAATTCTCTGTCTGGGATCACAGCTCCCAGCTGTGCTTGATTCACGGACTGGTGACCATTATCACTGGCAGCACTCTCCAGAACACCACGTGTCTGAACATTCAGGAGTCAGCTCTGCTCAGCTCCTTCTGCAACGACCACAGGACTAGAATAACCATTAGGTTTTCCCAGCCCAGAAAGAACAAATAAATGAAAATTTGCGATTTACACACTCCTGAGCAGGGGCAGAGGAAGCTGCACATCAAGCCAGGCGACCCATGAGGCTCCTAGGCCTTCCCCTACCTCATAGTGCTCACTGAGCACCTCTGTACCAGGCAGTGACTGAGAAAATACGGACAAAATTAAAATGCCAAGGCAAAAACCTACTGGAAAAGAAAAAATGAAATACTGACATGATGACTATGCTTCTATCTATTACTCTTTTCCTAGATACTCTGCCCTCTCAGACCACACTCTCAATGCAATTGCTCACTGCCACATAATAACATTTTAGATGTTGTTGAAGGGAAAAAAATTAAAAGAAAAGGCTTTTTTACAAGTGTTTTGCCTGGAAGCCAGTTGCCTGGTCTTACAGTTGCAGATGAGTACTGCATGGAATGGAAAAAAGTTATTTTCCAGGGAGGAAGCATAATTTTCAGCCAAAAAATTCTACATGAGCCACCTCCCTCCATTAGCCCCGTGGAGAGTTCTGAATTCCTCCTGGAAACTCTGACCTCGGCAGAGGCACAAAAGGTCTCCAGTACTCCGTGAGCACTCCCTTCTCTCTGAATCACTGCCCATCTCCAGGGAATGGACTGCTCTGGTGGGACCCTTCCCTTTTGCCTCATCCCACCCATAAAAAACCACTCTGCACAGACTCACATTTCTGCAAATGACAGCGTGCGCAGCTAAAAGTTGGGGACGCACAGGGTTACAAACAATGGGGTATCGCAGATCAGAACAGATTATAGAGCCGGGACAAACCTACGAACTGGCAAGGAAGGCAAGTGAAACCGACTGAACACTAACGGGGCTTGAGAGACTGCGACTCCTTCCCCATCCTGCATCCTTTCATCCCTAGGATGAAAAAGGGAAGTTTGAGGACCTGGCAATGGAGTTCATTCCCTCTGGGCTAGGTGGGATTTCTCTCCTCCCAGCCTACTCTCCGTGGCAGCCCGAAGCACAGGCCAGGCAGACCGCCCCGCTCCCGCTGCCCTCCCCCAGCCCGGGCCGGGCTCCGGCCCCGCTCTCACCGCAGGCTACTAACGCGGCGGGCCCGCTCGTGGCATTGTCTCTCACATCGCGGCGGATGGGACAGACAGCGAGGGTTTTCCATTTGAGGAACGCTGAGCGATGCAAAGCGAGACATATTTGCCGCGGGGCGTATTAGTAATGAACGCTGCTCACGCACCTTACTGGAGCAGCACATTAGTTGCCGCCCGGGGTCCCTGTGCCACTGTGGCCGCGCAGCCCCGGCCCCCCCGCTCCGCGCGTTCCGCGGGGCAGCCCCTGCGCCGAGACCTTCTCGCG
>NW_008239553.1:6356031-6358240 GCF_000691975.1 Corvus brachyrhynchos
GGCAGCGGGGCTCTCCACGGGCACGTCCGCACGGCGGAACAAAGTGCCGGGAAACAGCTCCTCGCGGCTCGTACGCGGTGCAGTGTCTGTACACATCGCCCCAGCGGGCTGCTGGGGCACAAGCGCGCGTGCTGTGCGAGACCCGGACTTCTGGAACATGCTTGCTGGAATTTTTTTGCTTTATTTTTTAATCTCCCTAAATGGATTATAAATTCTTTGGGCTACAGATGTGTAGAGACAAGCACAGTGTGAAACCAGTTTTTGAGCAGAATTTCTTGAAGTTGTTAGAGCAGAAGAAAGTGTGGCTGAGGACTAAGCCTTGAAATGCTTTTAAAAGATAAAATTACTTTTAAACAAACTTGCTTCCTCCTCACAGGTTCACTGCAACCTTCATAATAACTTGTGAAACCCCAGAGCTTAGGCACTGGTGTCCTATTAGTGGTGAAGGTTACCCACGGTTCTTGCAGAGATTTGCAGAAACTGTGTGTGCTTAGGAAACTAGGTGAGAAGAGAATAAAGATTTACCTTTATACAAGCCAAGCTGGGTTGGACCTATATTGTTTCCAATACAGACACTTTGCAAAATGTACTGATGTACCTTTAAGTTCCATCTCTTACCATTTTCCCGGAGACGCAGAACTTGCTTCTCGTTCCAGTTTTCAGAATGAATCCTATTTCCCAAGAAGGCAGTGCTGATGTTGGTGCTTCTTGCTACGGTTTCGCCCGAGCCTCATTACATCATACCAATGTCATGCCCTGGAGCAGGAGTTAGGAATTAAGGCAGCCGCAGTCGCCTGCAATGCTTTAGCTGCTCTTTGTGCATTCATGTAACAGCAGCACAGTCCTACAGGCTACTGCGCTGCAAATGCAGTTAAAGATAAGTTGTATCTTTCTCACTTACAAGCAGAACGTTTATATAAAAGCCGAACTCAGAAAGCAAATTTTTAAGAGAATGTATTTTGCATTTTGTTCTCAAATTGTACGATTTATGGTTTTGTGTTTCACAGCTGCCTTCCTCCTGCTTGAATAACTATCATCAGCTTTCCTGAGCCTTGCTCCAGTGACACAGTTCCCTGTGCCGATGGATCACAGCTGTGATTATCACAGTTACAACAGGCACCCCCTCAGGTAAACCAAGCGACACCGAGAATTTCAACTATTGCAATCAGTAGTGGTAACCATGGTCTCAGTGAAATGAGTGGGAGTTTACTTTTGACTCCAGTGATGCAGAAATTCACTCCAAGGCTCTCAGTTTTTATGACATCCTGCTGTAAGTCAACACAGGAAAAATTCTGGATTAAATGTTCACTCAGTACCTCATGTCATCAGGTGTCAGCTACTGTGCATCAAATAGAGCTTTTACACAGTTGGTTGTTCTGTAGTGAATTTTCAGTGATAGTCTAGAGATCCATACCAAAAAATCAGGGATCTGGGACCTTCTCCTGCCTCCCCCAAACCACAGAATCACTTCAACATGATTTATCTGAAAATTACTCTTAGGTTTCTGTATTCTTTACTGAATTATTTCCTCAGCTGAGGGGGAAAAAAAAAGACAAAAAACAATTTTAAAGGTAGACTAGCAAAACCAGTCACTATATATTCAGTCCTCTTTCACTTGTAACTGATGTTCTTGCCTCCCTAACATCCTTACTTGAGTGTCTCCAATGCTTACCCTTATTTACAACCTTTGTAGTCTCTTGTATCATTCTCACAGGAGCGGGACAGTGATGGAACTGAGGGAGCTTTCCCGAAGAGAATTAAAAACAAAAAAAGTAAACCCATTATAGTTCAGTGGCACCCATGGAGGCATAGACATGGGGCACACCTCATGCACAGCCCCCCAAGGCTGGTGTGTTGTGCATCCACAAAAGGCAAGAGATAACAGTGGAGCACAGCACGTACCTTGGACAATTGATTTGGTTACTGAAAAATTAAGTCACTTAAAATTATTAGTCAATGAATGACAAATGCAACATACACATTGATTTTGTTATTATTATCTTTTAAAGTCCTACTTTAATTGATAAAGGAGTATCTTATTCGCTGGATCACCCATATGAAAAATCCGTTTACAGTATTCCGTCTAAAAAAAAAAAATAAATAAATAAAAGCAAGCCCGGAGAATCAGTTATTCTCACTGTCCCGGCTGGCTGGTGAGGCGCGCGGGGGTGCAGCCCCCCGGCCCTTGGAGCATCCCGAGCACCGGGGC
>NW_008239553.1:6358307-6383010 GCF_000691975.1 Corvus brachyrhynchos
AGCCCGTCTTTCGGGCACGAGCAGCTACACCTGTGTAAGGCACCCGAAGGCCGTGGGGAGCTCATGGCACCTGACTGGCGCCGCAGGTGGTAGCAGGGCGCGGGACCGGCCCCTGGAGGAGCCAGCCGGGCGTGGGCAATGAGGCCGTACCGCTGGTGGCCTGTCCCCACGAACGCGACGTGTTGGGCTGGCAGGACACGAACAACCCGAGCTCAGGGATGGTGCCACACCTTCCCCCGGTCACTCCGGCGCCATGAGAGGCTTTCCTTTAGGCAGGCAGAGCCTCGAGTGTCTCAGAAAGCCTAGCAAGCTTCTGCTCTGGCTGAAGGACGGATACCCTGAAGAGGAGCCTGGCTCCCTTGCCACCGCAGGGGGGTGGTCTTCGCTAGAAAGACGTTTCGACAGCTAAATTTCCACCACAAAACTTGCTAATAAAGGGGCCAGAGCGCCTTAGTAAATTTATGCTTCCTCGCACCTAATAGTGCTCTCTGTACTCTGTCCCCAGGACTGTCTAAAATATACTTTTTCTTGTGGTACAGTAAGAAGCTTACTTTTGTAAAAGGGTGGGGCACGAGTGGTGCCCTGAAACTGCAGTTACTGCAGAGAGAAGGTATCAGAGCCCCAGGAAAATCTCTAGAGAGGTCACATCAAAACATCTCTGGAGGGCCCACATGTGTAAGACTCGATGTAAAGCACTGACAGAGGACACGGGCAAGCTGAGAAACAGGAGCAGACCATGAATGTGGACAGGGCGGAAAGATTTTTAAATTTCCCAATAAAAGTGGTCAGGTACTGGAAGAGATGTCTACAGTTTCTGTGGTATCTCTTGGAGATTTTCAGCAGTTCAGCTGGCCTCGAACTTGAGCAACTTGATCTACTTGTGAAGCTTTGAGCAGGAGACTGGACAAAATGACCTCCCTTGTCAACCTAATGTTTTCTATGATCCTCTGATTCAGAAAAACAGTATCAAGGGGTAAGTGAATCAGAGAGAGCCCTCAAAGTGTGTGAAAGGAGCTGTGAGGCCCCCGCAAAGGCATTTTTGCCCACTGTTTGGTGGGGGGCAAATGCAATTGCCTGGAAGTCCTGCTCTGACTCATCCCAGGAGACATTTCTGCAAGGCACAGTAGAAAAGGAGAAGTGACTGCTGAGCCCTGAAGAGGGGGGGTGGGGGGAGGAGCTGGCCCCATGGAAGCTCAGAACAGGGAATTTTAGTCTTACTCATCATATTATTTTTGTATTTGGGTTTTCAGATGTAAAGCTCAGTATTTCTGTCAGCATATTAACTCTGTGTGCACCTCAAGTTTGCCCACTAGCCCCGGTGACTCCTTTTATGCCTGACTCCGCACACAGACACACAACTTCCAGCTGGGAGCTCAGTCTGACTAGCACTTTACTAGTGTTTGTAAGGAATAATCGAACTGCCTGGTCAGTGCTATTTAATCTGGGCATTCTGGAGAATTCTGGAGAAAGAAGAAAAAAGATGGGCCTGGTCTGGGAAAGATAAAGACAGAGAGCAGGTTGGGGCAGAGGAGTGAAATGTGGCAGATGACTAAAATGTGGCAGATGAACAATAGAGGATTTACAACAGTTAGAATGGAGATTCATGCTGATTTACCTCATCTTAACAAATGTAAGCAAGAAATGGAAGGGAAATCTATGCAATCATGAAAAACAGTGCTGGAAGATCTAGCAGAATCTAAACCTCTAGCAGAAGACCATCATGTGTTTGTTCTTTGCTGGAGTTTCAGACTTTAATAGTGAGGTCACAATACCACCCCCTACCAAGCTGGGTATGTGTTTTGTGTTTGATACACAATTGTCTTTGTCTTAGACCTAAATGTAGTTAATGCTGGGTTCTCACCATGAAAAAAGGTTTCTGTATGTTTTTCAGTGCTCAGTAATGAAAAACCTGATTTCTATAACCTAGCTTCCTGGCTCCAGGGCAGAGGCCCAGCTCTGGTTCCTGCCCTTCAGCTGGCAGAGGACAGGCTGCAGTTCTGTATGCATGTTTCAATATCAGTGCTGCGGGCAAGCACATACTTCATAACCAACGTTCACACTTCCATTCTCTGCACAGAGTGAGATCTATATCCCTCCCTAGTGAGGGCCATATTCTGACTGCTGGTGCCAAGATTCACACTCTCAGATACTGCAACTAGTGAGACCTATGCTGTCACTCACCTGGAGTACTGCAGGCTTCACACTGTACAGAGCTACCTACCCTGTAAGTGGAGGAGCCATCTCTTGGCAGAGTTGTAAGGGTAGTAGTTGTAAGGCATGGTGTGAAGAGAAGGTTTAAATATCAGGCCTCTGTAATGAAGGAGTTGATAGAGTGCAAAAGGATCTCCAAAGCTACCACTGTGGTTCAGAACAATGCCTACCCTCAAGCCAGCAGAGACAGAATTAAATTTTCCAGCTTCCTAAGTTCAGGAGGATCCATTATTAGCATTTACCACTCAAATTTTAAGTGCAGTTATTTCAGCCTAGTCCAGTTTTCTTCTAATGAGGAAGTCACAAGAGTCTAGAGGTCAGTGGTTTACAGTCTCCTTCCAGACTTGATGAATCTATGCCATTTCCATTTGGGTAAAACACAGAACTACTCAGTAGGTTGGTACGAATAGCTCTGTAAAAAGACCAAGGAGGACATCTCCTGCTGTGTTTCAGTCTGACATCCTGAATTATGAAATAAGTTCTCAAAGACGGAAGAAAATGATGAGATCAGGGTTTTTCCATTTCTGTTTGTCTAAGGTGACAGAAGCTGTATAAAGCTGGCACTAAAAAAAGTGCAATTGATAGCTAAGTTCATCCGAGGTACTCAAAGTAGGTGGGGGAAGCCCTTTTTTTTCTTTTCTAGTTGACAAAGAAGCCCAAGACTGGAGCAATAGTGGGAGTGTCACAGGCAAGACTGAAACTTAGTGGCAGACATTATGGAGGAGGATTCAGAAGAAGAGTAGCAAAGGGAATTGTCACTGAATCACAACATTCACAAGAACATGTTACCAGTAATCTGAGGAAACTTGATGTTTGGTTTAACAGAACAATTCACAAGCAACATCAAGATGAGCAATCCAGTCCACAGCAATGGTTTCTTGGTGCTATGATCAAGGACAGAAATGTGCAAGCATAAGTAAATTTAGCAGAGACATCAAGAGGACTAGTAGAAGGAAACAAGCAGCTTGGGGCAAAAAAGAGTAGAGTCCAACTCAAAGTAAGCCTTAGGAGGAGAAAATTGGGATGCAGGCATAGCATCTCGAAGATGAGGTCTGTAAAACTCATCTTAGATGGATATGATGCCTAGGAGTGGCTACCTGAAAACAGAGGCTAGACAAGGTTAAGAGAATAAAAGCAGGTGTTTATTGAGGGCCTTCAATAGGAACACCTCAGGAGTCAAAAAGCCTCTGAGGGGCTACACCCAAGATGAATGTTGGGTCACAGGTTTTTCACACTTTTGTAAGTTTGGTCCATTTGCATATCAGGGCTAATTCTCCAATTACAATTTCAGGTAATGATGTAATTACCCCAAGTTTGTTCCCCCTCCCCAGAGGCTTAGTTTACATATTTCAGGGCCTGGGACAACAAGGTGTCCTTGGGTCCAGGCCCAGAGAGGGTTTGTTATGTCTAACAGTAGCTAACAGGCCATGTGAAGTTTTATAGTTACACACTAAACCAGTACAGGGTCTGAAGATACAAAAGCCAAATCCTAAGGCCTCAGATAGAGGTGGTATCAGATACAATAGTGATAAAGATGCATGAGAAAAGTTGTGAGACACAGTACTGCCAAATCATTTTTCACCCCACAACTTTGTACTAGGTGATTTGTATTTTATCTTTTGTTTTGTGTTCTCAGAAGCCAAACCTCTTGGCATACGGAGAGGTCCCGTGGAATCTCAGTCTCTCTTTGCTTCAAAAGTTTTTATTAGGCAGCTTGAAAAATTTGGAAACATGAAACTGACAAAATTGAAAAAAATGAACACAAAAAAAGAACCCCAAATTAATATTGCAAGGATCTAAAAATGTTTTAACCAGCCATGACATTTTTAGGTTAATCCCATATTTCCAAGCATCACAAATTTTGCACTATCAGAAATTGGCTATGCTCTGAACACGGTGCATTTTTTCCCAGCTCAGGCATTTACTTACACCATGGAAATGCATCTGCTGGTTGGCAGAGCCAGTGGCCCCACAAAGATCACAGATCCTGAGTTTGAAAGCTTATCTACCACCCTCATTTCTTGCTATTGCCACAGACCTCTTCTCAGCAGTCTGGGGCTTTGCTCCCCTAATGCTGGACTTGTCCTACACAGCTGCCCACCCCTGATAACACAGCTGAGGAGCCCAGAGGAAGTTGTACAAGATGCTTTTGTCAACACTCCTTCCCACATAGACCATCTCCTGTCTCCTTTGTTACTGTAAATTGACATCAGAGTTGCTGAATCATGATAGGGGAGTCACAAAAATGTTATTTATGTTGTAGAAACAAGGCCCCCTCCCTCTCATTTTTTTCCTGCCTGTGTCAAAATGGAGTCACTGATTTTTGTCCTAGCTCCTACTGCACTGGCACTTGAGGCGAGGCACTCTGAGTTCTTCTCCTTTGGGCTGGGATAAAATCCGTGCGCAGACACAACCAAGATTTGATTCTGGCCTGTGAAAAGGCAGCCTTGCTAAGCAGACACTGTGTGGACAGCTCACCGTGAAAAGCCATTTGGAACCAGTTTCTAAGAGATTTGCCTACAAGGTCAGAGCCCCAAGGGAGTTTTTCAAATGAAACACGGCACGTTTGAAAAGCTGACCTGCCACACAGAGGATTTATTTGTACTACAAAAATATTTTGTTAGGGTGCTTAGTTGTGACAGGCTTTATTCACAAGCCTGTAGATGGAGCTGAACTATGGTTTGCCTTTTCAGCACTGTGACAGAGTTCCCAACAAACCACGGTGTTGAGGGAAGAAAATGGTGCTGTGTCTGGAAAGAGGTGCATGGAGCAGGATGACTTGGTAGCATTAGACAACACAGAAAGACACAAGAAGGACATTAAAAAAAGACAAGAAAGAGGCAGGAGGAGACACTGATGACCAGAGACATCGGTGTTACCAAAACATTAAAAATACACAAGGGAACCCGAGTAAGTTATGTCAAAGGGAAAGTCTGAGAGGCCTGGCAAAACACAAGGAAAGGAAGAGATCGTTAGCAAGCTGTCCAAAAACTTTATGATGATCAAAATTTTCTATGTATAAAGTCATAAGCATTTATAAGTTTTATGTGCAGATAAATACTTTTGAAAGCCATATTTTCATAGCCCAGTGAGATTTAACTTTCCTACTACATTAAACTAATACATAGGCTCCACATAGATTTGCCAAGGTATTCAGGGGAAACTTCAGACTTTTACTGTGTAAAAAATTTACCAGGATAAAATACCTGTTAATCTCTTGCAGAAATTAAATTTAAAACTACGACATCCATTAGAAAAAGCTAGGAAAATTAACAAATTAACTAATTTAATTCACAAAGGAAAAGAAAGTTGTCATTTCTTTGACCAGAATCCTGTGCCTCTGCTGTTCTCTTCCAAATTCTTATTTTCCAACCAAATAAAAAAAAGACAAAGTTGTATTCTAAAAGAAAATATGGAAAAGCAATAAAAATTTCAGTTCTTCATTTACTGAGTCTTTCCCACTATGACTCACCCTAAGATTATCAAAATGCATAATGAATTCAAAATAACAAACTAGTCTGGAATTATGACATAATGTAGCCAACACAAATAATTGACTTTTAAGGCATTACCAAATTGTTAGTTGCTATTATTATTGTGGCAGTAGGTGAGAACAACACGTGGCTGAAATTATATCTGTGCAAGAAAAAATCTTGTAACCTAGTTGGAAATCAAATGCAAAAAGCGAGTGACAGAACTTATAGAAGAAATTATTGGAGAGAAAAGAAGATAAATTTAAAAAATATGCTAGTGACTTACATTAACTGTGTGGCTTAGGTCATGTGAAAAATTTCTTTTTTAACAACAAATGAAATCATCGTTCTTGCTCAATTCAGCTGCCATTGTTTGGCTCATAACACACTAAAACAGGACAAAATAAAAAATACTTGCATAGTCATTACGAAGTGTCTACTTAAAAACAGACCATAAAACGCTGCATAAACTCCCCCATCATGTGCTTTATGTATTTCATAGTTTCAAACATATCCATCCCAATTCTATTGAGAAAACATCCTGTTGTACCATGTTTATACAAATGCTTATAGAACTGTGCTGAAATGTCACTGGCTGTTGAACTACAATGCCTTTGCAATCGTTAGCCTGTGCTAAGTAAAGTTGACACCACTTTTGCCACTGCATTTCCATTAAATGTAGGGCAGATTCAACACCAAGTGGGTGATTTATGCTCCATAACTGATAAAGGGTGAGTGACAGCAAGGACAGAGGGAGGAAGTACTTCATTGGACCTTTTTTTTTTTTTTTCCCTTGGATTTGCATGGATTTTAAGGTCTGTAGCACAGTTTCAGCTGACTTTTCGTTGTGGTAATACCATTTAGTGCTGGTATTGCTGTATTTTTTTTTAATTAACAGATCTCAAAACACTTTATTCTTCTTCAGACACAGTGCTTTACTTCAAACAAGGCACTAAACATGTGCCTGCCATGACCAAGAGGGAAAACAAAGGCATAGAGGGTGCAAGTGGCCAGTTAATGAGTCAAGGAGTCAGAAAATTAACTCAATATCCCAGATTACAGGCCAGACCATAAACAGTGGAGCATGCTCTCCTGTGTCAGCATTTGCTATTCCATTTTCTTGCATGAAATTTGCCTTTCCACGAAGGTAATTCAGAGGTTACAGTTAGCTAAAGTGACATTTCTGCAAGTATTTGAAGACTGAAAGAGAGCACCAAAAGTAATGCTGCCTGGCGTTAATACAATGCCAGGTAAAGACAAAGGAAAATTTTAGGGGTTTGACAAGTAATATTATTGGTAGCAGCAGATTAGTTACTTTTCATGTTGGGGAGGAGTTATTTATAGCTCTTTGTTTTCCACATGGTTTGCTGTGAGACTTTGACAGAAAACACATGGTTCCTATGTCTGGCAATATGGAGAAGATGACAGTCTGGGCTTAAGAGCCACAAGAGTCTTCAGACCTCTGATTTTGCCAGTGCAATTAGTTGTTTTCCAGCTGCAGTTCTTCAAAAAACTTCCACTGTGTATCTTTGGTAGTTTATAATAGGGTAAAATAAAAAGTTTTAAATTTGGATTGAATTTCCTTACCTTCTGAGTTGCCACAAAATTTATCCAGTTATGCATGCAACATTTACTTTGGAATTTTTCCTCAGAATTAATTTGCAATTGGTCATATTATGAGCAGGAAATCAGGATGGCCCAAGTACAGACTTGTCACAAAGTCTAAAATTTGAGCTTGTGTTTATCAACTGTTTAATACTCTCCATTCCTAAGGGACTGAGAGGATAAGCAGATGGTCTGCAAAGCAAAACTGTAGTATTTGAGGCTTGATGGGAGATGTGCCTTTTGGCCAAGACACATGTACAGTATTGCCTGCTATTTATTTCCTTTAACAATTAAGACACACATCCATCACTCAATAAATTGGCTGAAAAACAGCTGTTCCTAGACATCGTATGCCTATCCTAGGATGGGTTTTGTCATGCAATTGAAACTGGTGTAGAACAACACAGGAACAGGCATTACCTGGATAACACTGAGAAAAATGGTAGCTTGACAGGTCATTCAAAAAAGGCATAGGCCTGTTTCTGTTGCAGGATTGGATGCAAGTTCAAATAAGAAAAGGTGAGGCAGAGACTGATATCTGAAAAGGCCTTTTGCCTGAGAGACTATTTAAGAAGCACAAAATCTTAAAGCCACCCACATCTGTCATGAAGGAGCTGCTTTTTCAAAGTCTCCTAAAAGGGGGCTGGCCCTGCTAACAGACAAGGAGATGGTCTCAATGCACTAATGGTTCTTTCCATCCAAATTTCCTGTGTGTGTCACAGCTGCTGATCTGTGCAGCTGTCTCTGGTGGTTTGGTTGGTTTTTTTTTTGCCTGCCCCATCTCATGTTTATAGACAATTTATCATTTTATGCTGTATATCAGGGAAATGAAGAGTGAGAAATAAGATTCTGATTTTTGCAACATATTGATCGTGAAACCCTCAACTGCCAAGTATCTGTCCTGTTTGTTAGTGATTAAATAGTAAATACCAACACATTCTTACTCTGACAAAACTTTACCCACGGGCTTTAGATTTTCCTTTGTTTTCTTTTTGTTCTCCAGGCTTATACAGTCAGGGATTTATCCCCTGCCAAAGGCTTTAGAAGGTCCCACTCTGGTGAACTCCAATAAGCACCTCTCTTCCCTCTATAGAGAGGAGTTACAGAGAATGCATGAAAGAGTAAAATCAGTTTCCCTACTTATTTGTGGGGTTCAACAAATTTCAATTCATTTGTGGGGTGATGTGACTGTGTAGTAATGGAACTTTAGGGGGGTTGCTGCCAGTAACACATATATATCCGGGTGCAATACATATAGTCCCCTGGGACAGGGGGGACACTGGTTTTAGTCATGGGTGCCTTCCGGCAGACTGGAGCAGGTGCTATCACCCTCTCATTCCTTCAGCTTTCTCTCATCTCATTCACCAGTTGTTAGTCAAATTCACCTCTCATCACTCAGAGGTAAAGACAACAGCTTGGGACCAAAAGAAATGACTGATGAAGAGCCCCTCCTGAGCACTCTAAAGCTCGCACACTGTGGGCAGGAGTAGATTGGCACTGGTTTGTGAGAGTATTGCTCTGTAATTGTTAGTCCTTGTGCTGCCCACCCATCTTGTGTTCATGTCATCCTCCTTTTCCTGTTCCATTCTTTGGGCAGATAGACCCCAGTCGCTGAGTGTTGCCTCCATGTAAAATAACACGTGGTGGTTGTGGTGTGGGAAGGAAGCTGGCTGTGGGAGATAAAGGTCTGAGGTTAAGAGCAGACCGACTGTTACGTTCCTGGGGCTTTGCTGCTCTTTGTATAACCTTGGTGTGGCTGAGTGATACAAATCAGCACTACCTTTTCTGATAAAATCCGTCTACCAGAGGCAAGCAGCAGCCATACCTCCACATCTTTTTTGTAGTTTATTACAGTCCTGGTGTTCCAAAGGGCCTGGATGGGTCAAAGGTTAGTTTTCCATTATATTACTTGAAGACAGCAACCAAGTTTAGTTGGGGCTCAGAGACTTAGAAAATAAACTGAAGGGAAAAAAATGTATCAGAGAACTTGCAAGAAACAAAAGCCTTCAGGGAAATTCCATGATTGCCAAAGAAAAGAACAGTCGCTGAGAATGTTTGTGCAAAACCACCATCTTCTTCCTTCCCAGAAGGATTAGTACAACTCACTTTGAAAGAGAAAGAAAGAATCAAGAGAGCAAGAAACATTTCACCCAGCTGTCCCACTCTGCAAAGCCCCACTGCTCTACTTCACCCAAAGCAGCAGGCAGAAATGCAAAATCATGCCATTTGTGATCTACAGAAACAAAGCTCAGTGTTTGCATGGGTGGGGGAGAGAGACAGTCAAGCTTATCACCAACTGGAAAAAATGTAGAATAGAAATGCTCTGGTTGCTTTTAAAATTTTTTTTCTTTTTAATTCTTTTATCTCTTTATGCAAGCCTTAATTATTTTTCTTCACAGGAAATACAAATCCTAAATGAAGCTTCATTGCACATAGCAATAGAGATTGAACCATAGTTTTGAAGATTAGAGAACAAAAGTAATGGTTCTGGAAGGTGCTGCTCCAAAAATCAACCTTTAACTCTTCAGTAGAAAACAATAATTAAAATTAAGTCAGGAAGCATGGAAAAAACAGAGATCTGAACTGATCTCCTCAAAGTGTTTCTTATCCTATCTTAAGAAAAATCTTCTACCTGATTTTCTGAAGTTCTATGCAGTAAAGAAAGTTCTTATATTCCTGAGGGCTATAGAATAAGCAAGTGTGGGTTTACCAGGCAGGTCTATGGCAGCTGCAGTTTCTTCATTTGCAGTGTCCAGAGCAGAACAGACATTGTCCTTAGACAACCTTGTCCAACCATTCTGTCATCTGATTCAGACTCAAGCTGACTGCTCAAAGGGAAAAAGTACTGTGGGCATCTGCATAACTGAAACCTGAGGCAAGCAGAATGTTAAATAAGTCTAGAACTGCTAAAAATTTTCACAACGAAGGGAAACAAAAGTCTGCTTTTTCTCTGAGATCACCTCTGTCCTGAGCATTGCTCTAGCTCTGTCACATAATCCTGACATAAGGCAGTTACTCTGTCTAAGAATATTTGGTGGAACCAGAATGGAATTGTCATGTAGAAACCCTGTAATTCAAAACACACCGTTTGCATATTTTAGATACTGATTCTGTTAAAGCTAATTAAGTACTACTGATGCTACAAAATACTTATAGGTCATATTCAGCTCTGAAGATTATATTATTTATTGGTAAAATATCTAGTAGTCTAAATGTTCCAACAAGTGCAGGTGAAATCAAGAGAGCTCAAGACCTATGAAAATCAAGTCTGAAGTGTAAGAGGAGGACAAACTGTGCCTTTCACACTGCAGAAACAGTAAGCAGTGAAATGAAACAAAATTATGCTTCAATTGCTGTAATAAAAATATGCTTTGATCTAAGGGTGAATTGATAAATTGATGGACTAAAATATATGTTATGCTGAAAGTGATGAAACTGTGTTTTGAGTTTTCAGCCTTCCTTTTGTTTTTCTCTTTCTCCATTGTTCCAATTCTTTTTTGGTCTTTCAGTTTTGTCAGTGAATACAAACAAACGAACAATAATAATAACCAAATAAATCTGAAACATATTTCACAAAAGGAGATCTAAAGAGTTCTAGCTTAGCAAAATTAGAAGCTGCTGACTGGTGAAAATACAGTAAAGATACCAAATAAACAGAGTGAAAACCTTGCCAGTGAATTTAAGAGAACAAATGAAGGGACAGCATGAAGTGTGCAGGGTAATTTTTAAATAAAAACACAGGTGGGTTTGAAGTAAGAAATGTGTAGAACAGCTACTGGAGAAAAGGTGCTTCCTCTTCCTCTCAGTGAAGGTCCATAAATCAAAGCATTTATGGGCTTTACTTAAGGCCTCCTATACTCTTGGTAACAACAGCTGAAAGGAAAACCAGAGGAGCCAGCTCAGAGACTGCCCAGGCAGAGCCATAGGCAGGAGGGATAGCAGCAGCTTGCAACTTTGAAAAAGTTCTCTCTGAAAAAACAGTAAGAAATAATTGTTTAAATCCAATCAAATGCAACTAATGTAGCCTTGTGTAGGAAAGATTTTGTTCTCCAAATCACTTATCATGTCCAAATTTTAAAGATTGCTTTCCATTTTCCGATCTGGACCCACATAATGCAGTTTAATACAATATCTGTAACACATATCTTTGTTGACAGAGGATGTTTCTTCTAGCTTTAAGGGCGATTTTGACTTGCAAAGGGCTATGTCAAATCCTATCAATCAATACTTTCTCCAAGGAGAGACACGAAAAAAGTCTGACAACAGGAATCTGTCAGTTTCCAAAGCACTTAAAACTCACTAGTCCTGAACACTTTCTGGGTTTATTTGCATAAAACGCACCCCTTTCCTTCTATTTCTTGCCTCACACATTAGATTATTTTCATACTGCATATTAGACCACTAATAAGGCACAAATTTCAGAGAGCATGGTCTAGTCTAATAAGCACACAGTTTAGGACTGAAACCCCCTGCTTTCCCACATCATTTTCATTCTATGATTTAGTGCAATGACTATTAATGTATGATTTTTCCAGACTTAAATTTCTATCTGCAGAAGTTTATAACACTCAGTTTGGACTGGTCATAAGGAAAAAATCAATCTCAATAAATATTAAGCACAAAACAGTTTTAGACAAATCATCAGTACTCTGGAAAGAAGCTGAAAGCCAGTTGTGAGTTGTAGTGAAAGTTGAATAAAATAAATGGGGAAGAACTGGTGGAATAGTTTTTTCTAAATGTTTGGTTTCCATATGGAAATCCAGTATGTGTTTTCACAGTAAAAGACACGATAAGAACCTCTTCCTTGCCCAGAATAGGCTAATTTTCATGTCTATATGGCTAGGAGTTCCAGAAGTCCAACCTTAATGACATGCACAATATTCCCAAAGGGACAGAGTTCAATGTTGACCTCAAAATTAAGTGAGCTAGTGATTTTATTTTCCGGGGTTTTTTAGTGTGAATGGGCAGTGGTAAGACATATCTTGAAGTTTAAGCATATGCTGATTTGTCCCCCCCCCCCAAAAAAAAATCACTAAGCTCTCCATGCAAAATCCATGACAAGTGTGTGAACCAGGACATTTTACTAGAAACAAACAGGATGAGTGTTATATTTTGCTTAGTCTGATACCAGGAGAAATGGTAACTATCATAGTTTTCAGGAGAAAAGACATGACCAGCATGGCAGCATTCTGTCCAGTAAACTTCAAGATTTTAATAACATTTTTAGAAGTTTGAAAGTGGCCAACAGACAGAATAGATGAGATGTTAGATCAAAATGAGAATAATATGGACACGTTAATTTTGGAACTAGTCATGTTGCTAATCTCTGAGCACATTTGAAAAGAAAGTTTATTTTATGGCAAGAAAAAACCCACAGTTGTGATCTTCAGAAAAATTCCAAAGTGTGTTTTGTTAAGAGAGTTAATGCAATGAGGGGAGTTACAAGACAAACTGACGTTGCCTACTGAATGACTGTGCAAAACAGAAGCAATCTGTATAGAATGAGTTACTTCAGAAGGAAGTATAATGAAGTTTTTGTCTCAAATTAGGTATTTTCAAAATTAACCTCTGCTGCAAGTGTTATAAATTCCATTCCAAAGCAATCTGGAGAACAGAAAACCAAAAAAAACCCAAGAAAATAAAACAACAACAACAAAAAAAAACCAACAAAAAAACCAAAAACCAGACAAAATCCACACACACAACAACAACAAAACAAAACCAAAAAACTGTAAAGAAAAGCTAGGAAATTAATTTTCACTCTAAATATTGACAAAACCATTCAGAGAATTTAACAAGAATTTAGAAATAGTTTGGTTTCCGTGACCAGATTCTCAAGTCTGCATTTATTGGACAACTGAAACATCTAACAGAAATATAATGCCTGAATCTAGTCTCAATAGGTGACATCAACTTCCACTCCTGACCCTCTCCTGCCTTCCTATTATTGGACTTCTTTTGTAGCAACTTCTCTAATTAAGAAATCGTGCTTTTTTAATGTCTAATCCTCTACTAAAATTTTACTCGCCCATCATGCAGCATATAAACTTGCATTTTCCCCCTTTGGCTTTGCAGAATAAATTTTCAAGATTATTGTAGTACTCAAAAATAACAAAAAACCTTCTCAAATTTAAAACGTTTCTGCATATTGTATCTTTTGTCTCTTTTGTTTGTTGTGGAATATCCTGCTCCTCTCTTTCAGCCTTTCCGAGTTCTATTCCATGCCCCACAGCACCTCCAGGGAATGGTTTCCTACTTGTGAGAAGTCTGTCATGCACCACCTTTTATAAGCAGAAAGCACCTCTACTCTCTGAAAACTTATGGTACACTCTGTTCTCTGCAACCATGAGTGTGAGAAATAAATTTTTCTTTTTTAGTATGAAAAACATCCAAATCACAAGATACACAGATAAATCTCTCCTCTAAAAACACCCATTTCTTCCATGTTGCCAAGGAAATGAGTACATAGTTAATCACAATCAACAAAACACAGTCCTCTCCACCTTCTCTATTTCTATCTTTCAGCCTGTAAGCTCTCCAGACAAGAAGCTTCTTGCTGCATTTTTGTACAAATTTTGGGGATGAAACAAAATAATTAAGAAAAAGCCTTTGCATTCTGTGTAAGAGCATCCTGCTAAAGGGGATCGAAACAGAGACACAGGACATGTTGGTGACTGAGTTAGGCTGTGGGCCTGAGAAAATGAAGCCAGGAGTTGCACAGGCACTCGAAGGTCAGCAGATTTCTCATCTCTTTGTCAGTGTACCCTGCAGTGTTCTGTTAACATTTTGCAATAGGTTCGGCAGCTAAGCTTTTGGGGTGGGTGTAAGAGTGCACCGCTTCCTGTGGTGACCGTTCTTCCTGTTTTCTCAAGGCCGATGGAGACGAGCTGGCGGGGCTGCTGATTTTGAAACAGGGGCAGATGCATGATTGTCTTGTGAGAGCACAGAATGAATCATCATCCCATTCTTATAGAAAAATCCCGAATCTTTCCAGAGTTGGAACTCTAACTGTGTGGCTTTGGGCTACCTGCTCTTTCATTGAGAAGAGGGTGGGAAATGCCCAAAGAGTCAAAAATCAAGAGCCAAACCACAATAGATCGTGAGATTAGTTTAAAAATCATGTAACTTTTGGAATATATTTTCTCTGTTCACTGAATTTCCATATCTTAACCTACATCCTATTCTCTGCAATAAAAGCAAGAAATATTTTCTTTTTTAATATGAAAAACATGAAGTATCATGAGACTTTTAATAAAACCACAAATCAGTAGCCATAGATGGACAGAAAGATTACTGAAACACAGAACTACTTTTACACAGGTTTTGATAAACGTTCAAACAAAATAAATATTCAAACTATTGAAGGGTTCAAGGGTACAGTAATTCACTTTATTAGTAAAAGAAGAGAAATCTTTCGTAAAAGACAGGAAAGGAAGAGAAAATAAACTGACAAAGGAAAAATCTTCTGCTGTAAGATAAAAGATGCAGAATAAATCTATCCTGGTGCAACTATACCTGGTTATTATTATCAAAACCTTAGTATTAACATGAGAGATTCCCCAAAACTGTTTGCAAATAACTATAATATAACCAGGATTACAGAAGATGCTTCCCTGAGTAGTACATTCTCAAAATTGAAATGAATATTTGGAACCTGCTTGCAAGAGCAAACACTGCCCCCCCAAAAAACAAAAGGCAGTCAAATTAATACTGTACTTAGAGCTTCAGACTCATACCAGCCCCTAGATTGTCTAGAAATTTTGAGGCTAACACCTGTTAGCTAATATATGCTAATAAATATGCTTGAGAAATCTCGTACAGATGAGGCAGTGTGCATTTTACCGTGCACTAAGCTCACATATTTAAATATTAGGCGTTCCTCTATGCTTTGTTATCCATCATAGCACTAGATGTTTTGGGCAAACTGATTTTTTCTTAATCTGTTTCAGTTCATATCCAAGCTCCCCAGCATTCTCCAGAGTGTTTCATGATTAAAGGCTTAATACATTGCTCTTGTCATCAGTTCCATGCCCAAAAGCAGCCTCGGTCTACATTTTGGAAACAAGACCTATGCAAAATGGAAAGGAGACAGTCAGAAAATAAGAGCATAAAAGATCTCTCTTAAGGCTGAAGGGAGCAATGGTAAAAGGAAGGACTGGGAGGGACCCTCCTGGGGAGATACATGTGGTCACTCTGACATTTGGAGCCAGCCCAGAAAGGAACAGAGACTACTATTTCGACCAAATGGCTCTGTTTCTCTTTGATCTCATTATAAGGCTCATGCCTCAAAGTGTGTTCAACCCAACTGACTGTCAAATGTTTGCTTTGGGCTGGATGCATTTAACATCCCCAAGAATATTTTTATATTCCATTACCTGTGTGCTAACACCTCTGCTTTTGACCATCTATTTGAACCTCATGTTACCATGTCTAAAGTCCTTGGAAATACTTGCATATCATTTGCCACTTTCTGGACCCTCATATTCTCCTATTCTTGCCTGGTCCCCTGTAATCTTGGACTGTGCTTTACATAAATATTTTTTATGGGTGAATATCCCTTTGCTTTCTGAATTCTTGACATGGGCCTGCCCTGAGTTTTCACGGAGAAGTGAATATGAAAGAGCTTGAGTTCCTCTCCTCATACTGCATTTGTTTCACTTTCTCCTCTTTTCACTCACAGATTTAACCTGAATCTCTCTGAGCTCAAGTGTAGGGTTTCTGAGTTGCCAGTTCATAGGATGAAGACCTTGGTGCTGCTGGAGTATGCAAGCAATGAGGACACCCCATTAGATATCTTCCTGATCTGTGTCAGTGGCTCTACTTTCAAGCATCCCTTCCTTTAATTAAATTTTTTTTGCTGAAAATCTCATCAAGACTGCTTACTGGTATCTACACAGGGTTTTGCATATAAAACTCTAGAATAAGAAAGAGCACTTCCCAGTTTCCTTACCATACAACTGAGCAAAATATTTCTGAGAATCAGTTCATGGTGCATTACATGATAATTTATTTATTTTTCCTTCCTGGCTCTAAAAGCAGAATGACTGCAGTCATCAATCGCACAGAGCTTTGACAGTCTGGTAGCTCAGTCTGCAGCAATATGGGGCTAGCATGGTTATTGTGGGGCAATTACTTATAACCTCAACTGGGGGATTCACAAACTGGAGAAGCAGTGTAGAGAGGTGCAGACAGGTCTTGGAACTTGAGAGAAAATGTAATGCTAAAAGACATGGACGGTGGAAAAAACCCGAATGTGGATGGTGGTAAAAAGAAAAGAAACTGTGGAGTTATGTCATCTGTGGACTTATCAGCATCCATCACCTTGGATGACACGATGAGTGACACTAACTTTCCAAAAATGTCCAACACGGTTTTCGGGAACTGCTCTAACACAGAGGTTCAAATCCCATCACTTTGCAATTACTGATGTACCACAATAGCTCCAAAACCTCTGCATGAGGAAGCAGACCTTTACAGACCTGTGTGCTAAACCTGCCCAGCCCTTTGAAAGCACATGCTGTGAGTGAGAGCCCATGCTGACCAGAGAGGCAGGATGCAGGCTGCAAATTGGCTACCCAGGGCTGCTACGAGTCCGTGGCTAACCATCAAGTCAACTGTCAGGCTGCTGGGTGGGGGTGGGGGCATTGCAGTGATATTATGAAAGTTGTTTATCCGCTGATTATCAGCAGCAAGAACATACACGAAATAACAGCAGGCTTTTACAGAAAGAGCCTCTAAATTGCATTATGATAACAGACGGTGCACTTATCCATGGTTTGTGCTCCAGCAGAAACTCCTGAATAGGTTAACTAAAAACAATCCTACTCTTCTCTTCTTTCAAAACTTCATAAATAGAGACTGATCAACACCAATTGAAACAGTAGTAGTAAAGTTTGGAGTATGGGAGTTCTAGGGAAATAATGCCTATGAAATGCTGGACAATCCAGAATCTCTTTCCCATACAGGTGATCATCAGCAGAGCCCAGGCACTGCTACTCTGCAGCCCTGTCCTTTCACAGAACGCTGGTGTTTTCACATCAGGTGGTCAGAGGACACCAGCACAAATGCAAGCTTCAGCTTACAGCTATCAGTTAGATAAGCCTTAAGTCTGTTAAAGAGGAAAAAATTGTGGTTACAGAATTTCCCAGAATTTAAAAAATTCATATCACTGCATAAAAGAACACATTTGTGAGAAGTTTTAGGGCTGGGCTGGATGACAATTCAAAAAGAAGTAGTTAGAATGCAGGGCCCAATACTCATTTTCCAAGTAACCTCTCTTGTCTGCTCAGGACCAAGACCATGTGTGTATGTCAAAGCTACAAGTTTTTTAATTTGGATAAAATGATATGGAATATGGAAGAGCAAGAGCTGCTGTTCTCATGTAAGAGGCCTGTAAAAAGATACTACTACTTCAAAAAGAAAAGTTCTTCATCTTGTTTTCACTCCTGCTTTTTGGGTTTCTTTCCTCATCAAACTGGAAAAACAAGTAATATTCTCTCATCACTGTAATAAAAAACTACTATTTTTTAAAAAATAAAAACCTTCTTGGCCTGGGTGAAACTTCTTTGACTCCATTCTGTATATGAACCTAAGCAAATGTTGGAGACAGATACAAACAAAGCCACTTCAAAATATGAAAGGAGTAGCAAAGCTTAGCAAAAAATTATTATAATGTATGTTTTCTGATTGTTTTCTGAATATTTTTTAATGTAATTTGAAGAAACTGGACCTATGGGAAAAATTACTAAAGAAATAATTTATGGAAATTCTTTGCATTTCCAGTCCAGTCAAATAAAATAAACGTGGTTCCCTGAAACATATACACAAAATCTAGAGATAATTAATGTAGTGATTTGTCACTATCCAGAGAAGTTATGTTGTAAGAAACAATATTCCTCACCTGTGCAAGGCTGGTGAGCATTGACTACACTTGTAGGAAACTTGCATGCGTGAAAGGCCTTAATTGTTTTTGTCCAATAACTGATACTGAACAAGATGTGTGCCCTTTATCTTTTTACAGATGGAAGAAAAACAAAAAAAATTTATGCCTTGTCTTTATAGCCATGTATTCCAACATCTCATTAGTAAAAGGCACATAACAACTGTGAAAGAAGAAAGAGGCTTGGGAGCCATGCACACAATACCAGAAACCACAGGAGTACATCATCACTTTAAAACAATTTCAGATGTTTTTTTCATATTGTTGCCAAGCGGATCCCCTAATGACAAATTAGCAATTTCTGACTGCTAGGATGTGCTAGGATGATGAGCACTACACTACAGATTCTAGAAGAAGTCTCCTGCAAAATCTAGCATTTAATCTGTCAGTCAGAGCTCAAAGTAATGTGATGTAAACGCAACGCATCTAAGACAGGCTGAGAAAACCGTTTTAGCCTCAGTGGAGTGTGCTAAAATGCTAAAAGAAGAGGAAGGTCCTGCTGGCTGACAGAATTTGTGAGAAAATATTCAAGGGTTGAGACAATTCTCTGGGGGTGTTTTCTTTTTTGGTGTGTTACAAACTGTCACAAAGCATGTCTTTCCTGAATAACATACTACTGTGCAGAAATCTTTGAACTTATGCCTGGGGAGGTATGTGACATACAGTGGCACAGCCAGGCCCGTGGCTGAGCTGAAGTTTCTTCTCAGTGCCTTAGTGCCCAGGTGTACCAGTTTCTCTGGAAGATCTTGAAGGTGCTGCTGCACTCTGGGGTCAGACTGTGCCCCTCTAAACTATTTGGTCTTATTCTGAGAATAGAAGGCCCTTATTGTCTAAGATGTGTGTTTAGTATCATAACACATAGGAATTAAGTTTAGGGAATAATCCCTGAGAGACCTTAAACTCCCTGACATTTAAATTATCAGTTATTTTAGTTACTCTTTTATGAGGCCTTGTTGTCACAAGGTGACCCTGTAAGGAGGATCTGCCAAGAGAGATTATGTTTGGACAACTTGCCTTTTCTGAAGTGACAGCAACAATAAACAATTTGTGATTAAAAAGTGGTAAATAGACTGTCACAGATTTGACAAATTCAACTCATCAGATTGTCAAATTGGAGGTGGTTCTCTATAGGAAAATAAATACAAATCAGATTTAAGAAGAATTTAATGCCTTTTAAACTTAGGACTACAGGCTAACATATCTAGTTTCCAAAGTTAAGTCTTCATTGTTTAAAGACTGTAAAGAGTAAAGATTTTGAAAATTAATTTGTGATGGATTCAGACTTCACTTAAAAAAAAAAACAAAACTGAAAAATGTTTTACGTTTAATTTTGTTGAAACAGCGTAATAATGACTTCCTGATTTGGGTTATTTTACATATTTCAGTCAAGCACCTTTCATCACTGAGGTTCCCAACACATAGCCAGATATAGTCCTTTGTTGTCAAGGCGAAAAATTTACCCCTACTTCTTTGAAAGCGTATCTGGGATATTGATGATGATTGACCTTGAAGGTGTTGAAGATCTGTAAAATATCCTTGTCTCAGGAATCATGGTTTTATGAGCAAGTACAACAACTGCATTCAGTTTTGATCTTTCTAAGAACAGATTTGATCAGGAGAATAAACAGAAAAAGATTTACGAAACTTTCTTTCCATGATAGGAGAGAGGCAGCTGGGAGTGATCCCAGGCCTGAGTGCATTGTAGAAGAATGAAGTGTATTTGTTGGATGGAAGGGGAGCTACGCAGTGTCTCTCTCCAAGCCTACACGAACTGGCCATAAAGAAAAGCCTGGTCTCTTCTGGCTGCCTACAAAACAGGAATGGAAAAAATGGGGAATGTTCTCTGAAGGAGATTCTGAGGAAGATAATCATATTTACTAGGCCATTCTTACATCATCAAGAGGCAGCTTGTGAAAAGAAGTAATTTTAGTGTTGACTCTCTTGAAGGTTTGATGTTAATATTTGAGCAAGAATTTTAAAAAGAGCACTGCAGATCCCAGTACCAGCTCATAGCTGTTTGTTAAATACAAAGGGCTCTGGCACCAGAGCTAAAAACACCTTGGTATATAGTGATACCTAAGGCACTACAAGAAAATGTACTTATCCATTTGGAGCCAAAAAAACAGTGATGAAGGAAAAGAAATCATTATTATAAATTTTGTGCACTTAACCCTTTGCAAAGACGCTCAGCATTTTAGCTGCTGGGAAATCATGGGAGTCATGTTCTGTTGCTGCTTTTTGCCTCCCAGTGACAGACTGATTGCAGATTGATTGTCCTCAGTTTATCGTCACAGATCGTGCTCAATTCTTCCAGGGTATGCCAATGGCAGCCCTCTCCCTAGGACTAACACAGCCACTAAAATGGATTCTGACACCTTTGGATGGCTTTCATTTTGATTCTTTGTGTTCAGATGCAAAGCAATTGAATCTTGCAGAGCAAGTGAACGTGCAGAGGACCCTGCCAGGCCCTTCTTTCAAGAACTGTACATTGTAACACAAAATGCAGTTCACCTGCAAAGCCCCTAAGGTCTTTCCCTCTGCAATGTTTTCTTTTGATTAGCTCTGTAGAAAGTCAATCCCATCTCAACTAAAATACACAGAATCAAAGATATGAACCCAGAATGACACAAAATAAAAAATCTCTAATGCAACTAGTTTTAATCATCAGCCTTTCTCACATTATTTCTCATCTTTCTGAGTTTACCTTTTACTCTCCCACTTCGATGCAGCGTATCTTCCATCAGCTAGCTTAGCACTAGTAGTAACCAAAGTGGAAGTAGTCAGCCTGTGCCCCACTCCCCAGCTGAGCTCTTCAAGACCACCTTCCCATAGTCTTCACACCCAGTGCAAGACAATGCAGTGCCTTAGATGATTTTTCTGATACTGGTGGTTTGAGCATGAGAAGCAGTTTTCCACTTTTCACAGGACAAGAAGAATAATCAAGTTAATCCACAAAATGAAGTGGATGTAAACATCAGGAAACAATCTCAGGAGAACAGCTCAGCATATCGTGCAAAGGGGGAGTAAAATGGCAAAAGCTGTTCTAGTAAACTTCTATTTACTGGCATGCTGTTGAGCAATAGCTTCAGTAACATGGTGTGTATTCCTACTTACACAGATTTTTCTCACACGTATGCACAAAACCACAGAGGAGTCCCCCAGAATTTGGGTGTGATTTGCAGGTGGTATTCAGAAAGGGATAAATATTGTGAGGATCAGTTTGTAAGATTTCACAGCACCCTCAACAGCAACTTAGAGCCAAATCTATTTAAAAACAGTAAAGGCAGAGAAGTGAAGTTGCCTTTGGTTGTGCTGTTTTTCTCTTTCCCGTTGTAGCTTCCTCTTTCTCTTCACCAGCTCAGCACTGCTGGCAGCTTTTTATAAACCACGATTCCTACTGCTGTCAGCTTATTTGGAAACTACATGGTGAGCTCAGTCCCACAGCTACTGCTGTGGGTTTGTGTTTCACTGCAGGCCGGGTTTGCTCTAAATTCTGTGCCCACCACCATAATTTTTATTCTAAAACACTCAAAATGCTCTGTATATTGAAAAAAACTTCTGTTCAAAGCAGAATTTTCCACTAAATGTACACAGTTATGTAGCATAAGCTAAAAGTGGAAATGCAATCTCCTAAATACATAGTAAAAAAACTTCTGCTCAGAGTGACAGCCTCTGGAAGGTTAAACTGTGGCAGGGTGGGCAGTAGTGCTGGGTCATTCTAGGTTGACAGGAATCTGCACTGAGCACGCAAAGTGATGGCATGACCAGAATAATAGCTATGGAACAAAAAGAAATATTAAGATTTCCTTTTTTGAGAAATCTTCTGAAATTCCTCAGACACCAGACACCTCAGTCTCCACGAGAGATAGGGTGAATAGGTAACTAGAGTGCTGTTCAGAAAGATTATGATTACAGGAATGATTAGGAATGAAACAGTGAAAAACTTTATTTAGTCATGGCATCAAGGAGAGATTGCTAGGAAAGCAGGCAGAAGCAAGGGGAAGGAGCAGGAGCAGGACTGAGGAAACACCGTGGGTTGGGGTAGTGAGATAAACAGCACCAGCACTCCTGAAGTCTTTGTACTCTGCCTGCTACTCCAGTGGCAAACTTTGCCATTGGTTTAGTGGAGAAGCTGTTGGGACAGACATGTTGTAGTTTTTCTCACCACAGTAGAAATCCTACAGCCCATTAGGGACTGGGGGATGATGGCAAGATCTTGGCTGGAGACAAATAGTACTCAGAAGAATAGGTATACAAAGAAAATAAAATAAAGAGGTACCTCTAGGTCACAGAGTTAAAAAATACTTTTACTTGTAGATCTCTAAAATTCATCTATGTAGGTGCAAACATGCATGCATTTTACATGGTCAGCCTAATCCCATTGATAAGAGGGTTATTTTTAAAATTTTTCACAGATCCCTCAGAAATGCTTCACTGACTTGCAGAGGCCTACAGACCACGAGTTGAAAAAATCACTAAATACTGACTGGAAAATACTGGTCTAAACACAATACTTCTACTGGTTAAACTAAGTTTATTCTGTATTACTGAATTAAAGGAAAACAGCATCGGTAACATCATGCTGCAACTGTACACTATGTTAAATTTCATCGCTGTTTAAAATACACAATCCAGTACTTCAATTAAATTTTAAAGGCTTTGTGTATAGGTGAGGCCTGTGACTGAAGAAAGAAACTTGAGTAAGCCCAGGGGCATGGGAGTGGGAGTAAGGTGACTGCAGAAGAGTTGAAGCTCCATTCATCAGCAGAGCATATTTTATCAGCAGCTTTACCTGTGTTTGCCCATGCTGTACATAACTGCACACAGTATTTCTAGTAGAACTGTAAGTATCTCAGCCTCTTGTGTTATCAGTCACAGAGGGTCACAGAGGTTACCAGCAGGACCCCCACTCAACAGAAAAAGCCATTGGGAAAGTCTGTCCCCTTCTCAGCTGGCAGGAATCCTGCAATCTGGGGACAGTCAGCTGAGTTATAAATACTCAGCCATGGCTCTGTTTTGGTGTCTACTCCTCTGTCTCTTATAATCTCCTACTCAGAAAAGAACCATTTCCCTTTTCTTAATGACCACTGAAATCATTTAGGGAATTTCCAGCACATGGTGCGCAGATTCTGATTCACTTTAACCCCAGAAAATGTTTAACTCCTTCTGGCAATTATTGTGAATTGATCCAGTGCTACAAATGAAAATACACCAACTTCCTCTTGCCCTTTTTCCCTCTCAGCCATATAAAAGCACTTGGCATTAAAAGCATTCTGCTCCTCTGCACCCCACTGTTACTGCACTGAAATCCTTGTCACAAAACCCTAGGCTCTCCACATGGTTAATTTGTTCAGATTTGTGATTGTCTCTTCTCCTAAAACAGGAAGATAATTTCATTTTTCTCATTTTCCAAGATACTTACCTCTTAGCTTATTCGTCTGTAACATTCTTTAAAATGCTACCACTAATACAATACGGTCAAAACAAAACCTCTCCATTTTCCTTCTAACTCCTTCTATTAGCAAAGCTACTGCTAGGCTTGCTGTCCTTGGGGGTTGTCTCTGACATTATGCCAATCTACACAACCAGGCTTTATCAAAGATGTGCAGCTTCCTCTTGCAGAACACCTGTAAGAACAAAATTTTTCATTTTCCTTTCATTGCTTAAACTCTTTCCCACCAATGACCTGAACAACAACAATCTCCTTCTCTCTGGTGTTCCTGGCTTCAGACTCTCTTTTCCCTTTCTCTCCTTTCTCCATTGTAAGGGGGAGATCAAACTACTGTTCAAATACTTTCTGTTGTATTTTTCCATTATTTTCCTTTAAATTATCACATCAAAACCAAATTTTGATGTCCTTTTAAGACTATTCACACAACTATTCCCCCCTAGTATTTGTTTCTTTAATGTGTCACATGTAATGTAATTGTTTAATGTTTGATGTAATACTGTACTGTAGGTACAGAAAATTGCTTGCATTAAACGAAAAGATTGCAACATTAGAGGCCCAATAGCTACAGTCATGAGAACAACAGGAGGGAGGAAATAAAGTATCAACCCATATAGTGTTAGCAGAACAACTTTGCAAAAAACAGTACTGAAAAAATAAAACAACTGCAACCAAACAAAAATTTATCAACACCTTCAATGGGCCTGTCATCTTTACCTGGCTAATGTAGCATTTGTCAAAGCAGTGAGCAAACTTTGCTGCTAAAGAAAGGTACAGTTTAAAATGGAGCTACTTAATTCTAGGCTGTTAATTTTTTCTACCAGATTAAGTAGAGATTTCAGCTTTTTACTAAACCCTGCAGATTTCAAGACACCTGAAAAAAACCACAGGCAAGAAAGTAAAAATGAAGACTAATAATCTAACTGCATGTGACTTATTTAGTAGAGATGGTCCAATGTTACAAAAGAATGAATTGTAACTAATTCAAACACAATTTTTCTAATTAGTAATTACTTCTGTAGGGAA
>NW_008239553.1:6383057-6392893 GCF_000691975.1 Corvus brachyrhynchos
GTTTATAATGAGTAATGACTTCTGTAGGAAAAAAGATTCTACAGATAATATCCTCCTGAGTGTGTCATACACACCTGTCTAGTCACACAAAAAGCTGTGACCTAGGGCTTGCATACATGCTTCAGCTCTTATGCAGCCAAATGTCTGTGGTGAGGATGCATGAAGAGCACTGGCTCCTAGTACTTTAGTTCCTCTGTCTGTGCAACATTCCAGGCACGAAGTCCTTGTCAAAGTGGTGGCAGAGAGCAAGAAGCACAGCTGCAAACCCACGAGTTACTTAAGCACGTCTATTTGTGAAAAATGTTGTTCTCTTTAGAATTCTGAGAGATTGCTAAGAGGTGTAATCCTAATAAGATGCAAGTCTGGAAAGTATTATTTACATTAGGACAGCAAGACTAGATACAGCTAGATACAGCTGAGCTCTCAGGAAAGAACTGCTGCCTAAATATCCAAATCAAGCTCCACACAGCAAAGATATCTCTGACACAGCTTGGCCGAGGTCACTACAGACTCACAGTAAGAATCCTCTCCAATGGTGAATGTAGATCAACAATTTAGTTCAGATCATAAGACCACTAGTAAAACCAATATCCTGATCCTTCCCACTTACTACACTTTGCACCACAAAGCACTATTAGGATGCATAAACTGGATTATTTTCAGATTAAACTGAAGATATAGCTAAGGTCTGCAGCTGCAAATGGGAATTCAGTCCATGGCATCAGACTGGAATCAGTCTGAAGCAACACCCTGTCAAAAGAAATACAGGGTGTATTGAGCCTCCATCAGCAGCAAGTATTTTTCTCTACAAATATGCTCTTCTTGAGCTGTGTTACAGATTCACCTTAACCTGATAGCTTAATTTTTGCCATTAAAGTATCTGATTTTTTGGGGGTTGGGGGAGGGCGGTGTGGAGGTGAGAGGGAAGGTAACCTCTGTTGGACTGTAGGTTCTTTATGAAGGGATGTTAGACAATACTACCTTCATCTTACTGGTGCTGCTGACTGTAGGCAGGATGTACACTGGATGTAGACTTCAAAAGTATTAAAGCAATCTTCCATGTTAATTGCTTGAAATTATAAAAAAGGTTTTGAGAAATTGGATGACAATAAGAGAGCAGAAATCTGTAAATTGAAAATCTGTTGCCCACAGAATGCAAAAGACCATTGAAAACTGACATAAAACCTTATAGTTATTTGAAAATGCCTTAAAACCCACACAAGTTTTCCCAAATACAGTAAATAATAAAATGCAGCTGAGATGTAAACAGATCTTAAAGCCATATAAATTGCCAAAGAGAGATTTTCTTCTTTGCTGAATTCTGTTCTATGGAGAGTTTAAAAGTTACTAATCAAATGAAAAATTAAGTGCTTT
Organism: Corvus brachyrhynchos; assembly: GCF_000691975.1. Taxonomy (NCBI): domain Eukaryota; kingdom Metazoa; phylum Chordata; class Aves; order Passeriformes; family Corvidae; genus Corvus; species Corvus brachyrhynchos. Next base: position 6,384,432 of record NW_008239553.1, read on the forward strand.
TCATTTCTGTAAGTGATTGCATATCATTATTGCTCTTAAAATATCCATGAAGTTTTCTCTTCCTCCAAATGAAAGTGGTTATCTTCATTCTGATATGGATGTAGTCTAGTCTATGTTTGAAAATCTTTGCCAATATATTGAAGTTAATTAAAACTGATGTTTTAATTACATTTTTATGACATTACCCACTAGCAAAAGTCCTTGCACAGATGCTGTTCCATAAAACTCAGGAACTCATGAAAGCTGAACGGTCAAAAGCACTTTTTTGCAAGTAGGACATGTATTAACTCTGGGAAGGGATAACCACATGGTGAGGAAAAGTCTTTATTCAAGTATAGCCATGGCAATAAACCTGTGGGTATCACAAGGGAACATCAGCGAGTCATAACCTGTCACAGTGGAAATGGGAGCACATATTTCAGGGGAGTCTATAGTCAGATTGTTAAAGTTCCTAAGGTGCAGGTCCACATGAGAAAAAGTGGTAACAAGTTCTTTTTGGCCAGAATTTGCAGCAGCTGTTTTCCTACTCTCTCATATTATATATGACGGTATATTTTTCCTACTCTCTCATATCAACATATGCAACGAAGATATTTCAACTGATATCTTCACCTCAGTAGCAGTCATGCAACAAGCAGTTATATGCAAAGGACTGTCCTCCAGACCCCACAGGTTCCACAGTGAGAGGCCCATGTCATCTCAATAGATAGTCAATGTTACTGGATGGTATACAAGACCTACAAGCCATATTAGGTCTAGATAAAAACAAGTTCCATGGAAAACATAGTACTGTGAAGATTATGGAACACATGAGGGAATCCCTTGCTTAGAAGTATTCTCTTTCTGTTACAAGAAAACTCAGTAGCAGAATCTGTGTAAATACCTGTTTCTGATTAAAAGATTCACTTCAGAATGAGTGATGTTGTCTTAGTTGATGTGGTTTTAGTAGGGGGGAGCATTACCTTCCAAGCACCAAACAAGGTTTGAGGTGACGAGACCTCTCTGTGATGTGGCTGCTAGATGAAACCCTTTTGCTTTGGTAGTTTGTGGTTAGAAATAGCTTAAAGAATAAATGGCTACAGCTAGGGGAAGAAATGTTTCAAAAAACTGCACATGGGGAGGTGATGCTTAGAGGGAAAAAATTAATATGAATATTAAATGTTACCAGAAATAATCTTTAAAAAACTTAATCTTTCAATGCAGCAGTTTTTTCTCTAGTTCTCGAAATTTCCGTCATGGGGAAGGATCCCTACCCTACCTCAAAAGTCTTTTTGGAGGTCAGAATACATTCTGTGAGTAGCAGTTCACATCACATACCTCTGGAAATCAGTTTGCTACTACGCAACTGTTTTGTAACTTCATCTATTCTCTGCATATAAGTCATCTAAAAGGGCAACTGCAAGGATCTGGGGCAAAAGTATCATCTCTAGTAGGCCTTGCTTTAGGGGTGAGAAGATTCTGTGTTTACAAACATAGGATAAAGTACCAGTTATATGCAATTGTGAGATCTGTGTTGAACTTTAGCAAGGTTGTTACTAGTGATGTTCCTATACAAATATGATAGAGTAAACAAGTGTTTTATTTCACTTTTAGCATTTCCATTTATGGAGATACCCTCCTTCCTAGGAAGCTTATTCAGTTGCTGGTCTGCTGGTCCTGAAACCTTATGGCATATTATTTAGTTTTAATTCAGCATACAGAGAATCAATTTAATTCTTTATATTGATTACCTTGGTGCACTTACAATTACTGTGTGTTTGGACCTGGCTGATAATGCTGACAATCTAGCATTCCCCGAGTGCGGTAAGGCTGGTGCAAAATATCTGTCCTTATTAGGTAATTTCCTGTGCTAAAAGACAGTACAGAAATATCCTCCAGCCTATGGAATATCGTTTCATTCCACTTTCATAGAAGGCTCTCTGTGTAAAACACATTTTTAAATCTTGCAGAAGCTGTTTAAGCTATCTTTTAGTGTGCAGTGTATCAGATAGCATATCTTCTTTGTTCTGAATAGCCTTGTTAATAGACACACAATTTCCACAATTGTTTTTATCGCCTATTATTCAATTACCCACTGTAAGATTTTGTGTTCACTCCCATCTCCTCTGTTTGCACTGAATTTTATCATCAGGGCAGTACTTTGCTTCCCTCCTTTTCTCCCAGGTGGTTTGATCACTTCCAGGCTGCTATTCAGGGAGAGACTTGAGAACCATCTCAGAAACAGAAGTGGACTGTTAAGCAGCTTGCTTACTCCTAGGCTGAAGTCAAGAGTTCATGGTACGAATTAAGTAAGAATGAAATGCTAGTATCAACTAATGCTGATGAAATTCTGTTTGAGGCTTCAAGAGTTAATCTCCCATCATATTCTTGATGTTATCCCATTGCTAATATGGTTTGCTTGTTGAGTTCCTGAGGGTGGGGAATGAGAGGAACTTGTGAGTGGCCTCTGGTTTTACCAGTGTACAAGGGAGGAAGTCTGGAGTGGCTGAAATTCCCCCTTGCACACAGATCCAGGTGAGTGGTGAACAGGCTGCTTTGAAAAGCAGAACCTGTGGCACATGGGCATAGACTGAAGGGGAACAAACCAGGCAAAGAAACTTCACTTTTCCAAGACATTAATAACTAACTGCAAAGCAAGAAGGCATTTTGCAGAATGAGAGCATTCTCCCCTTGTAGCCATCCCCTACATCCTGCCCCGTGCCCCACTTGCTTCTGTCACTGCCAGAACCTCCATATGACAGGCATTTGTTCAGCATAGCCAAATGGAAGTAGAACAGTGGGATAAAGAGAGAGGAGAACATCAAGTGAGCAGAGCTACCACAAAATCTCTACAAGGTATTTCTGCACCTGGCTCTTCAGATAGGAGTCTATAAATCTTGTTCTCTATGCATGGCTAAAGGCACTCAGGACCTGAAGGAAGTCATCATGAGGGACATATAATACTTTCTCCTTTCCCCCACTTACTTTCTCCTTGCAGGAATTATAAAAGAAAAGAGTTCACAAGAAACAAACAAGAGGACAAAGTATCTTTCACTGAATCATTTACTCTCGTGCAAAGCTGATGACGAAAGTCTCATGGGCATAACTTTTGTATAAACCTAGGGCTGTGTATTTGAAACTGCATACTCTTTTTTTTCCTACCTGCTAGGTACTGCCACGTAATTTCAACACAAGATTATTATTAACGCAGGTCTATGCCACTGCTCTGGCCTCACAGAAGTTGTCAGGACTGTGTCTTTATGATCTATCATTAAACCTGAGAGCAGCATCATCATTATAGTTCATGTACAGTGGGAAGCACACAGCCCTCCCCGGAGTGCTGCACCCACATGCTTGTTTGTTGGTAGCAGGCCCAGGCTCTGGGCTGCTGATTATACAGCAAAGCACCTGTCCATGACTGGGGCAGACTTCCTGCTACAGCGCCACAGCTCCCTGAAATGAGATTTATGCAAACTGGCTAAAGTGTGATGTCACAGCGCGCTGATAGACCCAAGGGCTATCTGCCTTCTACAGACATTTGATAAAATCAGGAACTTCGCATACAACTCGGGAAGAAGTTCACCTCAGAACCTATAAGGGCAAACGATGAAAACTTGTTAGGGTCCTCCTATCCTGAGATCCACCACTGCCAAGGGACTTTACGGAGTCCGAGGATCTCTTCTTTTTTCTTTTTTTTTTCTTTTCTTTTTTCTTTATTTTTCCTTTTTTCCCCTTTTTTTAATATGATTTTTTGCAAGTCAGTTATTCTGGATGTTTGAAAACTGAATTAAGAAAAATTCACTCAGAAGTTGGCTGAATGTTGCAAGCTTGCAAAATGGAAGGATTTCCCCTTATTCCCCCTGTGAGTATATGGATTTATTTCTAATATGGATCATTGGGCTCAGTAGCAAAAGGCAAACTAAACTAGGTTTTATTATTTGAGAATACCTCTGTTTTGGTCTGTAATGCCAGGAAGTTTGGCTTAGGTCAATATATAAAACTAGTGACAACACTGCAATGAAAGGGAAATTAACATTTCCTCCCCAAACTTGTATCTGATTTTGATCTCCATTTGTTTTCAGAGATTAAATGTATGGTATTTTTGTACAGTACATTTATAGCAAGTCAGTAAATCTCTTTTCTTCAGTGCCGCCTACGTGATATAAAAGCCGTCTTTCTTCAGATTGTAATTCTTAATCATCTGAAGTCTCTGACATAGTTTATGTATTTAACTGTCTACCAGTCTGTGACAGAAGAGTTGTTGAATGCTGATTTTATATATTGCAGATTTTAGGACTCTGTGTGTTCTTTGCAATTATGGCATTTTAGTTTTTAACTTAATCTTTTCTTGAACTGAGTTCTCTTGAATTCATTTACTATGAAAAAGCATTTGGCAAATGGGGAAAAAAACCTACAGCCCTTATTTGGGTCTTTCAATGTTTCCTCTAAGATATAAATTTTTCTGTGTGCTTATGGGACAGGTCTATCCTTTCCTTAACTCTGAAGCATTGTTGCACTGCTGTAATTTATTGTATGCCGAGTTCAAAAATTATTATTTGTGAAGAAAATAATGTCACTAACCTGTTGTTCAGAAACCGACCTTAATGGGAAATCTCTAAGCAGGATGGGTACAAGGGGCCTTAACTAGATTTCATGAAGTTTGTAGAAGCTGAAGAGGTGTCAGATAAGGTGGTTTGCTTGGCTTTTTATGTGGTAGATGGCTTACAGTAATTGCTATATATGTGTCAGAGAATAGAGGGAGACAATGCAGGCCCAAGAGTTCTTTAACAAAAACTTGTATCAAATTTTGGTTTTGTCTTGTCCCATTTAATAAAGACTGAAGACATTTCTTATCTTCCATCCAGAGAGATGGCCCTCTGAATTCCTGTCATGTTCAGAATTCATGATGACTGAAAGTATTTGTCTTCTTTTTGAGGGAGACCCTTTATTATCTCAGTTTATCATCAGTGTCCCTGAAATCACCTATCTACCCAAAGGGTGAGAAGACCCTAAAAATCATTTTTCTTTTTCTTAAACACACGGAGTTGCCCAGTGGGTCTACTGTAAGTGCAACAGAATAGAAATCTGAATAGAAACCAAGACAATAAAAACGTATATAGAGATTTCTCCACATGTTACTTGTTGGGCTTAAAAAAAATAAGAAGAAACACAAACTTAGCTACCCCAGGAAACAGCCTCTCTATTCAAAAAAACACAATTGTTAATCTTCTGTCCATTCATTAACTCATAGCTATGTTTTCTGAACTTTTTTCTTTTTTCAGTATTGACTTCCAGGACATGTGTTGAATAAATGGACTGAAAATATAATATAGTTTGGCCCATATTCTAATTTGTGTTGCAGTTGATATTCTGTCTGAACTCTGTTCAGATGAGAGATACAACTGGTTGTGAAAATGCAATTATATCTTACTGGAGCACTTGACAGGGCAATTCGTTTTTTATTTTTGTGATTAAACTGTCAAAAAATTAATAATTTTGTGGTTTGTACTTTCAAAATTGCTTTAAGTGCACTTTGAGCGCTGCCAGCTAGAGCCCTGCATGTCTGTGTCTCCTGGGACTTTTTCAGTGGGGACACATGAGCCTGTTTCTAGGCAGGAGTTGCAGCAACACTTTCCTCCTCCACCCCTCCCCGTTCAGTTGAGGGTGGGTCAGCAACTGCCTTCCTCTTGCCTCTGCTAGGAAACTCTTATCCTTCACTTGGAAAACACTGTTTAAATGGTTTGGGAGTACTGCATCTTCCTCTGAAGACTAGGAGTTTTGTGGGGAAAAGTTCTGCAGACTGGGTCTGCATCTTCCAATGCATGATAGAATTTAGTCATTTTAAGGGTCAAAAAATTAACTCAAACACTTTTGCCTGAAGAGGGTTCCAGTTATATATGAATCCCTAAGTAGCCACCTGTAGAAATCACAGCTTTGAATCAAGTACTTTTGCATGAGAGAAAAAATGCCCCACAGAAGTACTCTGTTCCACATAACTGCATTGTCAACACGGTCCAGTGAGGCTAGCCCAATGAGTAATCATGCTAGTATTTTTACTCATCTTTTCTAAAATAGTTGTACTGTAATTTTTTTCCAAGGAAATATAGTTAATCTTGGCTTTAAAGCTTGTCTCAGCAGCACATCATTGGAAATTGTCTGAAGTATTTTTGAATCACATGCCAGTGAATAGTTATATCAAGATAACAAAAAGATCATCATTTAGTGAATTTACCATTTCCTGGAATCATCTGACAAAGTCTTGGGGAGTAACAAGATTTTCAGACTGCTATTCTGTTGTGTTCAATGTATCTCTCTTAACCAATGCCAACTGAGCTTTCTCTGAGTGGTTTTGTGGCTTTTCCCTTGAGTTTCAGGGCAAAGATGGAAGACAGAGGCTACTCTTAATTTATCAAAGTCTGTGACAGAAAGTACTGTTTGTTGACCTCTTCCTTGAGGGTAGAATATGGTTTTAGATAGTTTGCTGCACCTCATGGCATGCATGAAAGCAGATACCACAACTATGGTTCCTAACAAAGCTTTCAGTCACTCTTTTACATGGAAACAACCGATTGAACAAATGGCTATTGACATCAGTTAAATATTAAACATAGGCTATTCTTTGCTTTTTGTCAGGAGCAAGAAAACTGTTCAGTGTCATGGAAGTGCTGTCAGTGAGATGATGAAATGAGTGTGGGTGGGGACGTTCCAGAGAAGGACAGGGCAAGTGGGTAAAGATTGGCACAACAGGCAACAGAAGTACATGGTGAAACCTCTTTTCTCTAATTAGTGAAAAAGTTTCTAAAGAAACTTTTCTAAAAAAAACCAAAACAACAAACTGCCCCCCCAAAAAACAGAAAGCAATTAAAAACAGATTATTGAAAATAGCCTCCATAATAAATAGAGGGAAATATCCCACCTTCCCATAGAATAATCAGAGAGAATACATGCTGTACTATCTCCTTTAAACACCATCTGATTAAGTTTATGATAAATAGACTTTAAAATATTTAATATGCATCTTGCTATGTTAGTTACTGTGCCCTTGAAGATCAGACACCAAGATAGAAAGCACTGGCATTACAAGTCATTTGTGGGAACAGATTGGCATGAGTTAACAAGGATATACACACACGTCTTTTATCAAAAGGATTACTGCACAGGAAACAAATTCAAGGACAAAAATTCCAAGAATCCCTAATAAGAGATTTTAAGCCCCAGAATTTCAAAACAGAGTTTATAGTACCCCAATGCCCTATGTAAAAGCAGATGTTTTTAGATGTTCAGTATCTCCAACTCTCTCTGCAGTCAGTCAGATCTGTAAATATTAAGGGAATCATTGTTTTAAGAGTCTATTTAACACACCTTCCTTTAGCTCTGGTCATTCAATACGCATCTGAACTTGTGAAAGTAGCTTTGAATGGTAAAATACTTCATTCTCAGCTCTCAGACTGTGAGACACAGTTGTCTGAAAATGTGTATTAGTCTGAAGTGGGGGATTTTGGAAATTGGGAAGAGACAACAAAGGAAAAGCACAATTAGGAAAAGTCAAGTGTTCTTTTCCATGCCTAAAATACATATTGTTTATCTACTTTTGGACTGATGCTTGGCCTTCCTGCCAAGCTATACTTCTGTAAAGATATGAGTGATAGATGCTTTGTTGTAGCAGTGGAAATTTTAGAAAATTAAACCTACATTGACAGGACACTGATTTCTTTCAAAACTTGTTTACTTTTGGCTAAATAGCTACCAGTTAAAAACTTCAATGCATTTAGGTACTGATTTTTAAATAATGTCTATCAGTTTCTAGTATTTTAGATAAGAAGAAACAGAGATTCTTCTTTCAAACAATATAAGTTTATATGACTTTTTAACCTCTGTTTTTCCCAACTAGTATGATATGCCTTTCCCATTTAGATGTTGATGTTTCCCCTTTCACAACATATTTCCTTTGAATTACAGTAATTTATAATATAAATTATAAATTTAGTTTTTAATTTATATTATAAATTATAATAATTTACAATTCTGAATATGAAGACATAAGTTTATATGTTTAATAGGAAGCATATATTTAGGGAAAGGAAATGAGGGAGTGGGATGCACTAATTTGCAAAGATAATGAAAAGTAGATATTCCATTCAGAACTTTATACTGAAGAAAGCAAAATACAGTCTCATGACTTTTTCTTGTCAGAGATCAGAGTACACTAAAAGTCGAAGGAATGAAGATGAGTAAATACACATAACCACAGAGAGAACACCAAGAAAATACATAGCAAAAAAGCAGAAACATCAGAGAGAATGCATGCTGTACTGTCTTCTTTGACCACTCCCCTGAAATCTGGAAAATAGATTATACTTCCCATTATATCTCTGTGCGGATAAAGGGCAATTCTATTGGAATCACATAGATTTGGAAAGGGAGACTGTACCTACAGTACAGCTCTGGAGAGCAGAGGAGACTCCCTTCACTGGTATTCCTGC
>NW_008239553.1:6392917-6394649 GCF_000691975.1 Corvus brachyrhynchos
CTGCTGCACATGCAATTGAATGATGATTTGTCCCTTTTCCTTAGTCTTTCCCTTAGATAGCCTTTATTGTGTGTTATCATCTTCTCAAGATTTCCCCAAAGCAATTATCCACCACCAATGATTATCTTTGGAGCTTGTAGCCATGTGATGGATTTTCTCCTGAGGCTTTGAATATTCCATGGATCTGATTCCCAGATTGTGTATGTGCTGAAAGTCACGAAATTTTGGACAATCTTCCCAGTGCAATTTAATGATACACTAATACAGCACGTGGCTGCTACTAAGGATTTACCAAGGTACAAAGTAATTGCTGAAAGTGTTTTGTTGGGGGTTTTTTTGTATGTGCTCTAACATCTTAATCCTCAGAAAGGGACAATCTTTAAATCCCCAAATTCCAACAGAATGAGCTGAAGGAGTTAACCAGAAGAATTAAAGAAACCAGGGAAAAAAAAGTCCTTTCCTTTTGCTAGCTGCTTATCTACCACCTCCATCTGGTTTTTAGTAGCAGCTGCTACCTTAGGTTTCATGTTCTCAAGCAGTCTAGAGGAGTAAGAAAAAAAGAAGCTCTTCTGTATTTCTGTCATGCTGTCACCACAGCATAAACTTACAAAATGCAGATATTCCAAAAATGTGACAGGTTCATGGAAGGAGAGAAAGAATTTGTGACATAGAAATAGGCATATGAAATGTGAATGCAAAAAATATGCCCATCATGTAAGTTATCGTGTTATTTTAAATATTTGTTGTTCAAAGTTTGTTATGATGGAGTCATTAATAGAATTAAAATGTTTCTGTTAATACCTAGAAATACTAGAAATAATTTCCTTTCCAAAAAAAGCCAAGAAAGGTGGTTGAGTTCTCCTTTGCTGTTGACAATGCAAGAATTTGTTCACATTGGAAGGAAATACTGTAACAAACTTAACTGGACTAAGGTTTAACAAAACCCCATGAGAAACACCATCTTTCTCTAAGTCTTCATTCTGGAAATGAAGAAGAACGAACATTAAATGAAGCAACAAGATTGTGCACAACTAATAATAAACAACCTTTATTGCAACCACATAAGATCTTAATCAGTATTTGCATTGGAATACTAGGCCTGAGGAGGAAGAGAAGTAGGCAAGTTACCCTATGTCACCTGTTTTTGGAAGATAGAGAGGACTTAAATTCTACAGCTAAGCATCCAACAGGTCACAACTCACTATTTGCCCCACATTTGGACTTTTAAAGTCTTCACTGTGTATATCTAAAAGCCCTGTGTCGTTGATTTGAAGCAGCAAACGTTCAGAGTTCATCTTGGACAGAAACTGAGAAAGAAATTGGTTTTATGCCCTCTGTCAATGTCACTACCCTCGCACAGACTGCCACCATTTAGTCAGACCTTGTAGAAACAATCAGAATAATATGTTTAGGCAAGACAAGTTTCTGCTTTCTCTTTTGCATTGTGAGAATCATCATCATTATCGTCAAGAAAAGAAAATGTCTGTTATTACCAAAGAAAATATTTCACCTTTACTTGTGCCTGATATCCACAACAGCTCTAAAGCAGTATCCTCAGAAGGCTGGAGTATGGGATGCAAGGGATTTGTGTATTACAACAGGACAAGTTCTGCTACACAGGCTGGGTCTCTTTTCCACTGGGATTACTCTTTTTTCCTCCAAATCAGTGTCCGGTGTCACGCAGTTTATTTCTGCTGATTCAGTAATAACTTGAAGTCTCCCCTTTCTTTCC
>NW_008239553.1:6394702-6461386 GCF_000691975.1 Corvus brachyrhynchos
TTTCCCTAGGCAATATAAAATGGGTTGGCATCAGCCCTTCACTAACTATATGAATAATTTGGAAAGGATTTGTGTAAACTTACAGTTCTAAAAATTCCTCTTCTTTGTACAGCCCTCTGAAGATATGGTATCCTATGAGTCAGACCTCTACCGACAGCCCCATGACTATTACCAGTATCTCAACAGTGATGGAGAGAGTCATGGTGGTAAGTCAAAAAATATCTCCTTGGAGCATAAAGTCTCATGGGATACCACAGGAAATAGATTTAGGACATACAAGAAAACAACAAATCTGCTGCTGTGATCTATAATGTATAGGCACATATTTTCAAATCAGAAATGAACATTATTTTATTCTGCTTAATGGCACTGTTCCAACCCAGCAACTGCAACATGGTTTCTCTGAAAGAGCATTTTAAAAAGCACTGTATGATGCAAGGAGCTTCCAGAAAAGTGTATATCATTATCTCTATCCTTCATTGTCTTTACTGTGTTTTTATTTTCCTCTGCAGATCAAAAGCATTCAGCTTGCTTCTCAACTTTTTGAGAACATGGATTTGCAACACTACTCCTCCTCTTACGTTCCCATGTTCAATTCCTATTTGACTTAGGTCCTAGATATTCTATTTGTGCTTTTATTTCAATTAGGTTTATTTGGTATTTAGCCTTCTTCAACTCCACGTATTTTTCTCTTTCTTTTGCTCTCTATTGCATGCTGCCACACCTAACAACTTTCACTCTTCCTCCAGTACACCCAAGTACTTCCTCTCTCTAAATCTATGTAAAACTTCCTTGTAGCTGTTTGTATGTAAACATAACTCAATGTAAAAATGCTATATGATTATTTATTACTTCAATTTATGTATGTAATTTCAAAGCTTTGGTGTCTATATTTTAATGTTGTCTGGGCACTGGACTCTAAATCAACGCAGAGGCGAGAGTCTTGCTTTGTGAATTTCATCTCCTGTGCAATACAATAATCCAGCAACACCACCCTGGAAATACCAGAGTCAATATTGACTCAGGAAGGAAAAGCACCGTTCTACTGTGTTACTGGTGGCAGTCCCTGCAGATCCTGGAGTTTCCCTGAAAGACTCCCACTGATACAGCAACTAGATCCATTGCTGTTATAATTTAAGACATGAACTTTTCATAGCACAGCACTGTTTTGTCTGTGGCAACAGAAGCTATCTTAAAGAGCAGTGAGTTACAGAGTAAGATCACTCTGAGCATTTAGCTGAAAGAGATTTCTATCTAAATTTGTTCTCTACATTGCATTCAGGAAACACCTATGATATTCTTAACACCTGGAGATAAAGAATTAATTCAGTTTTTATAAGTTATCTCACGGCATCTGTCAAGTCTCATTAATCATACCCAGCAAATTCCACATGGAAATTCGGGGTTTTTACATTATACCCCGTACCTGTTTGCACACTCATAAAACCGGATAACACTGATTATCTCAAAAGGCAATGGTGACAATTAAACAATAAATATAAAAGATATCATGTAGGAAAAAGCACTTGGAAATATCTTTTCTGTCATTAAGTCCAGGCTACCTCACACAAAAACATCTCTTTATCTTTCATAATTTTATCACCCCATCTGGTTTACTGCCCATTTTTCTGTTGAAAGACTGTTCCTAAGCTACATTTCTCAAATCAATAACATGATTTTACTCATCAAAATGAACACAACAAAAACTGGATAGTCACCTGTATGGGTTATAGCCTAAGCAGTACCTAAACACCCACTTTAAACAGAAATTTGTCTGTTCCTAAAGTTGTGCTACACTTGTCCTAAAGAGCTTAAAACCATATTTTTAATTCCTAACATAAGTGCTTATGGAAGACACAACTTAAACCCAACCTGCACATTTCAGTCAGATTTTTATTTAGGAAAGCACCTGTAATGTAGTTGGTTGTGTATAAATATCAAATGTGCCCTGTGCTGTCCTGAATTGCTCACAGTCCAAAAGAGCAGTGAACAACCAAAGAATACAGATGGAGAGTGAAAACAACAAATTATTGCAGTTTCCTTCTTTCCTACAAATATTGAAAAAAACAACTTTGGCTTTCATTTTGTTTACATGACAGAAGTATAGGGTCTTTAGAAGAGCCATGCAGAAGAGCAGGAAAAGGATGCCACAAACTACGTTTAGAAATATGTACTAAGTGTTCAGAACAAATTGGATAAAAGCACAATGATTGAAAAATGGAGGGGGAAAGGAATAAAAAAGGTACTGCAGTGACAGCAGTGAAAGAGACAAGAACCTGATTAGCTAGGGGAAAAAAAAAGAAGAAGTAAGAACAGAACTGTGAGAGAGAAGTTCAGCTTGGGGTACAGGGAGATCCCTCACAATACATAAAAATAATTTTTCAGGCCTACTCAGTACCAATATGCACCTCAAAACTGCCAGTTAATGCAAATAGATGCCTCTAGACAGAATAATACTTCTGATTTTGCTGACAAGGGACTGCTAAAGAAATAGGAAATTTTCCTCAAGTGTCAGACTACCTCTCTCTCACTGCTAGCAAATTAATTTTGTGAAAGGGAGATGGCAATGTCTTAATCTGTAGATCTGTGCTACATGCATTACTGTCACCTTCTCCTCAAATATAATGCTGAAGGAAACCCTTACTCCATATTTACACAAATAGGCAGTAAAGTCCACATCAAAAGCTGTAGATCTGTGCCACTAGTGAGTAATATGTAGGAAATAATTTCCAACAAGTGAACACTGATTTTAACAAGCAAAACCACAATGTGATGCATTGTGGGATTATTTTCTGTACTGCAGTGTATCTATGTTTTAAAAACTGTAATAAACACAGAGACACAGTCACGCAGGACAGAAGCTGCTTCAAGTGATCATGTATTAGTCCATCACCCTACCCTGAGCTTGTAAGTCTGTAAGTGTAACACAGCATATTTTGTAACACTAATGCAATCTTAGTAATTACCTAATTCCACTGCAGCTTTGTCTCTATGTTACTACCAAACATTATAGGTTTAGTAAAAATCACTTTCTGTATGAAGCTGAGTGCTGGCCCTTGTTTGCTTCATTCCTAGCCTTATGGAACTCACTAGATTTCATGATCTGGGATTTTATTTTTGTCCTACATCCTGGAGTAACACGATCATTTAAGAATCTCACCTTTGATTTTATTAGCCCACATAGAAGTGGAAGAAAGTCCAAACAGGTGGATCTCCATCTTAAATCCTATATGAAAAAAAGAAAGAATTCCAAACTTCATTAAAAAATTCCTTCCCTTCAAAGTTATTCTCATGAATTGATGGGGTCTGACTCACAGGTTTTTGAATATTTGGCATTATTAAAGTCATGAAGTTTGTAAAGTGAGAGCTAATGAGATTCTAATATTGTTTTAGATAAGACTGACACTCTGCCCAGGACTACAGTACTCTTCTCAAGTGTTTCTGCAGTATCTGATCAAGACATTGAGTTTCCAATGTCCTTCAATATTTTTCTCATTTTCCCTATGGGTTTTTTTCTTGACTTGTTTTTTCAGATATGCAAAACACAGTGCGACTTGTAAGCTATGCAGTGTGGAGCTGTGAAAGAAACCCTCTCCTAGTTCAACATGTGTTGGAAAATCTGCCCAGCCCAGAGCAGAACTAGCCAGAGCCATTAAGCCAGACCTCCCAAGTGCATCCATGCCAGCAGCTGTCTCCTCAGCCAGGGCAGAGCACTGTGCTGACAGAGCTGTCACATTTCCAGATCAATAGCTGGCTCATGAATTTCTGCACGGCTTTGCACTGCATACATAATGCAGATTTAGCCCGTTGCTCCACTTTTATTAGAAATACCTTCCTTGAGCCTGTTTCATATTCCAACTGCTGGTTCTACCATTTTTCACCTATTAAAACAGGAGCAAAGCAATTTACAGTGGTGAGAAGGTGTATGAAAAAGTTTGGTCATGTTTTCTCACTTGTGGAGTGAGAACCTAGCTCCATGGTGAATATTAACACAATGGCTTTAGGTCAGCTATGGCTTCCCAACAGGCTAACATCCTCTCGTTCATGGGAGGGAGTTCAGAGTTCATGATTGTCCTTCCCCTAACCTTTCACTACATACAAGACCAAAACAAACATGATCTCCATGTCTCTGTAAGAGAGAATTTTTTTCACATCCTCTTTCACTTCACATGAAATTTCTCATAATGACTCCATTGTGTAGCTATAACTTGGCTTTTAATGACATTTTCCTTTACTCAAAGAACAGGCACTTTCCATTTCTAGAATTTTTCTCTCCTGTCTTTTTTCTTCCTTCCACCTTCATGTTTTAGAGAAAAGAACATAATTGCTATGTGTTACTGACATAACACTAACAAAGAGCACAGAAGTAAATTTTCTGGTAACTCTAATATCTGCAGACACAGATATTTAGATATTTCTCTTTTAATTTTCATGTGCAATAACTTAGCCAGGATGGTTAACTGCAGAAGGGCTTGTGGAGACAGATTTGTAATTTCTCTTCTAATGTTACTAAACCAATTTGTTTTTCCTAAGCATCACTGGGAAATTATAGATAATTTAGAAAGAATAAGGACTTTGGTCCCTATAACAACTTGAATGTTTGGACATAAGTTTGTGTTGAAGTAATTTCTGACATAGATTTTTTTGTAGTGTAATACCATTATGTCATTACTTTAAATCCTATATGCTGTGCTAATAGTATTATTTTATTACTGTCTTTTTACAGCAGCATCTAATTCCATCAAAAAGGACTTTAGTAATTAATATTATAATTAATAATTAGTTATTAGCATGAATATGCATAAATAGTGTTCCATAGGTTAATTAATCTGCCAAGGGAAAAGTTAAAACTGTTCTGGAACAACAGTAACCTTGTCATAGGCTCCAAAAAACGAAGAGGTATCTTGAAGTATAAAAACATGACTGCTGATTAAAAAGTATTTTAAAAGAATCAAAAGTAGGCCACCTAGAGGGTGCACAGATACTCATGGCTTTGCATGTTGGAAAGGTTCTTTGTTCTCTCTTGGCCACAATGTTTTCTACTAGTAAGACATTCCACAGCTGAAGACCTGCCATTCACACCTCAGAGACTTCTTCCTGGGCTTTGTCATCCTCCTAAATATGCATTGATGTCATTTGCTGTTGTAGATTATCAATGACAAGGGCTCTTTGGGAATACACATTGCCCTCCAACGGAGCACCTTCCACACAGCAAGAAGAGCCAGATTGTTCTAAGGAACAAGAGTTTAGATTACTCCTGCAATGTATTCTCAACAATTTAATATGCAGGGCTGCCCATGGTACATGGGACCTCAGTGGTTAGCTCTACTTAAAGAAATCTGCAGTCATTTAACCCAGAGAAAACAAGAGTTAGTGTGACTCAGTCTTCCAGCTAAACGGAAAGGTTTCACACTGAAAGTGCTCAAAGCTTCCTACCACGACACAGCCTTAGATAACCTTTGGATTTCAACTCACGCACTCTGCTGTTTCCTGGGTTGAAGTAGATGTGGATGTTAAAATACCTGGGTACTTTGCACCCATTAACCCCACTTTTTTACCCTAGAAACTGAAATCTTTGTCTTGAACTGCAACATGAAGAAGCGCTACTGTGCATTGTAATTGTCTTAGGGCTATAAAATCCATACATAGCCCACAGAAAGTGCCATACAACAAAGCAAGTAAGTGACAAAGTAATGCAGCAGGTCCCTGGATGCTTTTATAAGCACATTTCCACCCCTTCCACATGCAGTGATGATGTTTATTCGTGAATCAGAAAAGCAGAAAGGACAAAAAAGTAAGTGCTGGTGTCACAAAGGGTGTGATAGAGCCTCCAAATAAATTTCTACAGGCCTGAGAACAAAGGCAGCTAAAGGACCTTACAGTTTCTCAAGTACAACTATGTTTGGTATTACATTCACTGAGTTAACTCTAAAGGAAGCCACATTCAAAGTCATTCTCCTGGATTTCAAATCCTCAGTGTTATTACACTTAACTGTTTGAAACATAAATGGGGGAGGATGAGGAGACAGAAGATGAGAAAAGGAACAAATTTGATATTTAGGAAAAATATTCATAGCACATTAGTATCCTGATAATGTCATGCACAATAACATTATATTGCAGAACTAGACAATTTTTCCTCTATAAATTTAACTACTTTAGAGGAACATGTTCAATTCTGTTATTGAATGGATGTCAACAGTTGGGAGGGAGCTTGGAGAGGTGTACAAGTGTGAATAGGGGGGTGATTATACTGATTTACACTGAAAGACTGAGAGCTGAAGCTGGGTTAAGTGATAATTAGAAGTAGATTGTAAAAGTACATGACAGCAAAACATGTGAAAAACATGTGAAGGGCAGGACAGAAATGATTTATAATAATACAAAGGAAGAAAACTTGGAATTGTAATATATAAATTAGAACTGGTACACAGAATATCATAAAGAAATCTTGGCCATGCATAAAATGATGCACGAAAAGGTAAAATCTGGAAGATTAGTTCTGAGTTCAGTCAGAGCAGAGGACATAGTGTTGACACTGATTTTAAAAACAGGCTGCACATAAATATGTGCAAAATTATGTATGCAGCTATTGTATAAGAGAAATAGAATTAGCAATACTTCACACTTCTTGTAGAAAATTTTCAATTTTGAGCAGCAAATATGACATTCTAAAAACTTGAAGGCTTATGTGGAACTAAAAAAGCCAGAAATCTAAAACTGAAAATGATATGGAATTTAATTTCAAGGATAAATTAATCAGGAAACAGGATAGTGGTTATTTAAGTACTTCTTTATGTTTTTGAAAAAAATCCAAATTATCACAGAAATTTCAAATGTACTAAAGAGATAAAAAGGTGGAGAAGGAGTCTGCATTAGAATTTAGCCTTCCTGTAAACAGTGTACACCAGATTTCCACATGTTTCTCCTTTTATTCTCTAGTATTGGTACTTCAAAATGTGTGATACAGCAACACAGGATTACAGGAAATATCTAGAAAAGTGCCTTTCCTGCAGCATTCCTGAGATTTTGCTAGCAGAGTAAAATAAAGACTAAAGATAGCTGCCGAATAATCTTAACATTTTTTCCTCCTCATTTCCATAAGGAGTGTAATAAGAATATGACAGTATGAAGATCAGTAGAATTTGTCTCAAGAACGACAATGTTTTGAAACTTGTCATGGTCTCTTCTTGAGAAAGGTGCCAGCATTAACATCTTTTGCATCTTGTGTTAAATTATCATGGAAATCCATCTCACTATCTGAGAGTATTGTCCTACTTAAAGTGGCCTAAGTATTACTTCCCAGCCACAGGAATTTATGAGATCAGGAAAAGAAACTTTACAGGGATCTATACAGATTGTCAGCAGAGACAGACAGGTCAACAGGAGTGGTTTGGAGAGGGCAGAAAGAGCAGTGACAGGGGTAAGAACCAAAGAAAGCCAGGTAAATGCCATGTTTTTTAATCTTGCAATGACAGACAATTTTTTTAAACTTTCTTTAGATCATTATTGGGAATATCATCCACACCACATGCACAGTGAGTTTGAGACCTTTGGAGACAACCATTTCACAGAACTGCAGAGTGTGCAGCCTCCCCAGCTGCAGCAGCTCTACAGGCACATGGAGATTGAGCAAATGCATGTCTTGGATTCTGCAATCCCAACCACACACATCGGACTCAACCACCAGGTGCGGTTACCAGCCCCTGCTCAGAATTTCAGATGATAATTAATGGTAAAGAAAATAGTGCATTAGGGAATGCAAACTGTTAAGTGAAAGAGATTGCTGAAAAGAATTACTCAGGTTCTTAGGGCATGTAAAGCTCTTCATTCTCAGGACAAATGTATTTTAAACATTCTTTTTACCTGGATAATGAGAAGTCACGCTCCTCACACTGTCTAAAAAGAGAACTGCATTTTGTGGAGGTGTTTGGAGTTTCTAATTTTTGTTTCATTTGGAATGAAAATCAACTGGTTTGCAATCCTGCAGATGAACTGGACCTGAGAAGCTTTGTATCATCATAGCGAGGGTACCCATGACTCTTAAGAAGTAATTCTGAGCTTTGAAGTAGTAGTAAGGTTTTAAATATTTCCAAGGAACCCTGACATTTTTACATGACTTGTATGAGAAATGCTAACAAAGACAAGTCACTGGTAATTTCTACCACAGGCTGAGGAGAACATACTTGTGCTTCTCTCTGGGAGTAAACAAGTCACAAGCCAAAGCACACTGTCTTGTCTTTGCTCAGATTTTACATGAAGCCAGGCATTTCCCTGTAAAAAAAAGATACTCCACTATGCAGTAAAGATAGTCCCCAAAGCACCAGTGAATTCTCACTGAAGCTGAAATTATAAGGTGTTCCATCATACTGCAAAGATACTAAGCACAGTAGGTGTGGAAATCACTCTTGATCCTACAAGACTATGCCCTAAAGTCATTACTGAAAGCAGTAAGAAAGCTGGGAGTTCTTGTGCTAAAGAGTTTCCCAATATACATGAAATGTCCTAAATAAAATGACAGAGTAGAATTGAAGTCAGAGAAAAGAGCATTTGCTGATTACAGTGCTGCATGTAACAGTGGCCTTGCTGAAACTTGGTGAGAAAAACCACATGCATGGGGTTATCATTTAGGGTTTCTCTGTTCAAAGCAAACTGAAATTGTATGTTAATACTGTGTTAATCAAAAAGAAAGAAGAGAAAAAATAGAATGAGTAAGTTAACACTGAAAACAGGAAACTGCAAGCCATAAAAAAATCAGGAATAGAATATAAGATGTCGATACAAACAAAGAATTAGGAACAGAAAGTTACAAATATAAAAAATGCTTAATGGAACAGCAGTCTGTGGGAAGCTTCAAGCTGTTTCAGTTGCTCATTGCAACTGCTAATACCTAATGACCAACCATTACCTCTGGCCAAAGGCAAAGGATGAAAATGAGCCCCTTTAGGAATGTCTTCAGAAGGACAGCTGAAAAACAAGAGAGGGCACTTCTGCTTATCCCCCTTCATTCTACTCAGCTATGGCCTTTCATTTCAGGATGAAAGGCAGGGAACTAATTTTGTTACAACTTCTGATAAAGAGCATTGTTCTCTCTCTGCCCCTCCCCATACCAAGCTGCAGAAGATGTTAGTATGCAGAATTCACCACTACCCTCCTTTTCCTTACCAGCAGGGGATCTTTGGCTTTTTACTTTACTTTTATTCCTAGAATAGCTCATGCAAATAGTACTTGGCATGCTCTGAAGTTCAGCTTCTGGTGTGTCTCAGTCACAGTCCCAGGCAAAGAAACAGAAGCAGGAAGTAAGTTTTAATCCTCCTCTGAATTTGCTAGTTTCTAACTAGCGTGCCTGTCCTGCAATATCAGAGTTACTGTTTGCAATAAAGGAAGAACAAGCAAAGACATTTCTTTAATTGTCTGTTAATATCACATTACTTTGTGAAATCAAATTTGAAGTTTAACCTGTTCATGAACAAGATTTGTTTAAAAGTTTTGTTAGCCTGCCAACAGGGGCCTCACAAATAATAAAATAAGAAAAAAATATTCATTCGGAAGGGAGGATGAAATAAAAGGTTGGAAAACTGTGAGAAGAACTTTAGAAAGAGGAAAATCACACGTGAGTGCCACAGACCCTGAGAAAACATCAGAAAATGGAAAGTAGCTAGTAGTTCCTTAAGTTTTCTCCCTCCAGAACAGTGTTAGTAACCTGGCTCTTTATAGCACACTGGCCGGTCCTCTGTGACTCTGTAACTCTGTCCCAAAACTGCGTGACACTGTATTGGCCTTGCTGAGTTTCAGGTGCAAAGGAAGTGTAAGCAAAGACAGAACAGTCAGGGAAAGTGGGGACAGCATGGGGAAAGCTCACTCAACTGCCCAGGCTGGCCTCTGCAACCACCTCTGCTTCAAAGACACCATGTCCCCTCCCATTCTCCCACTGTCCCACTCCAGCCCCAGAGAAGAGGTTCCTTACTCCCACACGACCTCCCAAAACACTCCAAGCTTCCACAGCCTTTTTCTCTGCAGGGGCACCAATCTCTGTTCCCCTCCCCTGTAAGACTCTGTCCCACCTTCTCATTCCCCTTCCCCCATGGCAAAGTCTCTCCCTTCCTTCCTACCCCGGAGGCTGCAGCTTTCTTAACTGTAAAAAGCTAAAGGTGCCTGTGGTGAGGGCTGAAGTTTCGCTCTTGGGGATCTGACAGGAAGCTTACACGCACTCTTGCCCAATCCTGCCCTTCCTGCCAGATCGGCTCCAGCCAATCTGCCAACTCATTAACTGCCGGCTGCTGTGCCCCAAACCAGCCCTCTGCACACGCCTTATTGGGACATTTTAAGGTGGTGCAAAACTCATCCGAAAAGCACCACTCGGCAAAGCCCAGCACGCGGTGGGTGGTGTGACTCATGAACACCCACTGCCCGCTTCAGTGTCTGAGTTGTCCCAGGAAGGGCAGCAGGCTCAAAACATCCTTTCCTGGGGAAGGAGAAGAGCAGTTCAAAAGGAGCTCACTTTCAAGGACCTTCATCTGTCCCATTTCATGAAAGCTACATAAGATATGCTGCTGGGTTTGGGGGGATGTTGGTTGGGTTTTTTTAAAGTAGGAATTGGGTTCTTACTCCCTGCCCCTCAGACTGATATGTTTCTCATTATTAAATAAGAAGATGCAATAATTTGTGGCAACTGGTCATGTTTCCTAGCAAACCAGACCACAACTGAGAATTTACAGAGCTGAGGTATATTCCACACTGCTTCTGACAACATCTCTATATAAGGGCAAGAGAATTTAACACAAAAACTAGCTTGCTAGTTTTGCAGATGAGAAATCCCCCCTAATGGGGAATTTTCAGATAGCCATTTGGGAAAAGAGAATATGGGCTGATATGATGTATCCCTTATCTTAGTGTTAGGGCTATTCCCCTCCTCATGGGGGAAATTTAAGACAGAAAGCCGATGGACCAGTATAATCCCAACTCTAAATTTGGATGCAGTCCCATAGGATTTCGCTGACGTCAGAAGGTACTGTGCCTGAAAAAGGAAGAGGACAACAGAGCCAAAGCCAGCCATGATAGGGCAGTATTGTTCATCTCTTTCAAATTTAGCTCCAGATGGTCTGTTTTAGAAAAAAAGTTGTTCTGAAAAGCAGTTTCATTCTGGGGATAGACAACCGGGATCAGAAACTTATTAGGAAGAAAGCAAGCTTTGGGGAGATGTGGGGGAAGAGGGGCAGTGTTACTTGCACAGGATATAAGGTATGGGAAAGTTCTGACATTCACAATGTTATTCATCCTTCCGTCTTGTAAAGGTGCATTGTTGTACATGTGTTAGTGGTGACTGTTATCTGAAAGTGCTTCTTAATAGGATGGCATCTACTATAAATGTCAACAACTAAGTCACTCAGTATTACAGTAAACATTTTCCCATACCTCTTACTTTCTTCCCCCTTTTCTCTGTGACTCTTTTCATTACATTTCCTTTTTTAATTTTGATGCCCTACTCTCTATCATTGCCTTCTCCCTCTACTACTCTGTTTCCAAAAGGTGTCATATTTGCCCCGGATGTGCCTACAGTACTCCTCTCCACCTCAGCCCAGTTCTGACGAGGAGGACATAGAGAGGCAGAGCCCCCCATTGGAGGTATCAGATGGGGAGAATGATGGTGTGGACCCTGGGCCTGGAATTATGCATGGAGAAACAGGTCAGTGAAAACAGAAGGATTTTGTCAAGCTATGAACTGAGTAGCTGTTACATTACCATGATGATAATGAATAAAACTGTAGAACTGCTGTGCTAGTATTTTATGCCACTGCCAAAGCTTTTCTTTCCCTGACTCCTTGCACTCTCCTGTCCTCTGAATCTTTCACAATCATAACTATCTCAAACCTCATTTCTTTAGGTACTCACCTCCCTCCTCCGGCTTTGTCTGTTGGGGCTTCCCGAATGGAAATGGCTGTTGCCATTTCTACTCCAATTTATATTAACAGCTGGGAAAACCAAGACAAGAAGGTCAAGGAAGAACCAATTTAAAAAAAATATTTATCTCTCTTTGCTCAGTACCTGAGAGTCACATTCTGTATAACCTGCCAAAATTAGGTTTAGATTAGTTTTGAATTAGCAATGTCTTTCAATTAGCTTCAAATTAGCAAATTAATTTTGGAAGTTTAGCCTTTGGAATTACTTATTCTTGTTTTTTCTTCTTGGTACATCAATCCACAATATGTCCTCACAGTGTTACATTGTCTACTGTTACAAATGCTGCAAACTGAAGAAGTTAGTCTCTCCCAAGCTAGCTGGAACACTTAGATGCATTCTGCTGTTTCACCAGGAACTACACACAAATACTAATGATCCACTGGCTTTCTTCTTTGACTTTCACACAGGCAGCAAGAAAAAGATACGTCTGTATCAGTTCCTTCTGGACCTTCTTCGCAGTGGGGACATGAAGGACAGCATTTGGTGGGTGGACAAGGAAAAAGGTACTTTCCAGTTCTCCTCCAAACACAAAGAAGCATTGGCGCATCGCTGGGGCATCCAGAAAGGCAATCGCAAGAAAATGACCTACCAGAAGATGGCACGGGCTTTGAGAAACTATGGCAAGACAGGGGAAGTCAAGAAAGTTAAGAAGAAGCTGACCTACCAGTTTAGTGGAGAGGTGATGGGAAGGGGGGCCACTGATAGGAAGCATTATCCTCACTGAGGCCATGGGACCCTGAGCAAGAAAAATATTAAGAGCTCCTGGCTGGACACCAGCAGAGGAGATGGACGCATCTTTCTCTTTGCTTCCTGTGCCCCATTCTCTGCCTTTAAACAGCCTTTATCATCAGATGTTTCTGGTACGAATTCCCTTCTTCAGCATCTGAGAATCCTAATCATGACAGAATTCTTTGCTTCCATCCTCCAAGTTGGACAGAGTTGGGAAATTTAAACAATGTACAAATATATTGTTGTCAGGAAAGATCTTTTTTTTGATTGTGTTGCAACTAAAGAATACAGCCGATGAAGTTTTGCCTCCAGAGGTGGTGCTGTGTCACTCACAGTGACACCGCGTTAGCTTCCAGCTTTTAAACTAGCATTAATACAGGCTCTGCCGCAGCTCTCAGAGCTAGAGAGAAGTTTGCAGATCTTGGAATGATACTCGTTCTTTTAAATAGTAATAACATGTACATATTTAATAAAGTTAGATATAATGAAGTTTTGATGTTTGCATAATAAATGACTACTTCACAAACAAGCGTCACACATTCAGTTATGCAGACACAGCTCCTGTGTGGTGTCTTAACAAAAGGTGCACTGGGTTATAGGGCCTTACCCATCTGTAGCTACTTCTTAATTTATCTGGAAACATCGTCAGTGGTGTCAAACTCAGTAACAAATATAACGGGTGAAATGCATTACTGTGAAAGGGACTACAGTACTGAAGGAAATTGAAAAATACATCTATATATATACATATATATATACATATATATATTTCTCACTATTTTTTCCTGTGCAAACGAAACACTGCCAGTTGAACTTTTTCTGGTCATATATACCAAGAATTGCATTTATACTTCCATCCTGTTTAGGATATAATAATTAACCATGTTCTTCTGTGGTTTCACTTATTTTCCTGCTCATGTTCGTTCTTCTTGCTTTCCCCCACAGTGATACCTTGATTCTAGCTTATGAATCTTTATTGGAAATAAGTTGTATTTAATCCTATCTTTGCAGAATTCAAGTACAAGAATTCAAGTTTCAAGATTTTAACTGTGGATTTTAATCCCTACTGTAAAAAAATTAATAGTAACTAATAACAACTGCACTGTATAGATAACACTCAAAATGCAAAATAAAAAACAATTCAATATCTGAGACACCATGGTAAATTTACCCAGTACATCTAAACACAGAAATTAAATCCAAATTCAACCAACAGTAAGAAAATTAGAATTTTAAGTTTTAGCATTATTTAACATATCTCAACTGTTTCAATCACTCAAAAATCAGGAAATATCATCATGACTTTCCCACGATTGATACTGTGAAATGAGGCAGATTGAGAATGAAGAGAAGGAGTTTTTTAACAATATTGAAATGCAGTACAACATGCCAAATATCACTAAATAACTTGAAATTTTTCAGAGCTTGCTCCTCACTGAAACCAGAAATAGTTGAAAGTGATGAGCTTCTTACAGACCTGAATTCTCAAAATTAAATCTAAACATAGTCAGTGTTATCTACACTAACAATCTCACTGTGGAAGTGAAAAGTCTGGTGACATCACGGCCTACAGTGTCTCTTTGGAGCCAAACAGAAAGAAGCTCCTGCTTAAAAAACATCACAAAGTACTACTTCCCAATTCTTCTTCCCAGTTCATGAACACGATAAATACATCAGTCAGTGCCAAAAATTAGCAGAGAGTTACCCTTCATAATTTTAAAAATCTTGTAATCGTACTTTTAGTCACTGTTCTTTGAAAATCATGTCAAATATTTTTCATCCACTTAGGTTTAGGGTAAGTCAAAGCTATAAAACAAATTAAGAAGACATTTTGTTTCTAAAATTGTGCTGGAAGGATTTACTTTCTGTAGGACATAATGTAATACTCACTAAATTAGATTCATATAACTCCATCTGCATCCATACTGAAATTTTAGGATGGAGGCTGAAGACATTGAAGGCAGCTCTCAGAAGACTAGAACAACACCCAACACTGACACAATTAAAGTTCCTTCTTGCTCAGCTAGAAACTCAAGACTTCTCTGCTTGGTACTGATGATGACTCTCCACCACTGGCTTGGAATTAAAAAGAGATTAAAGACATTTGCATTCATCAGACTTGCAGACTTGATATTCAAGAAAATAGAGTAATAATTCTTCTCTTCATAAAAATATCTTTATCACAAACACAGCTTCCAAAGCAGAACTGATCCTTCTCTGACACTGTAAGTTGGAGGAGAAGGATCATTTCCTCTTGGAGGAAAACTGTGATAACTGAAAAGAGCCAACTGGTGAGTTAATTGTGGAGATGATTAGGATATCGGAAAAGCCATTTCAAGCTTACCAAAAAGCTTCCTAAGATCTATGAGATCTATTTTTCCATTTCCCTAGCAAGTCTTGCATAAAATCCAATTAGATGCTAGGGAAATAATATAAAATTAAAATAAGCATTCAAACAGAAACAACAAGAACCTTTAAACTAGCTATTTGAGCACTGTGCATTACTAGAAAATGTTAATTTAGAGCAACTGCTTGCACTTGAGTTAAAGAATTTGCATTTTACACTGGTTTTGACCACAAGAAACATGGAAATAGAAGATATGAGAAAAATATTTGGGGGAACAGTATTATTCGTAATTAAAATATTTTTTGAAGTAATATTGAATATACTATAAGAAGAAATTTTTTTAAAATTTAAAATTTTATCTCCAAAGCTGAAAACTTTTTCTCTTCCTCTTGTTAATGTTTTGAAATACTGTTTCTAAAAATATTTGCTCCCCATCTGTTTCTGGTTAGGTTTTTCATCTGTGGCATAAAGAGTGAATAATCATGTGTTGCAGCTGTGAAGGAGACCAAATGATGATGCTTCTCTGCCAGAGTACTGTTTGTCTGCCATACAATCCAGCTGCTCGGGATACTAGGCTGTCTAATCAAGCTGAATTATCGCCATTCAGTTGCACATGCAAGCAGAAGCTCTTCAGCTGTTTTAGACAAAAATACCAAAATGAATGTGACAAAATCACAGGTTGTGCAAAATTACAGAGGAGCAAGCATTCCATTTTCTCTGAAGATAGCCAAGTATTAGACAGGCAGACGTGCTCAGAAAAGGCCAGTGGGGTCATTATTAGGAGAGGTGACCCATGATTAGCACAAGTTCATTGGAACATTTTGCAGCCTGCTGCTGTTAGAGATTATCAATCCTCTTTCAAGGCAAGTATTCATACTACAGCCAGATATTCAACTTTTATTTGGCCCTTTGCAGCCTGCTTTAAAAACTGGCTTTATTAGCTGCTGAGTGGTTCCTAATCAATTCTTGTGGAAAGATTATTCAAGAAACTATCAGTGAGCTCAATTCAAAATACTGAACTGCTCCTACAATATTTTAGACTCCCTCTAGCTGTACATCAGAGGCATCAAAGGTAGAAAAATTGCACTGACTATACTGATAATCTGCTTATAATAATTTACAGTGGTGGCATGTATTTTTAAATTCTACTCTGTCAAAGAGAGTTTTAGACATTTCTAGATATAAGCTACTACTCACCTACATCAGACAGAACTGCCAGTAAAGGTGCTATTACTTATTTTTACCTGAAAGCCCACATTTATCGAATCCTCCAAACTTCCTGAAAAATGCATTACACACATCCTAATATATCTGCTGGAGGTTTTTTGTCTCCTCCTTCATGAAATTTTTTCTCTATACCCTCATTTCAAGGTTCATACGCTGACAGAGTCTTACAGTCGGTGTTTGCCTTCACCTGTGATTACAACAGGACTTAGGCTCTATACATTGCCAAGTTTCTTTTCCTCAGTAAGCCTTTTGCCTTAGTTTACTTTTTCTATTTGTATCAATCTCTTTGCCCTTCTTCCACTTCTATTTTTTTCCTCCCTCATTCAAATCTCCACACAACAAAATTCCCTTCATAATCATCAAGCTTAATTCAAACCATAGTGCCAGCTTCATAACTAGTACATATAACACATGACAGTTCAATTCAGTCTATTTATATTGTTGCTCGAAATTTTCCTTGTACTCTAGCTGGACATTGTAAATTCGTAGCAAAGACTTTATTACTGATGACAACACAATACTCATTTTTCCTTTGAGAATGTCCAGAACAGTATGTTCTCAATGGAAATCCCACACTTGTGTATTCAAAATTTATGGATTAAGGATAGGAAAGACACTGATATGACATTCACTGTGGTACCAACTCCAAGAATTTGCATTTATTTCTAATTTATTTTGTGTGTTAACTTGCTGTCTCACCACCTTTCCTTGTTCTAAGAAATACTCAAATCAGATTTACATGGTTTTGCATACCCATATACCTAAAACATAAAAAATGTAGTGCTTGTAATAAAAATGCTACTGTAATGAACCCAATAAAATATTACAGTCAAGTAGACAAAGAGTTTGCTCTTTAAAGCAGCTGTAACAATAGCTAAAACTTCACCAAGTTTCACCTTTCTTCTCTAGTAAATGTGCACGTTGCAATTCAGTTGGCTCAGCTAAGCCTGTGCTATTAGAGAGGTCTGTATATAAATCAAATAATTAGAATCCTATTCCAAGAGCTGGGGAATGTGAACTTCTTGCAAAGAACACGGAAACAGCAGTAGGCTGAGATACTCTTTCTTATTTCCTCACTCATAACTCATCCGTGGCTGCCTTAGCCCAACACCTCACACCAGCCCACAGGATCACAGAGCAACCTGGGTTGGAAGGGATGTTCAGAGGTCACCCCATCCAACCCCCTACTTGAAGCAGGCCTAGTAGATCAGATTTTTCAGGGCAACTTTCTTTCCATTCTGTGTTTCTTTCCATTCTCTCCACTTATCCAGCCACATCCTCCTCCTTCATGCCTTTAGTTCCCCACAGTGTTACTTTTTGCTTTTGGGGAGCCAAAGCAGTACGTGAGAATGAGCAGAGCAGTCTATGGACAGGAGGGGAATGAGGATGTGGTAGAGCAGATAAGGGTTAGCAGGAGGTGGAGGAGGAGAAAGAAGGGTGGGAGGAGGTATTGGGGAGACCAAGGTTATGCAAAGGATTGGGGAAGCGGCTTTGTGGTAGGAAGGAATGCAGTTTCTGTGCTTTAAGGCCTCCCTCTGAGCTTCTGTTCTAACTCCCCAGCAGTAGAGCAGCAGTGCTCAAGGTATGAGAAGCCCTTTGACCACTGGTGCCTATGTGCAGAATGCTACGATTCCTCTGCCTTATGCAAAGTGAAGAATGTTTGGGTGCTGAGGAGGGCATTTGCGTATACAAATCAGTTTGGGTTCTGTTAGATTTACCTAACTTTCTGAGTTTTGGGTGTCTGCTTTCAGAAACATTATTTTAGATTTCTTCTTTAGACATTCCCTCTTCCATTTTTTCCCACTCACTCCCACTGTACTTTCCTTTCTCTGCCAGCCTGAGCTATCAATTCCAAGCTCTTTGTTCAGCTTTTCTCCATGTCTGGACTCAGCCACCAGATGCCTCCATACTTAGTAGATTCCAACTGGTTTATTCTCAATGTCCATTTTCAACTTTTGCCCAGCTAGTTTCTTGCTTCCTCTCAGGCCAACTTTTCTCACATGCGCCTCCAGTCAGCTTCTCTATGTGAATGGTTCTCAGTTCCAATGTATTTGTTCAGCCATTTATAGTTTTCCCATCCCACATCCTATTACAGTTTCAGTCTTATCACCAGTTCTCTTCCCTCTGCCCCATTTCTATCCCAGCTCCCTATCTAATATTCTTGTCCTTTGAGGATCTATTTCAAATCCATCCCACAATACCTAGAAAAATCAATTTTTACTCCCCCATCCACACCCTTCAATCACATATTTTCATTTCCTTCTCCCACTCAACTTGGTGTGATCCATTCCCTCTCTGAAGTTCCAGTTATTTGCCCCCAGCCCTGTCAGTTCTCCCCTTTATTTTGATGTGCCTGAGGGAGATACTGTTTGCAGCACAGGACACAAAGGCTGTTTGCTTTTAGCTCAAGTGTGTGGATTAAGTCCAAGACATTAGCCCAGAGATAAATGTATAGAAAACTGCTGATCCCTGCACTGGACCTCATTGGCACAAATAAAACTTCTTCAGAGGACAAAAGGTAGAAAGTTCTCATTGAGCACATGCAGACTGCATTTTTTCCTGTAGCCTAGAATATGCAGCAACTCAGGTTGTTTATCATGAAGCCAGTTAAAAGAACATCGCTGAAATGAAAGCAAGGTGCTATCAAATATACAGAAAGAACTGAAATATGGAGCGCAAAGGGTAGGGATACAAAATGGTTGTACAGAGGAAAGCTTGAATAAGCAGGACTAGCATGACCCAAATCTCCTAAGTCCTTGTAAACTTGAGTTCTGTCAGTAAGGTCGAGTGCCTTTGCACTGTACACACCAGCACTCAGTGTTTCAAAAACTCAAAGGAAACAGTGAGGTTTAGGTTGGATATTAGGAACAGATTCTTCACCCAGAGGGTGGGTGGGCACAGAATCCCCATGGAAGCAGTCATAGCATTAACCTGACAGAGTTCAAGAAGCATTTGGATAATACTCTCAGGCACATGTTCTGAGTCTTGGGGCTGTCCTGCAAAGTCAGAAGCTGGACTTGATGATCTTTGTGGATCCCTTCCAGCTCAGGATATTCTATGATTCAATGAGCACTTCAGTGAATGAGTCCTGCTGGGCCTGTGCTCTGCACTGAGCCACCTCAGCTATCCCACCATTCACACCAGTAAATCTGTGGCCACTGAGAGGCAATTTTACTGCCTTGTGCTCAGAAACTGCCCAACTGCCAAGGAGGTGCTATTTTCATGAAACAAAACAAAGAGGCAGAGAGATGAATAAACAGAGATCGAGACAAGAAATTAAATGGCGTGACAGAAACTACCAGGAAAAGAAGCCCAAAATAAAAAAGTAATGTATAGTCTTTCTGCCTGGATAGCTACATTTGGGCAGAATCACAACCACCTAAATACATAGCCTTTTAATAAGAAGCTGGATAGACTTTTTAGAAGGAGGCGCTGCTAACTTTGGCTATAAATAATAAATCCTTGCATTTCTGTTCATAAGCCATTGTGCAACTACCCAAAATCCCATGGCCTATCACTGCCAGCCACCAATTTCTGTCATTTTTGAACTTGATTTTGAATTACGTGGTGAAAGCCACTGTCTGAAGCACAGAGCAGTAATTTCAGAGTAATTCTTCTGACAAGGAAGAATTTTCCCTCTCACTCACTTTTTAAGCACAGGCCCTGAGACACTTATTACATGTTGCTTCACTCTTCTTGTACATCAGTTTCATTTGAATACAGGATGAAACTTCACACACTTGCTAAACAGTTATCTAGTGTTGCAGTGCACTAGAAAGTAGTTATCACAATCCACTACACAGCTATTTTGGGTTAGTGTAGCCATTGAAATTATATATTTCATTTACATATCAGTTTTGTTATTAAAATACTCAAATAAATGGATATGATGTGATGTAATGTAATGTAATGTAATGGTAATGTAGAAAATGCTAGAAAAAACTTTACTATTACAACAATGCTGCCACCTGGTAACCTAAGGTGTAACAGCAGACAAAACATTCATTTTGCCCAGTCTTGAACATGGCAATGTATTTTAAATGTTACTTTAAATAACATTAAAACTCACAAAATCTGCAAAGTTATTATTGGATTAGGGTCATTTTCCTGTGTCAGATTAAATCCTCATAGCTCTGTTTCATTGTGGGGAAGAAGTAACTCCTACCTTACCCAGACTGAGCTTCATTCTGAATCTTGGAAAATATATATGAAGAAGAATCAGCTAAGTACTCACCACAGTACTTGAATTAAATGTGCCTGATTTTGAGCACACAAATAGTGAGAATTAAGTCCACTTTAAAAGTTATACATGTACTCCAGTTGCTCGGTGAATGAAAACTATACCACTAAATATTTTCAGAAAGAATCAAATCTACAGCGAGAAAGATATGAATTATATAAAATGAAATCCTGAAAAAAGAGACTTAAAGAAAATGTCAGGTGTTGTAATAGGTGGAAAATCCATTCATTAAAAGGGAAATCTACAGTCTCACTAGGAATATTTCTCTAAACATAGAAAAAAACATATATAAAGTATGGGAAATATTCAATGCATTGGGAAGAGGTTCCCAAGCACTTATGAGACTTTTCAAGTCTAAAAGAGTTTCTCAGTATCTGTGATAAATAAGCAAAAGAGATTGCAAAACAGAGCAAGCTTTGTTGGGATGGACTCCTGCCCTGCATACTCCTTATGCTAATAAAGAAATGCAGAGTGTATTGCCTAGCTTTCCTTTCTAGTACACAGTGCAAATGCTTCATCATCTTATCTATATTTAGCAGCCTAATCTCCTAGCATATTAGGTCTTTTGATTAGGATAAACTTCTTCCAAGTTCCCCAGGAAATAATGGCTCACAGACAGTTATTGTAATACTGTCCTTAAAAAACACACCCTTAAAATTCAGTTTAATGACTGACTGTATCTCCTTCGAATGGCAACGTAACTTAGATTATCCCACAGACTTCCAGAGAAACATAAAACCACAATTATTCTGCAAGCCATGTGATGGCAGGATGAACTCCCCATTTGCCCTGGAGGAAGCAGGACCTTTCTATCGCTGTCAAAGTGATGGTAGTGAGGTCCTTCGGACATGTCATTATCAGGCACATGCCTGACAATTTTAAAGACAAAAACCTGACAATAAGAAAATGACAAATAAACAAAAAAGCTTCAGTATGTAATGTCAGGGTTAAAAGTGTTTCATTGTACAACTGAAAAATACACAACTATATTTTTTGTTCTAAAACGTTGGAGATCCTGAGACAAACACATAGAAAACAACCAACATTCAGACACTGAATGGCAATTTCTGTTCTCCCAGAACAAGAGGACATTAAAAGAAAAGCTGAAAAATTCAGAATCAATAACAGAATTCCTATTTTTAATATGTGCATTTTGATAGTGGAATCACCATTACTGGAATTATTGCTATTGATTCCAAGGAGTTAATGTCATTTGAGAGAGAAATTAGTATTTAGATGAATTAATAATATTGAGCATTCCAAGAAATTTGGAAAAATATCTAAGATGTACTTCATATCTATTGGCATTCAGAATAAATTCTGTGTTAGGCATGCATTAGCCAATGTTTAATTATTCCAAGGTTCCCAGTTCCTGCTTTGAAGCACCTCCTGCTATTCACTCTCAGTGAACAAATACAGACTTGGTGTGTATGATAAATACTACAAGTCTGCATTTTAAAGAGTTTGTATATAAGTATGCATTTCCTTTAAATCCAAATTCATTTATTTCCACTTACACCATTTTAGCTAACAGATAAAGGCCTGTGGTTCTAACTGTAAAAAAAATTCAGAACATTGGAGAAATGGCTTAGAGACAAAAGAAGGCTTGAGAGGGAATACTTTGATCAAGAACAAGCAATCAAAACACAACCACTCATCAGGACTATGGCTATCCCTGTGCACCCCCTCTGGGATATTTGTCGCCATTAAATACTTCTAATAAATGCCTGTACACGAATGCATGCTATTTGGGGAACAAACAGGAGGAACTAGAAATCTGCATGCAGCCACAAGGCATGGATCCCATTGCAATTATGGACACAGAGTGGGATAGCTCACATCACTGGAATGTTGTCATGAAGGACTACACACTGCCTAGGAAAGACAGACCAGCAAAGTGCAGTGCCGGAGTTGCCCTCTATGTGAGGCAGCACTTGGAATGTGTCTTGGAGCTGTGTCTTGGTGAGGATGATGAGCAAGTCCAGAGCTTGAGGGCCAGGATAAAAGGGCAGACCAGTAAGTGTGACAGGGTTGTGGGTGTTTGCTACAGGCCACCTGATCAAGAGGAGGAAGTGGATGAGGTTTTACAAGCAGCTAGAATCAACTTCATGGTCACAGGCCCTGGTTCTTGGGGGAGACCTTAACTACCCTGACATCTGCTGGAGAAGCAACACAGCAAAGCACAACAGTCCAGGAGGCATCCACTAGTACTGAGAGAGCTGGCAGATATCACAGCTAGGCCTCTCACAATTGTCTTTGAGAGGTCATGAAGTTCAGGAGAGATGTCTGAGGACAGGAAGAAAGCAAACATTACTTCAGTCTTCAAAAACAGAAAAAAAAGAGGATGCAGGGAACTATCAGCAAATCAGCCTCACCTCAATCCCTGGAAAGGTGATGGAGCACCTCATTCAGGAGGCCACCTTTACCCGCATGGAAAACAAGAACGTGATCCGGAGTAGTCAGCATTGGTTCAGTAGAGGTACATCTTGTCTGACCAATCCAAGTGTCTTCTGTGATAAAACGACTGCCTGGATGGATGAAGGGAAAGCACTGGATACCTCAACTTCAGCAAGACTTTTGACACTGTCTCTCATGAAAACCTCATAGGCAAACTCAAGTGTGGGCTGGATGAGTGGACAGTGGGATGGACTGAGAACTGGCTGAGTGCCAGACCCCAGAGAGTAATGGTCAGTGGTACAGTCTAGTTGGAGGCCTGTAACTAGTGGTGTCCCCCAGGGTTCTATACTGGGCCAGTGTTGTTTAACTTGTTCATAATGATGTGGATGAAGGGGCAGATGCCTCCTCAGCAAGCTCACTGATGACTCAAAGCTGGGACAGCTGATATTCCTGAGTGCTGGGCTGCCGGTCAGGAGGACCTTGACAGGAACAAGAGATGGGCAGAGAAGAACTGACTGAAACTCAACAAAGGCATGTGAAGATCCTGAACCTGGGAAAGAAAAACCCCATGCACCAGCACACACCTGGGGGCTGATCTGCTGGAAAGCAGCTCTGTGGAGAAGCACATGGGGGTCCTGGTGGACAACAAGCTGTCCCTGAGCCAGCAATGCCCTTGTGGCCAAGAAGGCAAGTGGTATCCTGGGGTGCACTAGGAAGAGCATTGCCAGCAGTTGAGGGAGGTGACTCTGTCCATCTGCTAAGCCCTGGTGAGGTCATATCAGGAGCACTGTGTCTAGTTTTGGGATCATCAGGACAAGAGAGGCATGGAACTCCTGGAGCAGGTCCAGCAGAGAGCTACTAAGCTGGTCAAAGGTCTGGATAATCTCTTTTATGAGGAAAGGCTGTGGGAGCTGGGCCCGTTCAGCCTTGACAGGAGGTAACTGAGAGGGGACCTCATTAATGTGTCTAAATATCTGAAGGGAGGGTGTGAAGAGGATGGACCCTGGCTCTTCCTAGAACAAGAGGCAACAGACAGAAACTGGTGCACAGGATGTTCCACCTGAACATGAGGAAGAAGTTCTTTACTTGTATGCAACCGTGCACCGGAACAGGTTGCCCAGAGAGGTTATGGAGTCTCCCTCACAGGAGATATTCAAGAACTATCTGGATGCAATCCTGTGCCATGTGCTTGAGCAGGAGGCTTGGACTAGACGACCCACTGTGGTCCCTTCCAACCTGACCCATCCTGTGATTCTGTAATAGGTTTTAAATATTGCACAAGTGACTTTTAGTCACTAATTATCTTTGCAAACATTATTTCTTTGTAAATAGGAGACATACTAGAGAGACAACTAAGTTGAGAAGAAGCATGGTCCTGATCACAGTTTGCTTTTGGATAGTCTGAACAGATATCTATTTCTTATGGTAGCTCTGCCTCCTCTGGCCTCTATTTTGTAAGGCTGCATGGAGACAACTCTCTCCACAGAACACATCTGGGTGCAGTTCCAATGGTGTGTTGGGGATCAGGTCAGAAGAGAAGAGGGAGTTAATGGCATTTCTCTAATATGGAGAAATATTTTAAAAAGCAGTAACGATCTTCACCGTTCAAATGAAAATCTTTTTCATACTATGAGACCCAAGTCCTTTGAGAGATTTCAAGTCAAAGAAAATAGTCAAGATTTCCTGACTCCCAGTGAAATACCTCAGGCACAAGATCATAGTCAAATGCATATCATGGTAACTTGTGCTCCCCTAGAAACAGAGGCAATGGAAAATAATCACAGGTGACATCCTGTCCATCTTCCTCACTCATCCATTAAAAATTGCTTCAAGGGAAGGGGAGGAAGTATTTGGCCCAAAATCAGGAGAGGTATCAGCAGTGGTTCTTACACGCTCACATTTGTCCTATCAGCCTACCAAGAGAGTCAGATGTGAAAGACAGACCCAAAGTACAGTGACTGATGAGCTGCATGCACACTGATCTATTCTGAGCTCTGTGCCAAAAGATGAAATCCTTTAAAATGAGTTTTTTACAGGATAGTAAAGCTGGGGAAAAAAATTTAAACCACGCCTTTTTTTAAAAAATTATTTTGTCAATACAAGTAGTGGCTAAAATACGCTAAATGTTTGGCCTCCTGAGTTTTTCTCGTAAAGCTTAAAACTCAAAATTGATAAACCATCAAGTTAATAAAAGCATGATTGTCCACAGTTACTATTTTGGCATATGCTAAATATATGAATAAATAAGAAGCAATGATTGAAGCATGAAATGGCCATACAAGAATAATTTTCTAGTGAGATTTTCCCCCAGATCTTTTCTATATGATTAAGCAAAATTGAAACTTCTAGAGGTATAAAACAGAACCTTGGAACTATTTTTAAAATTGTATTTAACAGAAGAAGGGAAAAAAACCTTGCTTGTTACCAAGAAATGTATGCTGTGGATCAAGTGGGTGGATGGGGAGGGAGGACTAAAACTATTTTAGTGTCGTGCTTTCTACTTGTGACTGCAAATGTCAGTAATGTGTAGGTTTCTCTGCAAAAGGAAGTTCTTTCCTTAAGGTTCACAGTTAGTTCTACAAATACAGTCTTCAGTAGAAGAGCTAAAAAAAGAAACAAGAAAAACAGTTTCTAAGGGGCTGTTCAGCTCTGACCCAATTATGACAATAACAAAAACTGAAATAAGCAGTAAGAATGTAAGCAAATACACACTTAGAATAAGTAGGAACCAGCATACAGGAAATGTAACTATCAGATCTAGTTTGCTGAATGTGCTGTAAACATGGCAATGTTGGAATCCTTAGCGCAATACATGCCTGAAGCTGGAAAATGCACTGTACGCATGTGCCACATCATATTGTTCTCTGGTTTATACCAACAGATCAGTGGTAGCCAGTCTTGGGTGGCTTGAGCTCTCTGGCTCCTGGAACTTGGCTATATTTATCCCAGCTGATGTAGCCTGTCAAGTGTGTCCTGCTGTTGATAAGGTGCCGTAGTTGACAACAGTGGGGGATCAAGGGGGAGGAGCAGGATGGGGGCTTCCATCGAGTCGTTCTTTAGGGGGTCTCAAAAGCCCTGCAGTCACATTTCTGTTTAACTCATACCCTGCTTTCTAGATACAACTGGGAGCTTCACCAGAAACAAAGTGAAGATGCCAGAGCCAGTAAAGAAAACAGGTAAGGATCATAACTGACAGACAAAACTAAGAACAGCTTGGCAAGAAAAATGTAAGTAGATTATGTATTCTAGAGAAATGAGGTGCCTCAAAGGAAAAAATAAATAGACAGGAAAAAGAAATCTTGTTTTATTAAGTTGTAAATGTAAGAGATATTGAGTGACCTTGCAGAGAAATCACTAAATGGTTTGATAAACCTCAGCCACAGAATTTTCTCAAGAGACTTTGAATGAGGAAAAAGTAGAGGTGAAACACACTGAATTCTCAGATTCTTTTAATTTCTCATTTCCTTTCCTAGTCACATTTAGGACTCTGGGGGGGAAAAAAAAAAAACGGCTTGTAGTCTCTCTCTCGGAGAGTTAAATAGTATAAACCTCTCCTGCCTTTATTTTGGGTTTGGGTTTTTTTTTTCCCCTGACAATTTGTATTATTGGCAAAATTTGATGGTATTTATTGTTAATGAAATCTCTGTGAAAATGAAAGCAAACAGTACCTGGTTTGGAGTTTATTCTTTCTAGTTCTTTCAATCACTGTCAATAGAACTCTAGGAAAAAAAGACAACATTGGACTGTGAAGAATATATGCAGTTTCTTTTCCCTCACCCTCCTTCATCCTTTCCCTTTGAACCAGAAGATAACTAGCCCTTTCCAGAAAGCCAAGGTCACAGAGGCACAGAGAAAAATGCCAGGAAAGTATTTCAGATTTATGAATGTTTTCATTTAAAATCTTCAAATAAGGAATCATTCAGAGGCTGCCCACATAGAGGAGGCCTAGGATGGGGTGCAAGGTGCGATGGATCTGGTGTTTTGAGGAGGAAGAGAGCCTGGGAAGAAAAGGTAGAGACGGTTTAGCTTCAGGACACCTACAGAGGAAGATGACTTAGGAGCACTTTGTGTCCACAAGTAAGTTTGGGAAAAAAAATTGACAAAAGCTGAACTTGTGATTGTTTGTCAAGTGTGAACATATTCAATACTCAGGCCTGGAGAAACTTGTACTAAATCTGGGATTGTTCACTTTAGAACTCTTACTTCAGTGATACCAATGCATACCCAGAATTACCACTACCTGAATGTACAGTACAAGGTGCACATGTTTTTAATAATGTGTCGTTTCCAGAGTTAGCCAGTAACAGCTGTGGAGGCTTAATAATGGCCTTTGTGCTTTACAAAGGCCTGAGCGGGCATCAGTCTCCTCTTAGTTTGGCCAAAGAGACAATCTCCTTTGGTCACCATAACAAAAGATGAACTTGTTAAGAAGAACCTTCATTTTACCAAAATATTTGGAATCAGCCACTGCCAGAGGCAGACCCATTACACACTCAGAGGCTCTCCCATTACAAACTGCAAAGCACTAAAGCATGGTTAACTCCAACAATATTCTTTATGTTCCCTCTATATGATAACCCCAAAGCAACAGTGGTGTCACCAATCCTTCCATTTTATTACAAATACAACATCATTTCATATTCATAAGGCTGCAATTTCTGCTGAAAGTAGATTTGTATATAAAAAAAGAAATATATATTAGATCTTGTACTTGTAGACAAAACCTTGAAAATATAAGCTGCAAAGGTTCAGTAATCAACCCAAAAATAAATTCATACTCATAATCTGGTTTTAAAGTCACATGATTTTTAAGTTGTATTGAAATGTCTAGTGGCTGTGAATGCAGATGAAAAGAAACACAACAGAGTAGGCAAAATTTTACAGTGTGATCCCCTCGGCATTGTGACTTCTGATTTCTAATTGTTTAACTGCCTTTAAATTAACATTTTCATTCTCCATGGATGAGAGGTAATGTCTCTGTTTGTGAAGATGCCCACTTTTGCTGGCTAATGGTGAAGAGAAATTCTATTCCAACTTATTTCTCCAGAGAAATCTAACAGGTGTCTAACATCACTAGTCCTACACAGTTCTTATGAACAAACCAGACCAAACACTGGGATTATCACAGCAGGGGGAGGAAAAGCTCTTGTTACCCACTCTGACAGAGACAGAACCAGTCACATGCCCCATAACTTTTAGAGAAGATCTTCTCAGTCTCCCAGGACACACTAATCCCTTTGGTTTTCCATTTCATGTTGTTTATATAGTTCAAGTCATTTCAAGATGGGATAATGTTGAGCACTATCTCAGGAGGGCCAAACAACCATTGGGCAGTTCATACTTGGATAAATCACAATTCCTGCCTGTCCCATACCATATAGTTAGAGTACTGAAGAGCCCAAAGAAGTCCCTAGTCTGTATTGCTGAAATTTGTGCACCTGGCATATAGGGAAAAGAAAATTCTTCATGTCAGAGAGTGATCAGAGATATTCTGCCTATATCTGCTGTTTTAACAGGCCTTCTAACATGTTAAAACAAACAAAAAACCCCACCCAAAAAAACAACCAATCAAAAAAATACCCACCAAAAAACCCCAACAAAAATCCCACAAAAACCCACAAAAACAAAAAAAACACTGAATAAACCATTAAACTTAAAATGGTATGGTGAAGTAGATTTTCCTTTTACTTTAAACTGCCCAACTAAAATACTTCAGGATAAGGCACTCCCCCTACCTATTTCAAGAATGTCAAAAGAACTGTCCTAGCATTCCAGAAAATCTATACCATCCACAAGAGCAACATAATTTATAAGACCTGTAAGAGTTTAGTTTGAAAAGCATCACGTTTTGCAGGATTCTGTTGCAGAAACTTTATGTTCTTCTCCCTTTGATTTAAACATTTCATAGTTAATCTTCATACAACAGCTCACTGTTTGGAAAATTTTGATCGTTTTTTAATGTTCTGAAAATTCAGAAACATTAAAAAAACCCCAACCATTTCCCTAACAGTATTTTATGACATTGAGAGGAAATAATTGACTTTTTAAACACCAAATTTAGTAGATAAATGGGACTTAATGGGAAATGTGTGCGTTATTATAGCTGGAAAAGGAGAAGTCTATATTACACATCTTCTATGAAAATCAGTCAACTTTTACTCGCATATTTTATAGATAAAGGAGTCTAGATTTTGCAGTCCAGATTAGGAAATTTCATCAAGAATTTACAAATAACTTGTAAGTACACAGAGGCTCCCATAATAATAATAATAATAATAACAATAATAATAATAATAAATGTTGCATAATGAAGAGTAAACTGCAGAATTTTAGTTCAACTATGAGACCATTCTTTCACATTTGTAAGCACCTAGCACAACAAACTACTGCAACAAAGTTCTATTCCCCACAGGAATGCAGAAAACACCCTAAATTCACACAGGTGTAGTTTCCTCTTTTGTAAATTAAGATTCAAACCAAGCTGAACATTACTATCCCCATTTTACAGAAAGTATGATGGATGCATAGAGAGAGAGGTGACTGATTAGTGAAACTATTCCTCGCCTGTTGCTCATGTTGCAGGAATTTGCGATCTCAGCTGCTGAAGTAGGCAAGGAATGATAAGATTGAGTCGTTCAATAGCTTTTGGATCATGGAGTGATTAAGCTTGTAATTGCAAGAAGCCACTTAGGTCCTGACCAGGGAATGTGCAGCATCTTTATATAGTTCCTCAGAAAGGAATTTACAAGCTCCATTACTGAAGCCTACTTATCCTCAGTTTGGCTTTTAACTCAATGGAAGAGCAAATGGTATAGAAGCAAAACTAGATGCCAAGTGTAAGCAAAGATCAATTTTCAACATTAAGTCTTAACAAATCAAAGAATTCCAAAAGCTAATATTACTTTTGTAATATGAATTAAATATATATTGACCAATACATATTTTAACACCAAATACACAGAATGTGCAGTAAGATAACTCAGCTTTGTGGGAGAAACCTACAACTATTTTGTGTAATTTCACTCATTACAAATTTCTGCTGTAGTTTCTAGCATCTGCATTCAAACAGATACATTAGATTCTCCTCAAGAATCTACACCTTTAACAGATTTTATTTCAGAAAGGCAGAAATATCATTTGAAAACATCATCTAACACACATTCTCCTCTACCACCCTATCTAGTTAAAATCACTCTTGTAGAATCCCCATTTCTTCCTTACTTTCATTTCACACACTTCACATGTACTTTGAAATTCCAGTATTTTAGGAATAGGTTTTCAGCCAGTGCTTGTGATTCTTAACAAGCCAGATTATTTAGGGAATGTTGCCAGCAAATGAAATTATTTTGGTAATTTGAACATTATTTTAATATACATCTTACCTCCACTTTTTCTGACAATAATGAAATAAGAATTGCTCTTCTAGCTTCTAATCCTAATTTTTATTCTTATAAGATATACAACAGTACTTAGTAGTTACCTACTAACAATTTAATGCTGTACAAAGACAACAGAAAAACAGTCTCTGCCTCAAAACAATCACAAAATAAAAGCCCAGTAAATAGATAGATAGTTCAACAAGAGAGTAAAGCAAACAATTAGTAGTACAATAGACAGCAACCCTGGCAGCTTAGCCATTTCTTGGGTTTTGCATAGGAGAGTATTAAAAATATTTGAAATATAATAGTAAGCTTGTTTGATGATAGTTGTTAAAAGGACATTGCCTCAAATCAGGTCGGACAGTAAAGGAGAAAGCATGAAGGTGCTGGTATGAAGATTTAATAAATGGCAGCAGAATGAAGGCAGAATACTAGGTTTGTTATTTTATTTAGGTGACTAGTATAGAAAATTTGTTTTGGAACTGAACTTATTTCATTCTAGTTTAATTTGGCCCAAAGCAAGTGTATCTTATTTTTCTTAATCCTCCTGAATGAAAGATTGTCAAAATGCAATCTCATCACAGACCTCCCAACAGAAGTTTTTATTACTGACCATTTAAGCTGTAACTCATGTAACATACATAGTGTTATGGCTGATGTGTACATCTTCAGGTGTTCCAAGAGTTTTAGAGGATGCAAGTTCTGGTAGCTGCAGCATTAACCACCAAAAAGTTTCTGCAAGATAACTGCAGACCACATACATCTGTTTCCTCTTCTGCCTGGGGTAAAATTTGCTGGTTTACGTTACTCAGAAATTATGTGAGTGTGTTTGCATCGTGGAAGTTAGAAGTGATTAGAAAGGCCTGGGATATGAGAAGTGAAGTGTTGAAAAATGGGTTAGTACAAAGTGGCCCTAGGCTCATTTTCTTTTATTAGCTTCATGTCCCTCTTCTCTCCCTCCATTAAATCCCCACAGCAACACCGATTCCATCCCCACAAAACAAACACACAGAGCACCTTCAACACTTTTTCTCTTCATTAGCACTGGCAACTCACGTGGGTCTCTGCTCTCCCTCCAGAATTGCCATAGTATGCTAGTACTAATGTCATTTTTCTCTCCCCTTGTGCAGGCTGGGTTAGAATGTATCAGGAGTCAGAGAGTTAACATGGTGGGTGGGAGAGGACATGGGCTACTTGGTCATCAGGTGCCCCAGCCCTATGGCTCCTAACTGCACGGTCACCTGGAGTCTGGATAAACACAGGACAGTATCTGAGATCTGTCAGTGCCTGACAGGCACGAGAGCTGTGAGACATTCCACAACATCACACAAGAGGTGTCACAGCCATTGGGTTTTCCACAGCCTCATGGTGACAGTCATATTCAAGAGTGTTTAGAGTATGGGATGGATATATAGAACTCAGAGAGGTATATCTGGGTAGAAGCCAAACGTTGAGGTGAGAGAGATTGCCACATGGGAATGTGTTTCTGATAAAAGCAGGCAAAAATGTGGCTCTCAGGAAAAACCAGAAGTTTTGAATGGTGGTGTTTAGGAGTATTCCTAATGAGGAAAAAGGTGAATTGGGTTGGTATAACTGCAAAAAAAAACCCCAAAAACTTCTGGTTAACTTGGATTTGCATGTTACTTAAAGTAGCGGCAGGCACAATGAAGGGGTGGGGAATAACTGAACTCTTTATTCTGTTAAGCAGCCCATTTTTTCCCCAAAAGGAAAAACTATGGTATTCTCTTCACATGCTTATTCAGCAATCTCTCTTCTGCAGCAAAGTAATTTCCTGTAAAATCTCCAGCCCTGCATCTTTCGTTTTCCTTTGCAAACAGAGCAGTGAAAGGTGAAAGGGAATACAGCTGGATAGAGAGAAGCCACTTTGGACACTGCCCCCCACTGACTGAATCTCAAGTACAGGAAAAGATTCAGTTAAAACCCCAGTCTCCTTTACCTGTGAAAAAGTGGATACACAACAACTGCTCTTGCAGACCTTTGTTCTCATGTGAGATTTTGGGCTTTTCCAGTTATGTACTTAACCAGAAATATTCACAGTCATTTTAAATTGGAACTAAAGTGAGTCTTTTGGCAGGAAAGGGGGGAGAGGAGGGAATACAAGGAGTCTTACTTATTAACTTCTACTGTATGTGTTTAGATTTCCTAAAGCCAGGAATGTTATGTAGTGGTGGAGATTTCTCACTGTGTTCTCACCAACAATTTTGTTCTTGTTGAGTCATCTACAAAGCAAATGTAAGAAACCTAATCACTTTACAGGGTGTGCAGCAGATCACAGTGTTACTTCCAAGTATGCATGTCATGAAACCCTGCCACTGTAGGCTGGAACCTTTACAAATCA
Source organism: Corvus brachyrhynchos (assembly GCF_000691975.1). NCBI lineage: Eukaryota > Metazoa > Chordata > Aves > Passeriformes > Corvidae > Corvus > Corvus brachyrhynchos. The sequence continues at coordinate 6,427,342 of NW_008239553.1, forward strand.
CTTTGCTGTTAAGTAATTAATATATTTATAGATTCTTTTGTGCTTAAATAGAAGAGTGACGATAATAGCACTCAGAGACTAAAAACATGCCTCTTTACTGCTTTGTCTGTAGAATCACAGGGGAAGGAGCCAGCTAGTCAGTAGTGGAGTGGGTTCCAGAACTCACCTGTCTGCCCACTGTGCAGTAGCCTGGCCACCTTTACATGTCTCTTGAATCCTGCATGTCCAACCTGCTGTGCACAGTAACTCTCCTGCAATTATTCACGATACACTGCATCAATGTATACCCTCCTGTGTTATTTACTGAAGGGCAATACGGTATCAAAAGGTGTGCAACTGATAACAGGCAGCACGCTGTGGAACACTATGGTATATAGTCCTATATTCTACAAAGCACTACACTGTTAAAGAACTATTGCACCAGATTAGAAAAAACCTCAATTATAAGCATGCAGGAACATTCCACTCCCAGAGGAAATTTCCCACACTTTAAACAGGGAAGGGAAGCATGCAGAAGAATAAAACAGGACATCAGTCAAGACTTTTGTAGGCTCACTGAAAACTAAGATTGTGTTTTCATCAGAAATATAAAATGTGGGGGGAAAAAAAGAAACTGAAAAAATGTAATTTAGGTTTTTATATAATGAAGAAAAGCAAAATTCAATATTTAGTAAATTCTAAAAGTATTTGCAGTTCATATTTTAACTGATGCTTAAGAAGTTTTGAATCCTTTGCAAAACAATGCAAGAAGCATGAATTGTATTATGACTAAAGACCAAAGGCCATCAGATGAAGTCTTTGCAAATGTAACTCCACTAAGGTCAACTAATTTATGCAGTCTGAAGACATGCTACAGGATTAGAGATTTTGTAAAATGAATAGATGGTATTAATAATAATATACCACTTACATTAACTAAAGTACCTGTTAGAACATGAATATAACCTTTTTCTTTTAAAGCATTTTCATGCCATGTTCCCTTCATTTTTATAAAGCAGAATTAAAAGTTCAAAGCTAATTATAACCATTGTCGTGTTGTTTGGAAGAGTTCTTGTGGCTGCCAGAGTAGGAGAGCCATAGACAATTTGCCACAGAGGTGACAGATAAAATTAGATGTGATGAAATTACTAGTATTTTATAAAAATGTAGTTATACAGGGGTGAGTCAATAGAAAGATGGCAGAATGATGCACAAAAAACCATGCAGTGTATGAATCAGAATGTTAATTGCTGGTATTTTTACACATGAACATAGCTCATGGCAATAAGCAAACGATAACAGGTTTTATTAAGACAAAAACATGAGCATGGAATGAAAAACTTGATTCAAAATAAAGATGAAGAAATATAAATAAATAAATAAATCAGGTTAAAGAAATTAGTAAAATAAGTTACTTTACTAAAATCTAATCTTGAGAGAGATTAGGATACTCGTGGATCAAAATCATGATATAGTGCTTGTTTACCATTTCCTATCTGCTGTGCTGCTTTGATTATGTACGAACTAAAACATCATCTGGTTTATGCTTGTTCAGCCTATATGTTAATAATTTCATCAATTCTCATTATAAACTTCCTAAGGGTTTCTTGACACATTGAGGAAATGTTTTAATCCACCTTGTAAGCAATTAGACAACTAATTGTTGTAGAGTGTTATGTAGGCAAGTTCTTCAACTTCTAATGCTGAAGTGAATTTCTGAACACAAACAACAATTGATACCATTTTAGCTGGAATTAAATTACAAGGGTCATCATAGGAATGTGAATCCCTTCCCACTAAAGCCTTGATCTGTCAAAACAAAAGGACTAAAGATGAACTATTAATTCATTGGGGTGTATTAGGGCACAGGTTACTGCACAAACAAAATACTGTAGTATTGTTGAGGAACAGATCCTGATCCTCTGTAACAACCATATTAAGCAGCTGTTAGGACAAAATTATTAATTCTAAATAAAAGTGCATGGCAAATTAATGTAGACAACTAGATATGTAAGAATATATATCATGCCATCTTTTCATAGACTAAAACATTCACTTCTAAAAATCAGAGCTCAGTATGGGGGAAAAAGAAAGAGGAAGACAGAAAGTGGGGTGATTTTGCTATCCATTCCATTTTATTTCATGGCAATGTGGAGGAGATATGACATCTCGATGAGACACAGAACTTGATAAACTCAAAGACACTTCCACAACTTCTCTGTGGAAAGTGTTGTAATTTATATCTTGCATGGGCAGATGGGAGAGAAAGGAGACAGCTGCTGCAGCCACAACAGCTGACTACACCAGATATTCCACAATTGCAAAACAGATTTTAGTGAGCCCTCTCTCTTTTTTTAGTTTCTGCATTTACCAAGAAGCCGAAGACAACAGAGGTGACAGCTGGAAACACAGCTGTGTTTGAAGCAGAGACAGAAAAATCTGGCATCAAGGTGAAATGGCAGCGAGCTGGCACAGAAATTACTGAAAGTGAAAAATATGTCATCAAGACAGAAGGAAACAAGCATTCACTGACAATCAATAATGTAGGAAAAGAAGATGATGTGACATATGCTGTAATAGCTGGAAGTTCCAAGGTCAAATTTGAGCTCAAGGTCAAGGAACCAGGTACAGCATTTCCTAAGCAATTCTGATTTCATCAGTAGTTCCAGTCCAACATGCAACCTTCATGAATAAGGCCCATGGAAATTAACCTATTTTAACAAAGTAAAATTTCTCTACCAGCAATTCATCTGTTTTGCCCAATTATTTGAAGCTACTAATTCATATTAAGCTGAGGAACACATTTTCTGTGGCTAAGACACCCCTTTCCAGGTGTCAGAAGTCCACAGAGAGGAGATCATATGGGAAATGTCAATGTACATCTTTGGAATTCTGTCAAGCTTTTACACTTAACTACTGAAAATCAAAGCACATCTAATCTAACCCTCACCCTGACCTAAACTAAGAAGCCTGATCTTAGGACTGGTATTTTCTTATAATTATTTCATTGAAATACAAAATTGTAACAATTGACAAAGTATTTACAAGTTATACTGTAATGTTTCTAGAAGGTCATACATTCCCCAAAATTGTCTCAAAATCTCCTGCTACCAAAAATGCATATTTCAAGAGAGGCTTGAATATGAAGAGTAACCTTTGTATTATTTGTGTATCACCCATTATTACTACTCTCATATGCATTAAAAGATCAGTTACATGGGAAGTTTAAAAACTTTCCCAGGTATTTCCTGGGAATAAATATAAAGAGTCAAATTCCCTGGAATTTTCTCATGAAAAAATATCTGAAGATGCTTAGGGTAGATGAAACCACTCATTTTTTGAAACATTTTGACCTTTCAGATCCCTTTTTCCCTTCCAAAATTGTATCAATTTACCACTTCTGGTATTTTACTTTTTGCTTTTTAATTTGGTGACAAGCCTCAAACTCAGGTTGTTTATATCACTTCCTTTTCTGTGCTATCACTGTTTGTTCTAGCAAAATGATGAGACCTTGTGAGACCTTCTTGTCAGCTGAAAAGATACTGGTGAATGTTTAACAGGATTTAAGATGGCCTGTTCCATATGCAAAGACAGAGCATGACAGGTTACGAGTAAGGGGAAATCCTAGTATGGATTAGGACAATTTGATAGTTGTCAGAGCATATAGGAATATGGTCCTCCTGACTATCTCATCCTGAAAGCAAACTGGTCCCTATTGTACTCGTTATATCTTCCTCATTGTCTTCCAGGTTAGCTCCATGTAGAGCCTGCTACAGGCAGAAAACTTGCAAATAAAGCTATGGAGCATAGTGGAGTAGAGTATGTAATGCTATATAGAGTAACTGGTTTGCCCATTATTATTTGGAAGTGGCTCCACTATCTACGGGGGAAAAAACATCTTGTTGCAACTGATCTATTTCAAGAAATTCTACCTCCCTCCATCTGCTCCAGTTGCTCACTCCTACTCCATTTTCAGACAACTCTGTCTTCTCCATTGTGCCAAATGCATTTGCCTGAATTTGTCTCTGAGGTCATGGTTTAACTGAGAGGATACAAACTTTCATAAGCCAGGGAAGAAATTACAGATGGATTTTTAAAATACTTTATCCATATTGTTTACTAGCAGTGTCTAGAGCTTTTTCCAAGCTGCACACAGCAATAGCCTTTTTAACATTACATTCCAACGAAACAAAATCTCATGAATAAGCAAACTGTTTACAAAGATAAAAATTACATCATTCTTCATTACCTTTTCCATTTAGACCACTGATGTTTGCAACAAATAATAGCATTATTCATCAGCTGACAAGTTTCTACACATTGACTGTAGAATTTAAAAATCAGGCATCAGTTCTTTCTGAGCTCAGCGAAAGAAAAAGCCTCATCATCCAACTTCAGTAGGCCCCTTCTGCTTCCAGATCATCCTCTAAGCTCTAGGAAACAACAGCCTATTTATCTGCTTTTCCTGACGTATATTAAAGGCTGTTCTTTTGCAAAATATCTTCAGAAAGACAGAGGAAATATGACTGTCTCTAATCTTGGCTTACATTCCTTTCCAGAAAAGAGTGAGACAGTCACTCCTGCAGGAGCTGTTCCAGCCCCAGCTGCCTCAGAGTCACCTGCGCCAGCAGCAGAAAGCAGCCAAAACAGAGAAGGTAATAGAAAATTAACATTGTCATCAAGTCTGGTTTATTACCAGAAGGGAAGAACATACACAGGGGCTCCTTAGAGTCAGTGAGATAGAGACAGTAGATGAAAGCAGACCATAAAGAATAAGGAATCTCAGAAGCAGAAGAAATCTACTGAGGTATTTTTTAATTAATTAACTAATTCACTATATAGTTTGATGCAAAAAGTTCTAAATAGTAATTATGATGTTTATTTCAGCTTCATCTGCTGAGACACAACCAGAAGAACATCAGGACCCCATTGGGCTCTTTGTGGCACGACCCCAGGATGGAGAAGTTACTGTTGGTGAGTACAAAACGTCAGCCAAGTGAAGTCTGTAAACTGTACCTGTTGCTTGGCTATTAGCTCTCCAAGCACAGGGTGACACCAGCAATATAACAGATAACTTACACATTATTCATAATCTTATTTTAACTTATTTCTTTTACAAGGTGGAAACATCACATTCACTGCCAAAGTGGCAGGTGAGAGCCTGCTGAAGAAGCCATCAGTGAAATGGTTCAAAGGAAAGTGGATGGACCTGGGAAGCAAAGTGGGGAAACATCTCCAACTACATGAGAATTATGATCGAAATTCCAAGGTAGAATTGGCAGAATAGGGTTCTCAGTCTTCTAGGTACTAATCTTTAATCTGGGGAAAATATAAACTAAAATAGGAATGTTTTGATGTTAAGGTACCCAAAGCAACACACAAGGCTACACTTATGCATAGCAGTCTGTATTTCGACCACACGGACAAGAGACAAGCTCTGCATATGGACTCTTGCATACTTTATCTATGGTGAAATGAGAAAACATCTGGAGGACTGGGGGAGTAGTTTTGCACTGTCTACTGCAGGATTCCCTTCATCTTCCTCTCAAGAAACAGATACTTGGTATATTTAAGAGAAAACAATAAATCAGACAGCTGTTTAAGCGTGGTCTATCTTGCTCTTAATAGGCCAATCATTCTGCTATTAATGTTGGAATTTATTGCTCTCTTGGGTTGTCTAGACTGCTTTAAGTAGCTGAGCAAGACCCACTTTTTACCACAACTTTGTCCAAAGATACACAAGCAGGAAGGCAAGAGTCTGTACCATGACTTTGCATCCTCTGTGGTATATGAAGCACTACTACCCTCTCCTGGATGGAACTGGACAGACTTGCTCACATTTGCCACTCCTTTCGCTGAATTCTGGCATGTACTGCATACGTTCTGGGGAGAGGCTAAAACTGCTTAATGAAAGCTTTATTCCTGTTTCCAATGCACATGCAATTAGTGTATGTACATTAGTGTATGTACCAGCATAGTTAGCTAATATAACACTGTATTGTCAGGAATACCTGTACTGACAGTTCTCTTCAGCTGTTGCTACTGAATTGGGGATTATAGGTAATTCTTTGTTACACTAATGAGTTGGACACTCAGGAGGTTCTTAGTTCTAAAAGGACACAAAGACATAGTTCATCCCCTGTCTATTTCTCTCCATGTGTTCTCTCTCTCTGTGTTTCACCATTTCACTTTCTAACTTAATTATTGTATCATTCCTGTCTGTTCTAGGTGTACACCTTTGAAATGGAAATCATAGAAGCAAACATGACTTTTGCAGGAGGGTACAGATGTGAGGTGTCTACCAAGGACAAATTCGATAGCTCTAATTTCAACCTGACAGTCAATGGTAAGATGAATTCCTGACATACTTTTTTTTTTTATCTTCCAGCCCCCTATATTTCCTTTCCTGCCTACCAACAATTCTTTCTGGTACATAATGGTTACTAGACAAACACAGACCTGAAGTATAGACCTGAAGATCTAAAGGTACACCTAGAGAGGCCCACAGAGAATGGGATACAGATCATCAGAAGTACCACTTGGTCGTTACTCCAGTCAGAACTGCGATGCTCTAAAGAAAGCACACAGAAAGATGCAAAACTGCCCACCTTTTCTCTGGCTTTATTCTGGTTTCAGATTCATTATTTCATGATGTTTAATTCCACTAGAATAGAAGATAAGTTCATTCTTATTTTGGTGAAAGTTTAGGACTAAAAATTGATGTTTTATAAGAAAGACAGAAGAATTGCCAATTCCTTTTTCCTTCCTTCCCAATAAATTCAAGTCATACAGAAGCACCTTCTCAGATCAGATGACTCATTTTACCTAATGCATGGTGCCACCCTCACAAGTGCAATACTGAAAAGTTTATAAAAATTGAAAAGGATGTACATTTTAACATGAATTTGCCCAGAGTGTGGAAGAGTTTAAGTAAAACAGTATAAGGATGGACCACCTGACAGAGCTGAATGTTTGGACCATTGCCTGTTTCAGCAGTTCTGTAGGAGGGGCTGCAACGTTAACTTGTGTCTAGCTACCAGTGAACCTAATGTAAAGACAAAAGCTCATTAAGTTACTTGATCAGCAGTGTTAATTTTTGAAGTTTCACTAGCTAGGACTCATAAGAGTTAGAAGCAGTAACTGAGAACAGTTTTTCTCCCCGAAGCAGCAGCACACCAGTTTATACCAATAGTATAACAAAATTCTCTCTATACAGCATCCTTGATTAAGCTTCTGTACCTCTCTACATAGTTCCAGGAATTTACCTTTGCTTTCAGAGGACAGATTATAATTTATTTTTAATCATAGCATTGAGTTGATGTCCAGTCGTATACTCGTTAGGTTTAAATACTCTGTGAAGACACTATTGAAATTAAAATTTTGCAGCAGAAGAATTGACAAGCAAGAGGTAAGATCAGGCTTTGGGTTATTATGAAATATGAGACAGAAATAAGTTATACACAAAACACTGGATGTTGAAAGCTAATTCGTGAAGGCTACATGTTTAAACATGAAGCTTTAATCTTTCAATATGCAATTAATCACAACCTACAATATAAGAATTTATTTTTAAAAATGCCTGCAAAGAAAAACTTTACAAATAGCACTGCATTCTTGCATTATGTTGACTTGTTCTGCCATTTTTCTTCATTACTTTTTGTCACATCAGAAGCACCTGTAAGTGGAGACTTGGATATTCGAGCTGCCTTCCGCCGCACGTGAGTATGCACAGCAGAAACCTATGTAGATCAGGTTATACATCCATGTGGAATTCATTACTTTCCCAGATGAAACGAGCTAAAAGCAAAGCTGTTGTACAAACAAACACAAAGATACAGATTTCTACTAAGAAAATATTTCTACTATTAAAATTCTCTACAACTCCCGGAAATCACCTAAGAGAGTTTAGACTTTGTACTAGCGTAATAACCATGCTTGTCTTCAATTAGGCAATCAGTAATGTGTATAATTGTAACAAGAACTTCAGCACCTTTTTTTCAGACCTGTAAAGAGCACTTCCATATATAGACCAGTAGAGATTGAAAAGATACTGTGTGATGTTGGTCTGGATTTTATCTGGCTTGAGGAACTACATGTACCTCAGTACAAACATTTGCTGAACAAGGGGAGTGGAGTTTGGTGTGAGCCCTATAAGCAGCATATCACTGATAACATTCCTGCAAGCATTTTGGTTGTATCTGTTCTCATGTTCTATACCTATATTAACTGAATGAAGACAATGACATCGTGAGTGTCCGTGTGAAAACTCAGGTATACATAGTCTTAGACATTAAAGACTGCTGCTGAAGAGGCCATCCTGCCCCCATCTTTAATATTTGCTGAACTGATGTATCTCTCAATGGAATAATGTTCCCTTCTATTAGTAAGATTCACAAAACTAGTTGGTTTTTTTTTTTAATTTTAATTAGACATTATTAATATGTGCTTTCCTTTTCCTTTATGTAATAGTAAATAAGTTTCTATTTTAGTTTTTATGTATTTTTGCAAAGTTACTAGACTAAGAATATTTGGACACCTATTTCTCCATAGGGAACAAATCATCCGTGGCAACTCTTCGAGTATTTCTCTATAAGTCCTATTTTTATAAAAGAATATTTTTAACATTTATCACAAAGAATTAAATAAGGCTTGCAGAATTTGTCTACAGTTAAGTCCATCTGTAGGTAGCTGACCAGCCTCACTGTGATGCCTGTAAAATAGTGGACACTCAGTGCATAACTGCATTGTGTTATTTCACTGCAGTGAAAGGAGGCTTCCAGAGCTTGTGAGGACAATTTTAAAAATTTAGAATCAGTTCAAAGGGAGTGCAGTGTGAGCAGCTTCAGGCTGTTCAGATTGTCACTTTCTCCTGCAAGAATGAAGCCAGATTTTGAACTGAATTGTTTAAATCTGAAGCTTTGTCTTTGATACCCTCACTCAGGAGCCTAGCAGGAGGGGGGAGACGGATGACTTCAGCCTTTCTCAGGTAGTCACTGCCTGTGCCAGCAGACAAATTTAAGTCTTACAATGAACTGTCTCTCTCTGCTCAGGAAAAGAAAAAAACAGAATTAAGCTGCATCTTAAATTCCAAATAAATCACTGTTTATAACGTGTAGTATTTATATGAGATGATTACATACGAATAAGAAGTAATGTAAGACAAATAAAGATAAATAAAAAATATAAAACATAAGAATATAAAAGGGTAGATAAAAAAAGATAAAGAAAAGAGTAGTTTTGTAGTTCAGTGAGAGGCAGATTCATGTACAGAAAATGCATGTGTTTGGCAAGTGACATCTTCTCACCATTGTTAGAAGAAAAAAAGTAGCTTTAAATCATGTGCATGTCTGCCCTTTCTGTTTTACATGTTTTCCTCTCTACTGAGCACATTCTGACTAAAATTGCTGCTACTCACAGAAATGTACCAACACAAATGAAAATTTGTTGTTTCCTGGCACACTCCGTATCATATTATCATTAAATTTTTCACTCTATGCCTTTTGGTCCTAATGTTTGCTACTATAGTAAAAACAGGAGTTCTGAGGTTAGACTTAACTATATGCATGTTAAAGCAATTATTAGGGTCTTATTCTTCAAAAAGCTAAACTTTGATTGCTGGTCTTTCCTGAAAATTTGGTTTAACTGCCACTTGTGAAGCAATAAGGTGAATAGTTATTCTCCCGGATGTAGACCTGATTTACTGAATATTTGATCACAGGAAATCCTTTCCAAATTTGGGACTATACAAGTTATTTTTATGTACATTTTATGCCTGAAAACATGTAAAATCTTGTGAAAGTAGGGCCAAACCCACACTTCTCTGTTTGAGCTTTCTACCCAGGAAATTATCCTTTTCAGTATTGTACTATTCTGAAAGTAATCAGAGAAGTAAAACCAGTATTTTCTTAAAGAAAATACCTCTTCTCACAACATATTTCAAATTACACAGACTCTAAATTGTTATTTAACCTTATATTGACAAGCAGCACAAGAGGCTTGGCACTTGTTTCTGTTTCATTTTTATTTAACAGTACTGTTAAAATGCCCATCATTTATCTGTTCAGGCTGTTTTCTTACTTCTAAAAATATTTGTTCCTGCCATATTGAGTTTTCCTGACACTCTGATTTACATTCTGTAGACAGACTTATTTTTTCTGAATCAACTGGCACTGTGCATTGATGGAGGCAGCATTATGGTCTACAACTACCACCAGTAACACTGAAAAGAAAAAGTTCTGCTTACGAAGCAATAATTAAATGTAAGCTGCTGCTTCTGGAAGAATACGAATGCTGTGAGGTGGAATCACCAGATTCTTATACTTAAGACAACAGGGGTGTTAAGGAGCAGCTGACCATTGATGATGATAGACTGGCTGAGATGAAGAAAATATATTTGGGCTTTTAAAACCCTGTCTGCATGCAAAGAGCACCGTTTTTAGGAATTAAATCTAAAGAAGTTATTGTAGTGACTTTATGCTGTTTTCAGAGTAGGTCAGTACTTCAAATGTTCAGAAGCACAGCTAAAACACATTGGATTCAGAACACCAAAAATAACTTTGTGCATTCCATCTGAGTTCACCATATGTAACAGTTAGAACTACACATGAAAAACCTCCTGCCTGATGCTTCTTGTTCTCACAGACCAACTCATCACAATACTGCTTGTGGTGATTCTTGTTGAACAAGTGCATATTGAACCTCATCTCAGGCTGAAAGCCACATCACAGAATTCCTCCTTCAACTCTCCCAAGCACCAATGATGTGACACTTTTTTTTCAGTGTAATGAATTCTGGTGTCACAAAGAGCCTTAAGAAACAATTACAGCTGGGACAATACTAAGGGTAAAAAAAGTGATTTTAGATTGTAAGGCATTCCACAAAAGTCTTGGTTAAATACTGCCCCAACTGTAAACAATATCCACATTTCCAAAAAATAGAGGAAAGAAGGAAGCTTCTGCAACACCTTTATGATAATGAATACATTCCAAATAAATATGATGACCAAATTAATACCCTGTACAACTCCATGCACAAGCAGTACAGAAAAAGTACAAATTCATTACATATATATTTTTAAACCTATATGCAAATTAATATGAACACAGAGCCTACTTAAGTCACCTTCCACATCAATGCACATTTTAATTCATTATAAACCCATCTACCACTCCCCTACAAAAATATGTCATCTATGTAATGTTATAGTCTCACAAGCTATTCCCATTTCCTTCTGAAACTAATTATGGCTTTCTGTTACTATACAGTACTGAGGGACATGATGACGGGGCAGAGTTTAATTTTACCTCCCTACTGAAAAAAAGGTGAGTAAAAATCCACAGACTTGGAGAAATGGGGCTTCTGTTGAACAACTCTGAAACACTACAACTGGAATATGTGAGAGTTTCATAAATTCAGAATCCTTGTTGTTTTCCTAAAGCAGCTCTAAATGGAAAAAGGATGACAGGTAATTATGGCTACTTCCTGAAACACACAGCATTTGCTGCACTTCTGCTAGGTTTATACAGGAGGAAAAAAAATGAAAAAAAATTATTTCCCAAGATAGAAAAGGCCTGAAGTCAGGTAATCACATGTTTCCAGTAGTCCTTTGCATAGGGGGAAAAAAAAAGAAATTACAATACCTATTTATAATGCTGCCTTAATAAGAACCAGAGAGCTGGGAGGACAAGCTTTTTTATTAGATACCTAAATGTTACTATTACACTGTTCAACTATATATTATCTATTATATAAATATTCTGTGTTGCATAAATATGACATAAATATTTTTTTACTCTTCCAATTGTAATTCCAATATCTTTCTTTTACTTTCAGTTTTTTTGCTGGAATTTCTTCTCTAATTCTCATCTTTCCTTGATGTATCTGTTTTCATAACCTGTTTACTTATGCTTTTCTCTTTTTACCAAACTCTTAATCTGAATGTTTTGGATTCCACTGCTGCCAACAGAGAGTAAGCTTTCTATTTAATTTTATTATAAATGCATGGATCAGACTGAATATAAGAACCATTTGCATTGAAATAATGCATGCCTCTTTGTCTTCTTTACATGTAGAACATGACAAAAATTGCATAGTGTGAGAGAAAATCGTTGACTGCTAATTTCTGACACAGAAGTTCTTTTAAACAGCTTGAAGGTTAAAGTTAAGACAATTCGATACAATTGATGTATTTCTCTGAATGTCCTTTGTTTTTTACCATCACTTTCTTTCATATAACCAGTTCTAAGATTTCTTTGAATTTCCAGATTTTCTCAATAACCTGCTGCTTTATATTCCTGTTGTCATAGTCTTTAGAATCAGAAAAATCATTTGTAAAATATTGTTGCTGGTGCCTATCAAATAGGTGATGAAGACTTGTTTCTTTCTGTTCACTTTCCCTGGCCACTCACTCTGTCTTTCCAGCACCTGAAGCTACTATAAAAACTTGTAACTTACATTCGTGTTTTTCAAATCTAAACTTACTTAGTTTAAGTGTTCACAACTACTTGGATGAGTGTTGTTGTGAATCTGTGTTCAGTCTCTGCTCAGGTATTGGTATCACTATTTATAAAAAGTGTTTTATCCTCACAAAGAGTACAGGATCATGTAGATATATGAAGTAACTTTGTTACAGAATGCAATAAAGCCACAATAGCCTCAGGTTAATTCACCCAAATTTCAGTGGGGCAAACAAGGTCACATAGTGTACAAACCCCTGTGTTACACTCTGTGCAGGGCATCTGTCTACAGGTGAATCCTGGCTTTGCAGTAACACCAGCAGCAGAACACTTAAGGGGGACAGACAGATGAGACAGAAAAGACACCTATCAAACTTTCTATAGCTGACATTGATATCTAAGTTTCTTGTTTCAGCACGAACCCAGATTGTTGTAAACTTACTCTAGTTTCCATAGAAGATGTAAGGCATAAAGGAATTGCTTATCTTTTTAATAAAATTTTAAATAAATTAAAACCCACATGAAAATATTTGCATAATTTCATACAGAGTCTCCAGCTGGAATGAGGTGCTGTGTACTATGAGCCCCTCTCCTTGTGCCTTCCCCTTTTGCTCTCATAATTAGTTTTGAGCAATGGTCAAACTCCTAAAAGTAGTAAAAATCTCCAGTATTTACAGAAATGTTAAATTTATTGATTTAACTATTCATTATTTGCTAGGCTAGAAATGTAATTCACTAAAAGAAGCTTATAAATTTCACTGCATTTTAACAGTGTTTCTGCCATTTCTCGACTTACAAATCTCTGTCTAGTGAATTTAAGAATATAAATTCACTGTTCCTAGTTGTTTTTCACAGCCACTTCAGAAGTAATTTGTGGATTCTTCAGGCTTTGCAAAACTCAGGTTGAAGACCACTCTTATATTAATGAGAACAGATAGGCATAAAATATCGTAATGGAATGAAAGATTTCTTCATTAAAATAGAACAGGAAAAGGGATCTCATGCTGGGGGACTCTCAAGAGCTATGCAGATTCAAACAGAATCGAGGATTATTCTTTTACCATTTCTGCTTTATTACACCATTTTACAAGTGTCCCTCAATCCACAGGTAATGATCATTCCCACTAGCATAAAGAACTTCATTTAACACTGTATCTCCTAACACTGTAATTTAATTAACTGGTGTTGACATACAGATGTCAAGGGCCAAGGAGAGGTCATTGGGAAGAGGAAGGGAACAGCTGTCACAGAACTATTAAATGGGATAGTGAGCAGAGACCTTGAAGGAGGTGACAGCTGACAGGGTCCAATCAGTTGACAGTAACTGGATAGGAAGGAACCATTTCTGGGATGTACAAAACTATTTTTAACCCCTCCACATGTTTAAAACATATCAGCTGCATATTCCATTTACAGCAGGTTCACTAAGCTTCATCTTGATGCCCCCAAGTGCATAGCTAACCTATGAGGTGATCTCTGTGAATAAGATCCCCAACATCAGGGAGAATAACATAAGAGTGGGAGAAACCTCACGAGTCCAAGTGCTCTATTAATTTTCATACACTGCTTAGTCCCTGTTGGTAGTGGAGGAGTACAGCCTTTCTGTGCAAACTCTGTGTCTTTCTGGGATCAAAGAGAATGTTTTAGCAAATGCAAAATAGTGAAAAGGAGTACTGGGATGAGGAAAACTTTGCTCAAAGGCAAACACTTTTTTTTTTTTCATTTTGAGAACTCAGTTAAACAGAAATTACAACCTTTAGCTTTTAGTCCCATTTTGCATGAAACTCACAAGCTTTTTCTTTTAATTAAAAAATATTAGTATTTCCAAGGAAGAGACTATATTCTTTCTTATGTTCAAATTTCTTATATTGCATACACCAGAACAGGATTGTCAGATAAGACAATGGGATGACACTGAGTAATGGAAAAGCTAAAGCAAAAACCAGAGAAGTCTTCTCAGTAGTGAGAGATATTAGATTGTGGAATTCCTTTGAAATTGGAAGATTTTTCTCTTTATGTACTTAAAAATAACTCACACTAAACATTTTTGAAATCTCCATGAAATAGTCCTACCTGTAAATTTTCAGATATAAAGTGTGTATATGCAGACAAGCCTGTAAGTAGGCAGATAGACAGAAAAACTACCAATATTTATATAATGTCTTAAGGAAGATGTTAATATTTGAATTTCTTAAGTCTTTCTTATTTCCTATGTTTTTATATTTTTTTAAGATACTGTTTCTCCACAGAAGTTTAACTGTACTAGTACAAAGAATTAAACACATATTAGAAATATTATATGCCCTTGGTTTTATATAGCACTTAGTATTTAGTACTTAAAGATCTATTTTAATTTACATGTATTTAGAAATATTTGACGGTCACTCCCTGGTATGATCAGGGCAACAAGCCCAAGAACTGCTTACATTAAAAAAACCTTGATCTATGTGGCAAATCAGTTCAGTTTTCCTGTCTCCTGCTAAGCAAAACTAAAAACTATTTGTAGCAGCCTCAAACTAAATGATAGGTATATAGAAGAGGAACCCTGGTAAAATTTGTGGATGATGTTGATGCACTGTTATGGCAAAGCAAATACCCAGTATGCTGCACTTATCATAGGCACTCCAAACTTCAGCTACTGCTATCAATTCAGTGAGTGCTAGTGAGGGCTTAGGGAGTCCTAAACCACTTTGAAGAGATGAGATACTGCATACCATATTTCAGCTCAATCTCACAGAGCTGAAATCCTCTTCTCTTGCTTCCTTTCTGTTCAAGAGCTACAAGGGTGCTGGAAATTCCAACCTTTTCCAATTGCAGCACTTTAATAAACATAGTGCTCCCATTACAAGCAATAATAAAAGGAGTACCAAAAATGTTTGGTTATATCTGCTGTGTGGACTGACTACAGTAGTACTATTAAGTAGTAATATTTCCCACAGACTAATTGGACTGTTATTTTCCTGCAAAAATTACAAATACACCCAATAACATTCCACTTTTCTCTGCATCACCTGTTGCATAACTTGTCTTCTTGTTGGGGTTTACCACTGAACATGATTTCATTATAAGGGTGTGTTCTGCTGCACTAGAATCTGCTTGGTCGCAGTGATAATCAGAAACAGCCACAGGAAGTTACTTCTGCTAAGAACTTTTTAGTAAAATGTTACTTCTTCCATCATTTCTCTATTTACCAAAATGCAAACTATTACAGGCAAAAATGCCACAATGACAGGGTGAAGCAGAGTTATTTGTTTCCCTGGAAGGTGATCAGCCATAACTAGGAATAAACAGAAGTTCTTGCACTTATAATATAAATCCCACAGTGGAAGTGCACAAAGTGTGGGAGTGAGTTTGATTTCAATATGGATCAGTATTTCCCTTAAGCCTATTTCAGAGCATTTGCATGAGTTCCTTCATCTCCCTGCTACTGAAGCACAGGCACGTTCTGCTAGGGGGGAAGATGACATTCATGGCTCTTTTGTACTAACCCATGATGCCCTTTTTCCTGCCCATTGGGATGCTGCACGTTTTTCCAAACGGTTCTCTGCGTCATTCTGGAGTACAGCAGCTTCCTGCGCTCTGCAAATCGGTAAGGTCACAGCAATTTCTTTTTCTATTTATGATCTTTCAAATAAAAAATATGATGGCAGATAAAGAACGCCTCTCCCAAGGCCAGACAGCCAAATTTTCCCGTAGTTTTACTAAACCAAACGTTAATTCTTCCATAACCACTAGTTCTTTGGTTAAAATATAAAACAAGTAGCTCATTGTAAATACTGTTTTGTTTGCCACTACTCACCAGTCTCCTTATGTTTTACAGATTACTACAGACAACAATTTTCTTTACAATAGATGATAAAAGTCTTAATAATCTGTGATTTTTTTTAGTGAAGATAAAAAATGTCCTGAGTGGAAAAGGTTATGTCTCTTATTTACATAAACCAAGTGCCTTTTTTCTGAGGTGTTGCCAGCATATCAATTCAGTTCCTTGTTTTGCCATGTTCCATGTTTTGTGCATGGACCACGACAAGAAAATAAGTCTCCTTATGCTTCCATTACCCATCATTAAAGGAAGCTAAATTTTATTAGTTTTGTTAGAAATAAACCCTTCAGGACAGAATTCAATTTTAATCACCATATATATAAACATAAAGCTAGAACTAGTCACCAGTTTTATTTCATTATTTTATGTAATAATATAGTAAAAAATTAGAGTGTTAATTTCTTTTTTAAATGGCTTCATCAAGGCACTATGTAGCTGTCAACCCTATAGCCTTCTTTAAATACTCTTAATATAAGCACTCAGAGACTCTAATCCCTTTCTGCAGAGGTGAAGGAAAATCTGAATCACAATCTGATGTTGATGTCTGGGATATCCTGAGGAAAGCTCCTCCTACGGAATACGAGAAAATTGCTTTTCAGTATGGTATCACAGATTTGCGTGGGATGCTGAAACGCCTCAAACGCATAAAGAAGGAAGAGAAAAAAAGCACAGGTTGGGGAGATATGTTTCTTCCAAATACAGTGTTCATATCTTCTCTTTTGGGAGTTTTTCAAATATTAACATCAGCTGAACAGCAGCAGACACAAGACCATGAGAAAGAGTAATTTCCTGTTCCAGTTATTACCCAGTCTTTACATATGAAATGCTGATTATCAAAGATTGCAGCTATGCCCAATACTCTGAGACACCTTGCTCTGAAACTCTGGATGTACTAAACACGCTCACTTCACCAGTTTTACAAGCTTGGCCCCTTATATTTCCCTGAACATAAAACAACATCCTCTACTTGCCCTCCACCCCAACTAGTCAGTATGTCAGGCAACAGTGATATATTTAAAGAATTTAATTTTCATTGGTATGATACATTTGGAATTCTTGAGCCTTTTCTAGTCCTGTGAAGTATTAATTGCCTAATCGTAACTGATATTTTTTTTTTTTTTTAACTCTAAAACAGAGAAGGCAAACTGCTATTTATCAGTACTGAGAAGACCAAGTATAATTTTCCTACATGGGCAGATGTAATTCTATTTAGGATGTGTTGATGTACCTATTCACATCTTATTTAGAATATTCTACTTTGCTTCTTTTGGTTTGTAACGCATGCTTGTCATCCTGTGTTAAGGAAAAATAGAAAACGGCACAGGATGAAGAACAGACAGAAATGGTAAAAATTCAAACAGGGATGCAGAATGTGGGGAAGGTTTAAGATGATGATAAACAACATGAAAGGGAATAAAGATTTGTTGCATGACCCAGAATGAAAAAAAACAAGTATAAAAATTATAAAGATTTTTTTTTTTTTATCCTTCTTCATCATAGCATTCCTCAAGAAACTGGATCCAGCTTACCAAGTAGACAAAGGGCAAAAGATTAAATTAATGGTTGAAGTTGCCAATCCAGATGCTGACGTGAAATGGCTGAAGAATGGACAGGAGATCCAAGTGAGCGGCAGGTAAACTAGAAATATGAGAAATCTGAAAAGGAATGAGTTACAGCTTGGACACAGCAAAAAATCTAGCTTTTCTTAGAAGGAAAAGCATCAACGGAGAAATAGGAGCTGAGAAAGAATCTATGTAGTACTATGGCTCAGGGTCAGTTTGCTGTTGTCGTAACTTTTTCTTTTCTCTTCCCTCTGCTCTACATATCTACATGTGGAACTGGATGCTTCCATCTACCTACTTAGCAAGTAAGTCCTGAGATTCTGTTCTGCTCTTTATGTGTATATCCAGGGTTCAAATGTACTTTGTCCTGATCTGGGATATACTTCAGTGCAACTTGTTTGTAAAACCAATTTCCAGTGATTTTGTGCTGAAGCCATTTTTAATGGTAGTCATGCTAGATGTTAGAACACATCCAACACCGTTCACAGGAGTTTGTAGATCTCACACTTGGAGGAAGATCCCCCGTAATTTCCTATGCTAGTTTTTCAAACACTGCTGCTGTTCCCCACACCAGGACAGGGCTATTGGGCTTGAGTCCTTACAAATCTTGCCATTGATGGCAGAAAAAGAGTAGGAATCTTTTTCTCTTCCAAGCAGGAGAAGACAGTGGCTGGGTCCAAAAGGGTTTTTCCCTGATAATTACATTTAGATTGTCTTTTCAGATATATTTTTGAGGCTGTTGGGAATAAGAGAATACTGACCATAAACCACTGCTCCCTGGCCGACGATGCAGCATACGAATGTGTGGTAGGGGATGAGAAGAGCTTCACAGAATTATTTGTAAAAGGTGAGCAATGGTAGCAAAAGGAAAGAGATCTCCCCTAATATTTAGCATTGAATTACTGTCATTTCCTCTACTCTCAGATTGATCTTGCAGGAAAGGAAATTCTCAAACATATTAACAAATTCTGAGATCTCTTGAAGTAGATAGTTTTCTTACAGTTAAATGGAGGAAAATTTTGCCAGTAACAGCAACCAGGAAAGCATAGGAAAGCAGCACTGTGATAGTTACCATTAATTCTCATTTGGAAACTTATTTACATCTCAACAATAGGGCTAGAGACTTACTTTAAAAATTTGGTTCCACTCAAGATAAACATGTGTCCCAGGCTCTACAAGCAGATCAAATAGTACAGAAAAGTAATGCCTCCTGTTTAGAATTTCAGAATATATATGAAAACTGTTTAATCCTGTATTTTTATTCCAACTCATGAAAAACGTCATTTGAAAATTCTGATAAGGTGATCTGGCACAGTAAATTTTAATTTCAAACACAGAGAGCACCACCATTTATTTGTCCAGGGACTCTTCCTGTGGAGTAGAGAGTGGTGAAATCTACCTCTGGTCTCCAGCCTTTCAGAATACTGTTTTAATAAAATTCTCTCTATTTCTAGAACCTCCAATCCTGATCACTCACCCGCTGGAGGACCAGATGGTGATGGTTGGAGAGAGAGTGGAGTTTGAGTGTGAAGTGTCTGAGGAAGGAGCTACTGTGAAATGGTAAGGGAATAGAAGAAAAAACCAAACCAAACCAAACCAACATGAAACCATCTTCCTCCATGGAATATAGCAGGTGTGGGAAAAAAAAGGGAGAAGGCATCCTACATAATTGTTTTCAGGAAAAGATTGTTCCTCCTCCTATATGTCAAACATTGAGGAGGAACTGAGAGACAAAAATATGACACAAAAATCCAGATTAAATATAGATATTTTTTAGTGTCTCTAGAGTTTCTTGCTCAGTGTTTACACTTCAGTAATGTCTAACTACTGCCCAGACTAATGAGATCTGTACTGTGACGAGTTTGCTGTACTTTTTGAAATCTTCTGGTCTTCTCAACTGCAGTGAGCTGTTTGGGTTTCTAAAGCATTTTTTCTTAGGTAAAATGTTAATTGTCTCTTGAGACACAGAGGGAACACATCTGCTATGGTGATCCTGCAAAGCTGGTCATTATGCTTATGCAGCAAGACGGATTAAGGTGACAAACATTTAGACCATAGAGCCTGTTTTCTTGGGCATTCCAGCTGAGCAGAAGCTGGAAGGTTCATGCTGCTTGGGCAGACATGACAAGCAGGGCTTATATACTATGTCTCATGCACACTATTCTCACTTCATTTCTCTACCAGATGAAATTCCCTTCTGCTTGTTAACAGCTTCAGGCACATGGTTATCAAGCATTCCCACAATGCCCATGACATTCCTGGAAAGTGCCAACTAATGATCTGCTATCCCAAAGGAAGGAACTGGGAATTTAAATGGAGTGCGAGAGCTAGTACAGCATGTGCGTTACACTATTAAAGCTGCAAGCACAGTTACACACATTCTCTCGTTCAGGAGCTGCTTGCAGATGCCTGGTCACAAGAGATGGGGACAACCAGATCTGTCCCTCTCAGAACACAGTGCAGCTGCCACACTTTGATCCTGTGCCTTTGAACAACTCCCATACGTTTTGCAGAGCTGTTATCTGTGGGATGGGCATTTGATGTGACAAGGGCAAACCAGCAGCTGTCTCAGTCTGAAATGCAGCAAGTGGTCAGAGAAACTCATCAAATCATTGTTATGGAAAACTGAGCAGCTAGACATTCACACTGTATTTTACTGGTTTTGTTATGTGAGACTCTGTCAATGCTCTTTGGCAACAGAAGGGAACATTTTGAACAGCGGAGAGAAGTGTCCAGGGAAAACTTGAAACACAGTGTGGAGAAAGAGTTCCAGTTTTATGGCTCATTAGGGAAATGCTCAGCAGTTTAAGCCAAGTAACAGGCACTAACTGAGAGCACCTGTTATAGCTCTTACACTCTTTAAACCCAGGATGTAAAACCACAAGCACATGAACAAAGACAATTATGTGACTTGCACAAGACAGAAATAAGGGTGAGGCATGGCCATCAGACTAGGGCTTGGAGAATTCATTATGGGGGTCTCGTCAGAGAAATCAGAAAATAAAGATCACCCAGAAAGGTTTCACATTATTACAACTCTTGCAGTACTATGGAACAGGTTTTTTCTAAATTTCAGATGGTCTTGGAAATAAGATAATTCTTGAAGAAAAAAATGTAATAAAATACATAGTTTGATCTAATTTTTCCATCTCTGAATGCTGGATGGACCATCTTATCAGCTCCAAATCAAAACAAACCATAGTAATGTATATTTATAGCAATAAATCTGTGTGTCCAAATTATCACATAGTACCTACATCAGTGATATCTCAGAAGACATTAACCAATTAACCCTTAGAATCCAAACAGGAAATAGGAAAGCATTTCCAGACAAAGAGGCATTAAGTGATAAACTTGAGAACAGATATTTGATCTTGCAGATGTTCAGGACTTGGAAAGACTAAACCACAGCTGACCTACCTATTACTGCACTAGTTCTGCTTCACATGTGAGGCTGGACCAATGATCCATGGTGTTCTGTAAGCCAACACTTCTATGATTCTATATAATGCTTCACTTGCGCTTTAATATCAACAGATTCTTCTACTTTATAGTTCCAATTGCCAAAGAAAAGGCCTGTAATATTACCTTAGAGAGGCTTTCTGCTTTTCACAGCAGCAGTGTATTATTTCAAGCCAAATGATATCTGGGAGTCCTTTTTGAGGTTTACAGTCTCTATTTGTCACTACATCCCTCTGCAAACACTCTACTCATACACAGCACCAGCAATGTGCTAGTCAGTAAAACAAACACAAGTTAAAGATAGTATTCCCTTCCCAGAGATTTAAGACATGAGTCATTACAAATAGCCTATTTTCATCACTTAGACAAGATTTCAAGAGAACTCTTTCTTACCAATGCGTGAATAGAACATTCAGATATTTTTCATGAGTCATGTATCAAAATAGATCACAGAAAAATAGATTTAAAAGTTCATCTCCAGAACTTTAGCCACAGTACATGTGCTTGGCTTTGCATTTAGTAACAGCAGCATGCTGAACTTTGGGATTACAGTCCGTTCTCAGCAATTCAGCAAAGGTTTATGCATTGCATTGTAGCACTTGTTCCAGAAATAATTTGCATGAATCAGAACACCAGCCTTAGGAGATCATCTTACATGTTGCCTCAGACTCGTCTGAAGAGGGATGAAGAGGAAACAAAAGGAAACATTACCCTGACAAGAATAGTAAGCATTGTGTTTCAAGTGGTTGTTAAAGGCATCCTCTGTTTCCTCCCTTATCATCGCTGTTCTGGAGGCCAGTCCTTCACTAAACCAACCATAAGTTCCAGTGAGCTGCACAGTAACAAACAGTTATGAGGCAGTAACCTGTAGGTGTTCTGAAATGAGGTTGCATCAGGTACATCTAAGTCACAAGCTCTACGATTCTTGTCTCTGCCTAAAGTTTTGATCTTGTGATTTACTTTAGCAGGCTCTAACAGAGATAAAAGGTTTTCTTGCATACATCTACTTAGAAATTAGAGCTATAGTATTTTAATGAGTCCCAAGTAGCATTTCAATTTGCTATTCTGTAAGCTCATTTGTTAAGCTGAATAGTCACTGAGTCCCTGGTCACAAATAAATCACAAATAAGGGAAATGACAAAAAAGTAGAAAGAATATTTTTACTCTATTAGAATCATACATATTTTCTATTTGTTTTTCCGTGTGACTATCAAAGAGAAAACCTTTTTCATTTACAAACTGCAGCAGTATTCAAGTAACATAATAGAAATACATTCAAGTAATAATAAAAAATGTAACTACAAAATTAGTAAACTGAAGAAATTACAAGTTATTTTCTTGTAGCCTGTTTATGTTATTTAGGATTAGAAACAGGAAACCCCTAAAACATCTTATGTAATTTTGTATGACCTTGATTAAACAGCGTGAATCCTCCCTGCACATTTCCCTTCATGACGATTGGAAATTACAATAATTAAATTTCCTCCTGGATGGTGAAGCTTAATTTAGTAAAGTCTTAAATATACTGTGGCATCCTTGAATGGAAAGAGCTACCAAATTCAAATTACACATTCATTTGAATACATCCTAAAATTTTCTTCTTTTACTGATGCCCACAAACCATGGATTTATACCAATTATATTTCATATCAGGAAAATTAAGACTTGTAAGTAATATCCCATCAAGTCTCATTTACTTTATGGCAGTTTTTAAGACAGTAAATTCCCTGCCGGTGAAGTGTGTTTTCATCCCTAAATCTTCTACAGCATTTAACACACTTTCATGTTTAACTATAGCATATAAATAGAAAAAAAATCAAGTAATACTTTGTGGTGAATTCTCTTGAACCAGAAGTCAAATACCTAGGGAAAATTAATGGTCAAGATAGAGGCATTCTGGTTCCACTTACACTTGTGCAACAATCTCTTTTTTGCTAACTTGAAATGCTACAAAGATTGGATTCACCTTATCTTCCACCCTCTAGTGACACTGAGATGACTTTTACTCTCCTCTTTCAACCATACCAAAAATTACTCAAAACTATTTGGTATTTCAGGGAAAAGGATGGAATTGAACTGACACGAGAAGAAACTTTTAAATACCGATTCAAGAAAGATGGGAAAAAACAGTATCTAATCATTAATGAGTCAACCAAGGAGGACAGTGGGCACTACACCGTGAAGACCAATGGTGGGGTATCAGTCGCTGAACTGATTGTGCAAGGTAGGCACAGGGAATGTCACAGAACCAGAGAAGCTGAAAAAAGAGAACAGGCTGAAGGTAACCTTCTCCAGATAGTGCACAGTGGTAGCATAATCCTCCTGACAGGGAAAAAGAAGATGCAATAAGGGGCATAGGGGTTGATAATTGGTCTTGAGGAGAACTCAGACCTGTGTGCCGGATATAACAGATACCCTGATAACAACAGGTGCTTAGTTATCAGTCCTGTTAAAGCCTTGCATGCCGTGTATTTCCCTTCATATTTCCTCCTTCCTTAAACAGCTTGCTCAGCCCTTGCCTCTTCTACTCAGTAAATCCACACCATCTACTTACAGAGCTGTTCTGATTTTTTATGTGTGTATCGATTATTCTCACGATATCAGAGAAAAAGCTGGAAGTTTATCAGAGCATTGCGGACCTGACAGTCAAGGCACGTGACCAGGCAGTCTTCAAGTGTGAAGTTTCTGATGAGAACGTGAAAGGAATCTGGTTGAAAAACGGAAAGGAGGTGATCCCAGACGAGAGGATAAAGATCTCCCATATCGGCAGGTTAGTCTTGTTTCAGAAAGCAGGTACAGGCTTGGGTATTGCATTGCAATCCATAAGAATTGTTATCTCAGGGGACAGCAGTATAAAGTAAGACTTTTTCCTGGCTCCAGCTCAAAGGTAAAAAGTTTAAAAGCTTTTCATCTGCAACCAACATTTGGTGACAGACTTGGTTTAGTATGTGTGCAGTCTTTCCAAGTTGGTGCATTTTACAGGTATGGTTTCAGTGATACATCACCAAAAGTAAACCTTAGTTTTCATTAGGATTGCATGGTGTTTTGGTATTCAAACAATGTAGAAAACATATTGTTGATAACTTTAAAATTAACAGTAGTGTTTAGATGAGACGTGAGTAAACCCTAGAGAAAACTTAGTGTTTATATTAACATATACTGTTGTGTAATTCTGTGCTCAAGTTTCCTAGAAGTCCAGCTACTACTGGAAACGGAGACCAAGAAGATTCAGCATTAAATGCTAGGTGAAGTCTTTCTTGGTACTCTTTTCTGTATTCTGTTTTGAATTTAAAATAATACAGGGATGGAGCATCACTTTTAAGTTTGTTCAGTCAAAGTTTATTGTTGTCACAATCTGATCAAATCAAACCAGTCAGCAGTGTTACAACTGCCCTTAAAACGGTAAAGGACTGGACTAGAGCAAGGAAACTGCTTCCTCTCTTCAAACTAGTCTTTGCATCTACCTTGACAAAAAAAATCCATTCATTGAGAATGTGCTGAGGTGGATTTGCTTTAATACTGAAAGCAGAGCAGTCTACAGCCCTGGTGGTTTTTCACTTGTGTCATGGCAAGGGAAGAAGAAATAATAATTTCTGTCAATGTCCTATAGCCTGCACCTTGTCTCTTGAGGTAGCCCTGTTTCTCCTGGAGAGGTAAGGAAGGGAGTGGAATATATTTGTTCATGTTTCCAGAATCCATAAGCTAACTATTGAGGATGTAACACCAGAGGACGAGGCTGATTATTCCTTCATTCCCCAAGGATTTGCTTACAACCTTTCTGCCAAGCTTCAGTTTTTGGGTAAGCTATCTTAGAAGGTGTAATGGGAATTCCAGAGGGATAAAATGGTGATATTAATCATGGTTATACCAGGAAAGATCTCTTTTCTGATACCTCAATATAGGCACATTGCTTTTCCTTGTTGTTTTGCATTACCATTATCACATTGTTTTACAGAGCCTGTTTTTTAATTTATTGTATAAATCTGCTGATTAATATGCCTTATCAAGTTTCAATCAATTTTTAAATTACTTTGTGGGTGCAGATGCTATGTAAATTCTGTTTTCTGATCTATTTCTCCTTCCCTGTCTCCTCTTTTTTTTTCCCCTCCAGAGGTCAAGATAGATTTTGTACCAAGAGAAGGTAAGAACAGCAGTCATTATTTATATGTAAGTAAGAATGTTTTCAATAGCAAAGTAAGCAGTATAATTTTTCATTTTTAATTTAACGCATGGATATTCTTTTCTTTTTTCATTCAGATTACTCAAACTATATTTAAAACTTATTTTCTCTACCTTTACTATAGAACCCCCTAAAATACACCTTGACTGCCTGGGCCAATCCCCTGACACTATTGTCGTGGTGGCTGGGAACAAACTGAGATTGGATGTTCCTGTGTCAGGAGATCCAACACCCACTGTCATCTGGCAGAAAGTAAACAAGGTAATGTGCAACCTGACACAGTGTCTGAGGCAAGTCACAACAGCAAATTTATTTTTCCTTCTCAAATCTTGCTTTGGTTTATAGTTATATACAAGTATTTTCATCTTCCTTTCAATTTTATGTTTTTAAGCCTCAGGAACAAAAATTAAATACCTGCACTGCAGCTGCTTGGGACTTATCTGGTTTTGTGATTCATCCTGAACTGTTCCTTTTTTTGAACTGTTCCCTGTTTTTTTAGTCCAAAAGAAGGGGCTGAGTATATATGAGTAAATATATGTACATGCAGATCGAAGGATACCATACACATTTATTCTCTTCCTACCTCAGGGAAAAATAAATAAATTATGAGTCATCCCCACCACCTTCACCTGATAGAAGGAACATATTCTGGGGGTGGCAGCTTCTTTTTTTTAATCTTTATCAAGGATTCTACAATCTGTGAGGAAAACGTCATCCTAGCAGACTAGTGGCATAACACTGAATTTGGTATAATAAAAACAGAGGACACTTGCTATTTACCTTATCAAAGCAATTATAAAACATCAGAGAAAGAATTTAGAAGTTAGACTTAAAATGTTAAGTGAGCTTCCTTTCTGGATATCTCAAAATATCCCCACCCCTCACCATCTGTGGGCTCTTGAGCTATAACTAGCACAAAACAGAAATATTTTGCATAACATTCTACAGCATCATTACACTTCCATATGTATAGATATAGAAAAAATGATATTGCCAATTATGTTAATTCCCCCAATCTCCTATTCTTCATGATTATGCCTCATTCTTGTTCAGGTTAGCATATTTAATAGCACTCAGGACATTTTATCTACAATGCGGAATTAGTATGGAAACAAATAAGAAAAAAACAAGAAATTGACTCTTCTATAGAGAAGTTTCTCTGATAAAATGACCCTAGAGTCCTCTATACAGTGTTACTTCTGAGGTGTGAGGTCTCAACATATGAGGAAAAGCAGCTAGTCTTGATTGAAGGATATGTAATATATACTTACTAATGAAATTCTAAACAAAGAGTAGCACAGCCTCAAAAGATGCAGTTCAATGAGTGTTACAGACCTGCCTGTATTTCTAAGTGTTAAAATATTCACATCAATTTACTTTCCCATGGTTACAGAGAGAAGTAATCCTTATTTTTGTACTTAGGCATATTGAGTAACTAGTACCAGAGGACACAGACAGGTTCAGCTGCAAGTTTGCTTTTGCTGACTTATCCTTCCCTTGATTCACTGCATTCTGATACATCTTTTTCCTTTCCTGCTTTTTACTTTGGTTTTGGTAGATTTTCTTCCCAGGTCTTGCTGCCTCACTTCGCTTTTCTCACACCTCCATATTCAATCCCTCTAAAAAACTCCTCTCTATCTTGCAGAAACAGCCTTACTGCTGTGCTCAGCCTTAGCTGACTTTCTGTGGTTTCTTTGCTTATCTAGAGAAACGACCTCCTTCGAAACAAGGATGATTCCATGACTCCCTCGGAAAACAGCAGTGATTTAAATACTGATAATAAGGTATGTTCCTTATTATTTATGCAATCACACAGAAGTGCTTAGTGTTTTCCAGATAAAATGTCATATTCAAAAGAAATAAAATTTAAGTCAGTAGATATTAAAAATGGTGACTCAAATAGCACATCAGGCCCACTCTCCTGCCTCACAGCAGTAATTACCAGACACCTGCTGGGCACAAGAGACTTGGTGAGCAATTTTAGAGTAGGAAGCTGATTGAGAAAATCTTTCTAATCACCATCACATGGTGGCTGGGTTACAAGGAATCAAAGCAGTTATTTGAAAACTCTTTTAAATTTACTTGCGATTTTTTTCCCTCAGTAACCTGTAAGCTTCAATAATAACTAGGACAAAATCTTACAGGACACATGGAAAGATGACAATGGGTCAAGAGAGTGGATGGACTATAAAGCAGTGAAACAGGACTCACTTCCATTTTTCACATAAATAACTTTTCTCTTGATAAAGAATATTTTTCTTATACAGCAATAAACCATTCTCAGGATTAGGATTGTGCTGTACTAGTCACTATTTGGATATGTATTCTTTCTAATGGTTCCTGTTCTAAATCTAAAGACATGTAAGGAAGAAAGGAGTGCATTACATATGTACAACTGAATTGTGGACATTTTGTTTATATTTTAGCAAAAAAGTGGAAAGTTTCCCTTTATGACATTGAGTGGCAGAAATCACACTGATGCCATTAACATTTACAAGAAACTTACTTTAATTTATACAATAACCAATTGTTATCCATGAAACTCTTTGGAGTGATATGCTAGCAGCTATCCCAAGGAAGAATTTCTGGAGGTACTTAGTAACTTCTTTGAAACATAACTGGGTTTGTGTAACTAGTGGTGAATCTCAACAACCTGCCGACTTTCAGAACCAGTTTTCCCAGGTGTTATTTTTGTGAGCCAACCAATCTGTATTGTCTCTCTTCTACATACAAATAGAATTTGAAAAATGTTACAGCTTTTCAATAATATTCAATAATATTCAATGATTTATTTTCACCAGCTTACACACAGATTCATCAGGCTGTCTCTGGCACAACTTGCAATGATTTTATCTGTCACTTTCACTGCCCACAGCTCCTGTTTGAATCTGAAGGCAGAGTCCGTGTGGAGATGCATGAAGATCATTGTGTCTTCATCATTGAAGGGGCAGAAAAGGAGGATGAGGGAGTGTACAGAGTTATACTTAAGAATCCAGTTGGAGAAGATAAGGCCGATATCACAGTCAAAGTTATTGGTAAGTGAAGGAAAGAAACAACCAAAGCATGAAAGAATCTTGAGTTTGCAGAAACTCACCCTTCTCTAAAACTGATTCAAGTTCTGACTTTAGGTTTAGAAAAATGGGAAAGGATCCTAAAGAGAGGAACATTATCAATCATAAATCTGGCAGGAGTGTTTTTTCAGAGGTAGTTGCCTTCTGTGTGAAAAGTTAAGGGAACAACTGCCAGCAGTAATCCATGTATTTCCTGTTTCAGGTGATCCTATCATTTTATGGATGACATTCCATTCTGAAGTATATGCTTCATGCTTGTCTGAGATCAGAAAAGTTTCTAGTCATTTTGTTGTGGATTATGTTTTTAAGCAGAGATTACTTCATTCTATAAGCAGTAAACAGTTAATGGAATAAAGAAACATAATGTATCTGACCAAAGATAAACAGATTGAAAGACTCTTCAATGAGTCACAAAAGGCCTGGGAGGAATATGATTCTGAGGCAGTAAATTTGATAAATTTTTCATAATATTTAATTTTCTGGCACACATAACAAAAGGACAAGTTATAAACAAATTAGAAATGATAAAAGAAAATTACTTTTACCTACAGTATTAAAATTTAGAATTGCTTGGTAAACACTAAGTTTCCTTCCATCTTTTATAAACACTAAATTGGGATATTTACTATGAATATCTCCAACGTGACATAATATGTGAGACATGCAGTCATTGTATTTTATAAAGTTTATTTCAGAGAAAATAGGAAACCCTGGAGCAAGGCTCATCTTACAGAATAGAATTACCTCATTACCTTACATTTTTGCAAAAATTGTATTATGTCTGGGAAGAAAAAGGGAGCTGAATTCTCAATGGTATTTAAAGGAAACCAACCTAACAAAGAAGCATCAAAGAGCAGGCTTCCCTTTAGATTAAGTTAATACATTCTGGTTGTACCTATTGTTTCTGTCTGACAAAGCTGTATCCCAGAATCACAGAATAAACTTGTTTGGAAAATATTTCTGCTATCATTAAGTCCGACCTATGGCCGAACACCACCATGTCAACTAGACCAGGCACTGACCGCCACATCAGTCTTTACATAAACACCTCTAGGGATGGTGACTCCCTTGGCTGCCCATTCCAAAATCTAATCACCCTTTCTGTGAAGAATTTCTTCCTAATGTCTAACCTAAACCTCCCCTGGTGCAGCTTAAGCCTGTGTCCTCTCATCCTGTTGCTGGCTGCCTGGGAGAAGATGCCAAAACCCACGTGGCTATACCCTCAGGTAGTTGTAGAGTTTCAGGGAGTAGTAGAGAGCAATAAGGTCCGCCCAGAGCCTCTTTTTCTCCAGGCTAAACACCCCCAGCTCCCTCAGCTGCTCCTCCTGAGACTTGTGCTCCAGACCCTTCACCAGCATCATTGCCCTTCTCTGGATGTGCTCCAGCACCTCAGTGTCCTTCTTGTAGTGAGGGGCCCAAAACTGGGCACAGGGTTCGAGGTTTGGCCTCACCAGTGCCAGGTGCAGGAGGTCAATCACTGTCCTGGTCCTGCTGGCCACACTAGTGCTGATACAGGCCAGGATGCCATTGGCCTTCTTGGCCACCTGGACACACACACTGGATCATGGTCAGATGCTGTTTACCAGCACCCCCAGGTCCTTTTCCACTGAACCATTTTCCAGCCACTCTTCCTGCAGCCTGTATTGCTGTAGGGGCTTATTGTGGCCAAAGTGCAGCACCCAGCACTTGATCTTGTTGAACCTTATGCCATTGGCCTTGGCCCATGATCCAGCCTGTCCTGGTCCCTCTGAAGAACCCTCCTGCCCTCCAGCAAATCGACACTCTAACTCAACTTGGTGTCATCCATGAATTTGCTAATGATAGACTCAATACCCTCACCTAGATCATCAATAAAGACATTAAACAGGACTGGGCTCAACACTGATAATGGGGGACACCACTAGATCGATACCATAGAGAAAAAAAGTGTTAAAAATATTTAATTTACTTGCATAAAGAAATTGAAACAGTAACACCTCTCTTTCATTCTCACACTTTCTTCAGATGTTCCTGACCCTCCAGAAGCTCCCACAATCAGCAACATTGGAGAAGATTACTGTACTGTGCAGTGGCAACCCCCTAAATATGATGGTGGGCAACCAGTACTTGGTAAGGAGTCCTAAAACATGAAGTCCCCTGCAGCTTTGCATATATTTTTTGCTGCTCCTTTGAAATGGCACAGAAGTGTTCTCTTTGTTTAGACATAAGGAAGGCTGACCCTCAGATAGGAGCTATTCTGATGCGTTGAACCTTCAAACCGGTCTAGGTTCTCTCTCTCCAATTTTGAGGAGAGAGTGCCCCCTGCCTGTGCGATTTGAGTCAGAGAAGTATTTCAGCAAACAAGTTATGAAGCACGAAAAGGTGATACGAAAAATAGCTAAAGCTAAGTATTCTCATTCAAGACCGAAACTTTAGGTCAGTAAACAGGACTTTGTACTTACCTAGGAATATCAAAACAGATCTGTGGCCACCTCAGTCATCAACTCCAGACATCTGCAATCTCAGGCACTCATGCAATACAAGTTTTATTGAGGAAAACTACTTCATAATACTACTTCATAAAAACAGTTCAATCATTTTAGCGACCTTAAAATCTGTACTAAAAATTAGAGTGCAGTTACCACGTGACGCAGGAAATGAGCCAGCACAATCAAGATTATCACTGACACCATTTTAAGTTCTGCACTGTGCATGGTGAGTTTTAGATAGAACTCTTTGATCCTCAGAAGAAAAAGAAAATAATGCAGGGTCTTGACTAATTTTAGGGGGAAAAATCCTCTGGAGTCCGTATCTAGCAATTTGTTTAACAAAGATCTCTGGAGCTTGAGTTTCTTTGGAAAAAAAATACATTGTAAGCTATATGGACTCCCATGCGGATGCCAAGGCTAGAAATGTCTAAAATTCTTTTAATCCCCTGAATAGCATCTGGAAGAGAGAGTTTGTATTTGCTTTTGGATGTTTGGACTTCATTAATTTCCACAAGATCTATCTCATTTAAGTCAAAGAATTCACCTGTGCAGGAATAAATAAGGTACTGCTGGGCCAGTGCTTTGTGGTATCATGTATTCTGACAGGAAGCAAGCAAGAAGTCAGCAGTTTAAAATACTATGTGCAAAGATATTTACCAGTAGCTGTGTCATTAGCACAGGCAACCCCCACCTCATTGACTACACAAAGCCCATGATTTTGTTTTGTAGAGATTTTAGGGCACATATTTCAAAAAGTTCTTTGCTTTGCTTTCACTGTCAAAAGAAGGATTTTTTAAATGTCCCACTAAAATCCCTTTTCACCACCTGAGGAGGTTTCTTAGCACAGGGCTGCACTACTGGTAGAGCTCCAATAAAACACCTACAGCAGGGGGAGAGGAAAAACCGAGATGCAGCACTACCCATTCAAACAGAGCTTTAAAAGCAAGTTTAAAAGGCAGGGGGGAAAAGGCATATGCATTCTTATCTGTCTTCATATTGTTACAGATGGCATTGTAGGCAGTCAGATACACTCTTTATTAGTTATATCCAACAGATATAGAAAAGAAATTCACACCCCATCTTCACCTTTCCTGGGGTTTTGTGTGCTTTTTATATTACTAAAACAGTATCTTTAACTCTCACACATTCAGTGCGTTTGGGGAAATAATCTGCTTTACCAAATGTCACCAGTACGACCAGTATTGTCATTTTACCTCCTTTTTGCCTGTTTTTTTTAACTGCAAATATCTTCATTTCGACACTTATGTGCTTAACACTGCTTATCTATAATGGCAAAAAAACCCCCAGAAACTGAGTTGAAACTTCTCTCAGCCTCATAGACCCTGCTGAAGAGAGAAAAAAACAGGAACAGACCAAAGGAACCATAGGTTTTTTGCTTACAGCATTTAACTCTGAAAGCTACTGAAAACAAGCATGCTGGGATTACATCTCTATGCATTTAAAGTGATGATACAACCTGTCAGCTTAAAGATACTTTCACTACTCTTTTCCCAGAACATTCTGTAGACTCCCATGCTCTTTGGCATTGACAGGAAAGGCTGCTGATGCATGGTGTCTGTGCCTACAGCATGCCAGCAAATCAAATGTGCCTGTCATACTCTTCATCCCTTGAGACACCTTAAGTGTGAATCATAGTTCCCAGGTATACCAAAGAGACTTTTGCAACTTTGATAGCCACGACCTTGGTGAGCAGCAGGGACTGAATCACTCCCCTGCATGGCCCAATTATAAGTCCTTGCTATGGACTTTACACTATTGTAGCTGACCACTGCTACAGACATCTGTACAGACCTCTGTAGTCACGGGGTAGAAACACACCTATACAATACACTCAAATACATGGCACATGTACATGAGTATTCAGTGCATTCTCTGATTATTCATGCTGTAGTTAAAAGATGAGTAGCTTTCATAGCAAAGTTTGTTTAAAAGAAGCCTACGTGGATCGCACCCAGTCACGCTATCTGCAACACAGAGAAGTGGCAGAAATTTAATATAGTTGAATGGAAAGGAACAGTTCAGTAGCCCCTTGTAGCAGGTCAGCTGGAAAATATCAGGCATGTATGTTTCCAATGTGATATACAACCATCCTCCATATTAAGCATGAGGAATCACAGATTCCATTCCCAGTTTTGGGAAATGAGAAGTTTATCCTTTATACTGATAATCCAGCCTCACTTAGTCATTCTGGAAAACAGCATGGTAGCGTTGGAAAGGCTATGGATGTTGAGGGCGCGACGGAGAAGTGCTAAGACATGGATTCCAGGCATACAGGTGACACCTTAAGCTGTACTAGAGATTCGCTCTGCAGTGCACCCGGCTCTCTTTGTTCTCTGTTACCATACAGGCTGGCTTTCCTTCCCAAGGAAATCAGAGCAGGAAAAACAGTGAGTGGCCATATCTCACTCACTGTGGGGATGAAGCAAGCTGAGATCTGCATTGTCTGGGAAGCATTCTGCATTTCCACTACTTTGCAAAGAACACAGAGATCTAGCATCAGCTATTAGATAAAACAATAATTTAAAAAAAAAGGAATTGTCAAACTGTTCTTCCAATTAATTTTTTGTGGGGGATTGATGTTGTTAGTCAAGGTTAGTGAATTACAGGAGAACAGAAGAAAGAAATTAATTTTTTAACTCTATACCTCATCTTCTACATTTCAAGGAAACTTCTCTTTCACTTAAAAAGATTTTCTTTTTTCCTGCATGTGAGAGAACAATTTCCAGTTCTTTTACATCATAACAGCTGTTCTTTCCAGGCTATATTTTAGAGAGAAAGAAGAAGAAGAGCTATCGATGGATGAGACTGAACTTTGACCTTTTAAAAGAGCTAACCTATGAAGCCAAGCGAATGATTGAAGGAGTAGTTTATGAGATGCGGATTTATGCTGTGAATTCTATTGGCATGTCCCGGCCAAGCCCTGCCTCACAACCCTTCATGCCAATTGGTGAGTTTTGAGACTCCATGGTATTTCTAGGATAAAACCAAGACAGAAAAATTTTGACCTCTTCTCTACAACCGCTC
>NW_008239553.1:6461485-6477509 GCF_000691975.1 Corvus brachyrhynchos
TACAGCTAAAAAGACCGTGCTAGGAAAGAGGCTGTCAACCATCTCTATATTCTATATTTAATCAACCTTTTCCTTTGTAATGCTCCACTTCTCTATCTCTCATTCCTCTTCCTGAAGAGCACAGAGGTTCCAGTTTCACAAAATTGCTGATGAATTTTTAGTTATAATTAGAAGTGTGAGAGTCAAGCTGGATCTGGAAAGGAGAACTAATTGACAGAGATTTCCCTGTCCCTCTCAGCTTCTCCCATTCCCTTATGGGTGCAAATATCACAGTATCCCATCCAGTACTCCCTTAATCCCAGCCCTCTCCACAGCTAAAAGGATAGATGATTAAGAAAATATTTGAGGAATGATTTTCTATAAATAATCCTTCCCAGCACAGCAGTGCAGTGTCTCCTGTAGTCCCTGAGCAAGGAGCAAACTAAAGGAGTCCTCAGGAAGCCTGTCTGCTAAGATTTTTAGGGAGAAGACCCACAAAAATACAAATAGCTGGAGATTAAAATGACTAGAGTTTCTAACTCTACAAATAACAGCGAAGGGGGACAGCCTGCTGAAGGAGATAATGTAAAAGCAGATGATGCAGTGAAGGAGTCAGAAGGAAAGGCTGAACTGCAAGAAGGGTCTCTTAATTCTGGATTTCATACACACAACGGTTGGTCTGCAACAAAAGAGATCAAACAAGAACCATCAAGTGGAGCTACTGAAACAAAAGGTCCAAAGTTTTCATGGGATAGGCAGAGTTTTACTTGATTACTGATAAAGTTCACACTTACTTCTTCAGAGAAGAGGTTTGGGGTTTTGATCGTGTACTGTGTGGTTGTGTATGCTCCCAATTGCATTTGCCTCCTGTGTGCTGTCCTTGCTAACATGTGAATACAAAAATTTTTGGCAGTTACAGACATGAAATTAGGTGATATTTTTGTGTTTGTTTTTTTTAATAACTTTGGGAAATAAGATTGATTTCAATCAGTTCCACAATTTGTGAACCTGTATTTAACTAACTTTGTAAAATCTGTTATTTTGAAAAAGTTGTTTTCTGTTTGCTTTTTGGTATCGATTATTTCACAGTAACATTTACTTGTATTTTGGATCCTCTAGTAAGGGCTTTTCTTGATTATTTTTTGATTAGTAGATAATAGTCATGCTGCAGAAGACTGACTTTAGCTAGTGGTCCTCCTGAACTCTGGGCTTATAAAGAGCCATGACACACCTGTTCTGAAGAAATATGAAAAAGCTGTATCTACATCAAATTAAAAATTTTCAGTCCAAAATATTTTTCTCAAGTATGTCTCTGTTACAAATGCACAAATCAGAAGCAGTGTTTCTGTAAACAGGTAGTCATAACTTTTGGTCATTTTCTCCACTGTGTGAGTGAAGTGAAATTTAGCCACTGTGAATTTGGTCCTCTGACCATGTGAATTTTGTCCAGTTACAATGAGGGCGTAAGTACAGAATACAAAAGGTATGTATTTTCATTTCTAAACTTTTCTGCAGACTTATGATGACAATTTGACTCCCTTCTGCAAGTCTTCTCTTTTCAGTGGCTTCTCTTATAAGGGAGCATCTGTGAATAGAAACTACTGTCTTAACCACTTGTTCCCCTTCCTACTATAGGAGTCTTAGGCTGTGCTTTTATTAAATGTAAAGGTGTTACACTTTACAACTGAGCTTCAGGTAGATTTATTTCATTAAAATAGACAGTGGTACACAAATCACCTGTTAATCACTCCTTGTATAGCCTTTGAATTCTCATAGTTGTATTGCTCTTTCTCAGAATCTACTTCTCCATATTTCCTTACAGCTCCTCCAAGTGAACCAACCCACTTTACAGTGGAAGATGTTTCTGACAGCACTGTTTCCTTGAAGTGGAGGCCCCCTGAGCGGATTGGAGCTGGGGGATTAGATGGTTACATTTTGGAATACTGCAAAGATGGATGTAAGTAAGCATGAGTACTAGGCAGCAGCAACCAAATATTTTAAAAATGCTACAATTGCAATAACTTCACCTCTCTACACCACCAATAACATAACCATATCCAGCATGATCAAATTTTAACTCTAATCTGTGTCTAACATCCTGGCCAACCATCACCATACTCACTACAATGTGAGTGTAAACCATGGAAGTCACATCCATAATATCGTCTTCACAATCATCATAAACTTTAATACACATAAGTAACGCAAAAATATCATTGCTGTGCTATAGTCACTACTATACTTCTGTATCATTCATGAATTGCACATTCCTTGAAACAGATATAATAACATGATTGTGACAACATCAGTCATACTTTAAAGTAACCATTACCTTACGTCATTTAATACTTGTGCTGGTAATAAAGAGTGTAACAGCACCATATCTACAAAATTCAATGTTCTGTGATGCTACAACATAATACTCATGTCATAAAAGTCAAACAAATTTATAGTCACTTTAATATTGACGTTTTCCCTAACATTAGGCTCAATTGCCAGATAATCTAAACTAGGGGGTTTCCAGGGCATAATTTATCCAGAAATAACTTATAGTCTTTAATGAGACATCACTGTAGCATTACCAGATTCTCTATGTCATTGCAGAATGATTTTATCAGTCATATTTCTGCGCCTAAGAATAAGGAAGCACTAAGAATTCTGTTCTACTGTGTCAATTGAGAAGTAAATAATAAATTCCAACAGTTATGTGCTCAATTACTGTTTTCAGCATATGTGGCTCTCACCAATCTGTTTGGACAGCCACAGAAGGTATATGTACTCCAAGAAAAAAAATTAAATTAAGGCTTCCCTTTCTTGTTAAAGTTACTTCCAAAAATTCTCCCCCTCCCATGTAGTAAAAATAAATGTCAAGAAGTCCCTCAACTCTAAGCTCTATTAAAAAAAAAAAAAAAAAAAAAAAAAAAAAAAAAAAGGAACTGCCCAAAGATTATTCCCTTATCCTTAGCTATCTTGAATAACAAAGTGTAGAGATTCCTTAACTCCATGTGTACACATCTCCTCCATCCAGAGTTCTTCTTCCAACTTATTCCCTTGTAAGCACGGCATTGTAACTTGAATTCATTTTACCCTAACACAAATTTTCTTTCAACTGCAAACAAAGCATGGCTTTGGAAAAATAATGTATCATTGCAATATGCAAATACTGTTCTTGCAGCTACAGAATGGATTCCTGCTCTTCCTGGCCTAACTGAGCGCACAACTGCACTGGTTAAAGATCTGGTCACGGGGGACAAACTTTATTTCCGTATCAAGGCTGTAAACTTGGCTGGAGAGAGTGGAGCAGCAACAATAAAAGAGCCTGTTACTGTCCAAGAGATCCTACGTGAGTATCTCTACTGACCAAACCTTACTCATTTATTTCCTCTCGCCAAAATTCTGCCTTTATCTGAGAATAACACCCAAACAGCTCTTCCACTTTGATTAGGTGCCCAGTATCTTCTGACTCTGAGGATATCTCTACAACATCCAGGTCTTATATTTGTAAAGCAAAGATCTTAAAATAAAATTCTATTTCTTACTTTCAAAAATATGGACATTTCACCTCTTGCAATGACACTGTCAGCATCTGAGAGACATTTTTTTTATATTTACCTCTCTGCTTGAAAAGCTGCTACGTTTTTGCAAAATGACTGTGTTGGCTACGGCAAGAGATCTATTTACTTAATTGTTGTAGATTATTAGTTACCACCCTGTGTATCACCCAACAGCAGTAGATTCAAATTCATTTGACTGGAGTCCAAAAGACATCAAGAGCTGCTAATAGTGGATTCCTCAACCTTGGCTCACATGAAGTGTCTTCCAGAGTGTCACTGAGCCAATGTAAATAAAACAAAGTTTTACTGCATCTCAATACCAAATGGTCATGAAGACAGATACTGTAATTGTATGTTAAGAAATGCCTTATTTAAATGACAGGGAAAAAAATAAGGATCAAAAGGAGAATGTAGAAAGCTTTTCAGTGTAGATGAAAAAAACATGCAGTAAGGTCCCTTCTTTGTTAGTGAAAAGTTAAGATGCTACAATGAGATTCCACTGCATCCACCTCAAAGAAAGGGCTGTAACTGAATGACTGTGGAAAGATAAAGGAATCCACCAGTTGCTCTGCTTTCTGAGTATGTCCATAAATATCTCCAATTTACAAGGTGCTGCAGTATCAATATAGCAATAGATAATCACAATCTATAATTACTCTTTTTAATCCAATA
The DNA here is from genome assembly GCF_000691975.1 of Corvus brachyrhynchos. NCBI lineage: Eukaryota > Metazoa > Chordata > Aves > Passeriformes > Corvidae > Corvus > Corvus brachyrhynchos. Next base: position 6,465,691 of record NW_008239553.1, read on the forward strand.
CACCCTTTATCCCATCCTTTCTACTGAAATAAACAATTTCTCCAAAGAAACAAAGTCCACATAGAAGATTCACATCCAACAGAAGTTACCCAAATTTGGCATTTCAGATGTGACACATTTTCACAAATCCAGCTGTCATTGAAACATGCTCAGCTGTAAATATATATCTGAGACTTGATACTAAATTTATATCCAGTAGACAAATACATTTGAAACTACTTAGACACTGAGATACTCCCTAAAAACATGAACAGCGTTTGCACAATTCTTGTGCTTACAATTATCCAAGTCTCTTCTCTTCAGTCTTTTGCATTATTTGTGCTATATGAAATGTTGCATATTATCAAAAGCTTTGTATTTAGTGTACTAATGCTTAACTGCAGAGCGTCCCAAATTCTGGCTGCCACGCCACCTCAGACAGACTCTGGTGAAGAAAGTGGGTGAGACAATCAATATTGTGATTCCTTTTCAGGTATGTATCAGCCTCAATTTTGTCTTGGTTATTTACCATCACTTACCTAAAGTAGTTTCCCTAATGCAAGTTCCCATTGCTTCACTGCTGCAGCAGAATTACAGAAGTATGGCTGATGATTTGTTAAACCCTCTCAAACATTCGAGGAGGGGGAGGGAATCACTCTTTTTTCAGTCACTATTTTTTTATAGTCACAGTTTCTTCCTTAATCCCACCTTTTGGGGAAGAAGAAAAAGTGGGGTAAGTAAATCAAGCCCATTCTTCCTTACTGAACACAGGATGCACCTTAGAGAGAATTAGACAAAAGTGTAAGAATCCAACTAACTACTCTTCTGGAACTCAGGTATATGATGTCACTGGGCAACTTCTTCGGCAAAAAAGTGTGTGTTTTAATTTCTGAAAGGCTGACTGCAAAAACTAGAGTTTGCACATAAACAGAAGATCCCAGTTGGCCCTATGCAGAATCTGAGTATGTGTACAAAGAGCTTGGGCATTACTTTACATGAGCTGAAGGTATAAAAAACAGAGCATGATGAGGATTATCGAGGGTGCCTCACTAAGTCATGCACAAAACTGCTAAAATTTACACAGAGACTGACCTAACCAGTTACCGGCTCTTGGCATTTTCTAGAGCTGTACAGGCAACTGTCTGGCCATCTGTAAAACACCACATGCCTTTTTTCAGATGCAAGACTACAATATCAATAGAGTGCAAGAATTAGTGTGTGTAAGGAAATGGTTTTCTGAGAGACATAGCAAAAGAAATTGTAAATTACAGACTCTGGCTCTGAGAGACATATCCTCAGTAATAACAGATATATCACTTAATCAAGTCCTCAGTTAAAATTTCAAGACACTGAAATTTCTCTACTGTCCAGGATTGACATTTATGGAAATGTAATCCTGTTATTAGTGAAGAGCTTTGAAATTCTCATATAAAAGATGCTGGAGATACGCAAAACATTTTTTCCACAGGGGAGACATACATGAACACATCACTTACATTCTTTTGTTTGAGCAGTACCAGCAGGGGAGAAAAAATTATTGGAGCAAAATCTATGTAAGCTTAAAGGTACATGTCTTTTTGCCCTGTGGTTACTGGGTTACATGAAAAGTTGCTTTTTTCACAAAGATATATCTGATTAGTACACAATTGCAAGCCCATGCATGGAGTAACTTTCTTGAATTGCATGCTTTAATTATTTCAGCATGATCACAAGGCTATTTTTTGCTTTCACATTCCTTATCTCCAAAATTGCTAGAAAGACTTTTTCACTGATGTCTAGCCACACACAAAATTCAAGATTTGTACATCTGCTATTTCTGAGTTATGCAGTTATTAAAAAAAAAAAAAAAACAACTAAAAAACCAGATATTTTTCCTTCTTTGATGCCCAAGTTGAAGAAAAATTGCACAAATTTGACAAGCTGTCCCATAAGCAGGGGAATAAAGTTTAGCATTTTAGAGATTTGTGTCTTATGTCCCCTTGTGCTGGTTGTCACTGGGCAGAGTTCATTTTCTCCATGGAAGCCACTATGGGGTGATGTTTCGAATTGGTGCCAGAAAGACTATTGATAATTTAGGGGTATTTTAGTTGTTGCTGAGAGCAGTGCACACACAGAGCAAAGGCCTTTTCTGCTCCCCACAAGACTCTGCCAGGAAGGGAGGTGCGAAACCACGACACCCCCATATCACGCCCTTCCCAGCGTATCCAGCCGCCTCCTCTGCTGAGAGCAGCCTCGCTGCAATATTCCCAGAGATTTCCCAGTTCTTTTCCCTACTCCCCTGGGGAGTCCTAACTGACGTGTCCTCAGTTTCCTGGCCAGGGTAACATTTAGCAGCTAATCCAGAGCTTCACTTAATCCTGCCTCATCATTCAGCTGTTGCCAAACAAAATAGATAAAGACGGAGCTTTCCCTGACTTTTCCTCAGTGGGGACACTAACTGAGGTTTTGGCATTTCACTCTGTCATCAATTCTTCACAGAACTGTACTACGCTAATCTTAGGGATTTCTAGTGCTCCGTCAAATTTGGCCAAATTGAACCAACTGATTGACAAGTTATTTGAGTATCTGACTGACAAATCATGTGCTGGCATAAACTCTTGTCTCCTAAAGGGTAAGGCTAACAAAAAAGGCTAAAATCTATCCATCGACACCAGATTTTACTCTGAGAACAAAGCCAGAGGACTTTAATTTAATAAGTACTTTTTGAGTGAATTAAATCTGTCATAGTTTGAATTGCAGCTTTCACAGTACTAAGAATTGTGGCTATAGCTATTTAGAATATGTAAAAGTGATGAGCTTTCAAAAAAAGCAAGTCAAAAAGAACTTTTCCTTTACATTTTGAAAAATTTTAAGTGCCTGACCATTAATATTGCAGAATACTCTAAGTAGATACAATAGCTATGATCTAATGAAAGTGGAAGTCAGTGTCTTCTACTATTTACAGTCTCAGTGCAACCTTTCCAGTGACCTCTGTGGTCACTACAGTGAAATTCTATGAAATACATCGTCAAGGTATCCTGGGCTTAATGCTACTGGCAAATCTATTTAAATCTTTAGATCAAAATGTTCAGAAAAGAAAGTAAAACACTGTTACTAACCCTTTTTCTATCGAGTACATTAAGCAGGTGGAACATTCTGGTGAAAGGAAGAGAATCAACACATTCTTGCTTCAAAATCAACTACGTGGCATGCGAGGAGGGATATTATGTGCTATTAGTGGATAAAATTCACAATAGTGCTGAGCAGTCTTTTTGTCCATCATCTATATGTGAATATAAATATCTAAGAGCATTTAAATTCATTCTTCCCTGGCTGTGAACTCCCTGAAGTTTCTCTGGGGTGCTATTTAGCCACTCTGTCACTCACTGTTCTGTCTCAGATTATCTATTACAGATTGCAGAAATCCAACCCTCTGACATATGTATTAGGAACATGCTTTCTATCTGTTTGTGCTTTTCACAATCTATAAATATAAGAGTATATGAAAACCAACACTTTGAACACTTGCAATCCTTCACTGGCACTCACAGCGCCTCAAAAAAGGAGGTGCTGTGAGTGAACCTATCTGTTCAGCCATGGTACAACACCAGCAGCAACAATATTCTAATCAGTCTGAAAACCTGACAAGTATTTGTCTTGACAAAGTAGAAATTTAAACAAAGACCCACCAAACTATACTATTTAAGCAGATTATTTTTATTTTGAAAGCATTCCCTAGCCAAATTTTTCAAGGAAGATCTTCATATCACTTTACAATGCACACATATGTGGGACGTAAAATAGTCAGTTCTTGTCATGTTCACCAATAGGAACACATAGATATGGAAAATAAAACACAAAACAACTCAAATACTTTTACTTGTTCCAGAATTTCTACTATACATTCCAGCTGAAGAGAAGCCATCTCTTTCTCTAATCAGTTCTATGAAATGAGACCAGGGTAAAGGTACACTAGAACAGGACAAAACTATCTTGTATCTGTTATTTCCAAGCTACAGGCCTGAGGTGCTCTTAACTATGCTCCTTGGCAGAAAGCTGTAAGAAAATATTTTACCAGATAGAGAAAATGGAAGATCCAACAGCATTCCTCATTCAAGGTGTATATCAGCCCTGATGTAAAATAAATTGCATCTGATGAGTTCGAGAAGAGAGCCTCTATGAATGCATAGCAATTTCTAGGTGTTTTAGACATCCTTTAAGTATAATTTTGGACAGATCATGGCCTGAATCTTAAAAAAGGTGGAGTTTTTTTCCTATTACCACTGAAAAAAAAATGATGCTACACAGACTTTCTGAGCAAATACCAGACAAACCTGAAATAAAGGTGTAGCAATGCACAAAGATTCATTATTATTCTGACTACCTTTAGGCACCAAAGCCAAGAGTCTGAGTATCCTAATCTCCCCCTGTAGGCTAAGGGAAGAGATACAGTCTTTCAGAGTATGTTCCAGACACCCAGAGGATTGAGGAGCCTTTCGGAGCTGCTTTCTCTGCTGTTTACTGGAGGCAGAGTGTCCCGATTTCAGTGCCTTAGAGTTCAGTTCCAGGGCAGCCTAAGCAGAACTGACTGCTGGCTTGCAAGGTCCTGCTTTCCCCCACCACCCATCTGAACTATTCCAGGCCTGTGCTGCACTGTTTCGCTTTGGTAATCTGGCAGAAACTTAAAAACCCCCACTGAGTTGTTTTCTATTGGATTAACTATTAATACACTTAATAAATACATCATGGCAATTTTCTGTTTTCTTGGATTCCTTGTTTGGAGTTGTACTGTGGCAGTAGCACTCCAACAACTTTTGAAGAATTAAATAGTACTTACCATCTTTCCTGGAAATGGCTGGATGAGGGTGATGCAAACCACCGATATCTCACTGATTCCATAATGCCATCTTCCATGCGTGTAGCAACGCTGACTGCTTAAGCTGACAGTCACCAAAACTATTTTGCAGTGCAGAAAGAATTACACAGTAAATTTCACACCCCAAGACTGCAAGATGATAATAACTTTTCAAGACATCTTAAAAATGCCTAGGGACAGAGCATCAAATGTTTTAAGAAAGGGAGAAGAAGGGGAGCAGAGCTAATAAAGTCCTCAGGTGTGTAAGGGTTCTGCCAATAACAATCAGAACAAGTCAGATCACCTGTTGGCTTCACTGATGCCTGGGAAAGAGTACCAGACCAGCACAAGAATAGTATTTCTGGATTTGTTCTCAATATCTTTTCAGTTTCTAACTAAATGGCATCCTCAGAGCATGGTGCCACTAAACCAGACAAATGGGAGCAAATATTTGTCTGGAGAAAAACAGGAATTGTAAAGTATTTAGAGAGTTTACTATCTCAACTCTGTGTATTATATTAGACTTTCTAGATTTATAGATCACTAAGAGAAAAATGGAAATCCACTAAAGCCTAAAAAAATAAAAATTCCTTTTTTTCTCTCTCTTTAGGGTAAACCAAGACCCAAAATCACTTGGCTGAAAAATGGTCAGACTCTAGACTCCAAAGATGTGGGAATTCGGAACAGCAACACGGACACAATCCTTTTCATCAGAAAGGCAGAGCTTCATCACTCAGGAACATATGAAGTCACTCTTCAGATAGAAAACATGTCTGATAAAGTTGCAATAATAATACAAATCATAGGTAAGACTCTGACAACATCAGAATTAAGCAGATCATACAAAACAAAATAGTGGCCAGACTGAGGCAACCGAAAGATCCAACTACCTCAGAATCCCTTCTCTTTTCAATGGTTGCAGATGAGCAGGACAAGCTCAGAGCAGGGCTAGCATGTGACCTTATTTTCCTACTATATTTTCCCACCTTGAAATTATGTGTTCTAGAGACCTTCAGAGGATGAGGGATATTCTGTGAGCTCCATAGCTCTTCAGTGATTTTTTTCTTGCCTAATTTTATCCAGTCTGTATTTTCATTCAGGTCTAGTTTGAGAATCCAAACATCCTTTTATAAGGAATTTCAGTTTAAGTACATGTATCTATTTGTTTTGATTTGAGTCTGCCTCCTGACAATCTCTTTTAATGTCCATACAGTTTTGTATCAGAAAAAAACATGAATAATCATTCACCTTTTCCATGTTACTCATGATTTTATAGCCTTCAGTCACACTCACCTCAGTTAACTTTCTCAAATTTTAGACTCTTCATTTTGATTATTTTCAAACAGATGCCATTCCATATCTTTGATCATCCTTATCAATCTTCTTTCTACCACTCTGAGAGAGATAGAAAGAACTTGAGAGTTCTGGTGTTCTTAGGAAGAGCCATATTGCACTCAAGGAAGGAAATAGGAATCTTGGAATAGATGTACTCCTACAGGTTTTTTTTTTTTATTAGATAAGGATAGTGAAGATAAAATCATTGCCATAATATACCTCTACTGTTCCAAAAATTAGAAGGCACAGTCCCGTGAATTTGGAAAATTCACATGTAATGCCTTACTCTGTTAAGAGTGTCTAGTTAGTCTGAGGCTTATTCTCTATTCTTCAATTTCCAGTCTCTTTTCTAATGTCATTTCAAAGAAATGCATTGCCAAAGTTTCCATAACTTCTCTTGGGATTATGTGAGAGATATTCTGAGATCTTGCCTCCTTCTGAGATCTTTCATTAATGTTCAGCCAGAGCTCTTCTATTTCTCCTCATTACCACTTTTTTTAACATTCTTTATAACTGTGTTTATTTCTCTTTCCCCACACTTTCACACTATTATCCCAAATTTCTTCCACTGTATTAGTACATTTTTAGAATACGTGTTTTGGCTCAGCTCCTAATGTTTTGGAATTAAAAATTCTGGCTTTACTCTGCTTAAAGTTTTATAAATTATGTTGGCAGAACAGGTACGTAATGGTGCCAACAGCAAAAAAGAAAGGCATAAAAAATTGAAGCAAATATGTCTTAATACCAGCAGCTGCTTCTGCTCAAGAGTTCTGCAAGAGCAAAATAAGTAAATGGCAGCTAAAACAAAATAATCCCAAGAGTGCCCAGAGAAGCTGTGGCTACCCCACTCCTGGAGGTGTACAAGGCCAGGCTGGATGGGGCTCTGAGCAGTCTGGTCCACTGGAAGGTGTCCCTGCCCATGGCGGGGGGTTGGAACTGCATGATCTTTGAGGTCCCTTCCAACCCAAGCCATTCTGTGACTCAGGTAAGGGGAGTACTGCACCCTACACACTAAAATACCTTTCTAAAATTGGTTAGTGACTCTTGATTCTGGCCATTGCTCTTAGACCATAGCACCAAGTGTCATCCACCTATGGTTTGATACTGTAGAAAGTCAGAAAACCACATCCATCTACCATTGTCAAAGAGTTATTTCATATAGAAAATGAATGATTGAAAAAAAGCAACTAATCTTATCACACAGATAAGAGCTGGAGGACAGGCATTAACTTTGTATTTCCTGGGCAGTTTGTTCAAATGAATGGGAATATGTATATTTCATTTAATTAATGACCAAGAAGGGCTTGTAACATATGCAGATACTTCTCCAATCAGGGCATCTACTCTGAATCTTGATTCTGTTATTCTGTCATCAGAATTCTGTCAACTGCACTTTTTGTTCCCCAGATTTTATATTCTCTTGGCAAGACAGAAATATGGGTGATTCAGGCAGTCTTTCTGTACTCCTAGTGGTGCTTTAGGTGCTGTAGAACAGCAGGCTGAAAAGCCAACCAGGCTTTCAGAGACACAAGAAATTAATCAGTGATTTTTTTGAGGTGTCTTTTCACCAGCTAACTTCCCTTGGCAAAATCTGCTTGATGAAGAAGTAATGCTTGTGGCTTCAGACCCTATCTTTTTTTGGAGTAAGCCAAGAATGCGGGTAGCCAAAGGCTCTGCTGCTGTGATGAGTCACCTGTGAACTCCAAACAAGAGGAAACAACTCTGTTACTGCCATCACCTTCCCTTGCTGCCAAAACTGTTGCTGCCATTTACTCGGCAGACCAAAAAAATACGCACTTTTACTATAGGAATACAGTATTTATTAAATACATTTAGAAAGCTTTTAGATAATGAAATTATCTCCAATATCTGGAGGATACAGCTCCCTAAACTTCTTTCCCCCTCTACATGAATCAATAAATTATGTCTCGCATCATGCCTTCTATTGACCAAAGCAAACCTCAGTTCTATACTTACCTTTTTAAACTGGAATTAATTATTTTTGTCATGATGTATTATTTGAAAATATGAATTATAATTTATTTTTGGAAGATAATTCACACTTTATGTCTTCTTCCCATCTTATAAATTTCATTAGTTTGCAAAAATCCTCGGCTGAGCTTGTGCTGAGGGTAACACACAATCCTTCCTCAGATTATGAATACCCACTCTAACACCGTGTCCGACAGAGGAAAGTAATTTGGTACAGAAGCATCACTAAGTCTAACTTTTCCCATCGTCTATTCACAAGCTAGAGATGTACTGGTTAGTACTGAGAAAGAAATATTCTACCATTCTACAAAGAAATTTTGAATGGATACTCTTGCAGATTGCATTGTCTCATTGAACCAAAGATCAAGAATATAAAAACCCATGTAGCAAATTTATCCATCTCTACATGTTTTTAAAGTTGTTCTTCACATATATGCAGACAGATATGTAGTATGAAAAATTCTTCTCTGAAATCAGAACAGAGTAATTGGTCGCTGTGTAATAAAGATACACATCTAACAACACAAATAGGTTTTTTTTCTTTTAAGTTGTGATTCAAGTTAACAGCAAACGCATTTCCACATCTCCATAAGCAATGTTGCTCATTTGACAACACACTGCCATTCCCTACTTCAGAAACAGAGGATAAAATGAAGGAAGGCTTTACCTGGTTGGTGGCTGTTGAAAAACACAGAAGATGGCAGATTTTTCTCTGAAATGTTAGTGTAAGATAGGAACAAAGAGGATGATAAATGGAATGAGAGCCATGCATTCCATATCCCTTATCAGACATCATGCGGTGTTCTAGTTGGCACCACTTTGAAGGAGGACAGTAGGGGTCAAACGTAATTATAAAGCGGTTTTCAATTCCAAAGTTTGTCAGTGAAAAGAGAATTAGCACATTATGCTTTGATGTAGAAAGTCACAGTTCCCCTAATAACAAAGGCTGGTTTATTACTGCTTTGCATATCCTTCTTTAGGAATTGAATTACAAGCCACCTATAATTACATTCCTCTGTGCTTTGCTCATCTCAAACCTACATCCACCAGATTCTTACCATTTTCTTAATTTTTCCAGCTTAGCTACAAAATGGGGAGACAGTTTCCCTTCAGCTGTCTGGAATGATCTTGAACTATTTTTCACTCAATAACAAGATCAATTACCCAGCTCTCCCCAACAGGCCCCATAACTGTGTGCAACAACCTACATCAAAAAGGTGAACCGGTGTCCTCAAATTAAAACAGACAGAATTATTATTTAATAAATCTAATTTAAATCTTAGAGCATTTGACTGAACATGGTATAAATATGAATGATACTCAAAAAAGAAAAAAGAAAATTAAAATAATTTCATTCTATATTGTTTTTCTCTATATTTCCATGTATCTTAAAAAGGACACAGACTTCTGTATCTCTTTGAGAGTTTGTTCTTTTTCTAGTTGTTACAGAGAAATATCACCTAGTGGGCAAGCTAATAAGCACTGAGCCAAGAGGGAAAAGGTGTATTCCCAAATGGCTGGCCTTCCTCAGGGGGAAGGCACATAGCCCATCGCCCTGGTTGTTATAGCAATGTAGATGAATGGCCAAGAAATTGCATTGAGGCAACAAAGTGATAAAATTGCAGTTGAAGAGTTAATCACATCCATCCAAACAACGCAAACTTCTTATTACACTTTAAAGAAGAGTTTGTCTGGTTCCCATGTTACTAATTCTAGTGTGTTGTCTATTTCTCAGTAGGATTCAGGCCTCTCGGTAGAGTATTAAGAGGATTTTTGAAAATTCCCCAAATTTCTTGTTTACAGTTTTAACTTCATATAAATGAAATGTGTTGCTATGAAATGTTATAGATTGCTATCAGGCTCTGTTTTCTCTCCCTGCATGGAGAAATGACAAAGCTCTTTGGATCTTGAACTAAAAGCTAAGGTGTTTTTTTATGTCTCCTCTGCAGACAAGCCTGGTCCTCCTCAGAATATAAAGCTTGTAGATGTTTGGGGATTTAATGCAGCCCTGGAGTGGACACCTCCCCAAGATGATGGCAATGCTCAGATCTTGGGCTACACAGTTCAGAAAGCTGACAAAAAAACAATGGTAAGAACTTGGGCTGGGTCTTTGTATGGAGTTAAACCAGCACCTGCTCTGGGAACACAGAGACTTGAGGGAAATGACTGAATTCATGACTCTCAGCTGTGTGTTCGAGGTGTCCTATGGCATCTCAGAGGCAATTAAACATTGAAAAAGAGAATCTAAAAAAAAGCCCAAAAGGTGAAGGATAGAACTGCATTAAATGCTCAGTAGAAAATGGAAGAGAGATCAAGCATGTGCAGTCTCTGGTGGTGACTGCATAGACAGCTCTACTTAGAAGGTAGAATTATACTTTTTATTTGGAATTACATTTTTCATAAATGCGGCAAAAAATTGAAGGGGAGGGAGGAAGAGCTAGACTCGAAGTGAGATGCTGGGCATACCAGGGTATATACTGGGAGAGGTACGTATGCCAGTCAAGCCAAAAAATGTCTTTCTCATGGAAGACCCCATTAAGTAGTCATGTTCTGAGTACATAACTCATACCAGATTCCCCAGATATGGGTATGGCTAAAATATGGTAGACACTTGGGGGACATTTTTCCTCAAAATGCAAGTATTCAAACATCTATCACACCGCCAGAATATAAAAGTAAGAAAATAGATCAGCTGATCTTCCCAGGAAGCAACATAATATTCATTTCACAGGTTAGTGTTAAATACCTGTCTGCCTGTCTTTTCCTTGTAGCAAAAAGAATCTCTCCATACCAAAACTAGCACCATGTCTGACCTCTCATAACATCTCTCTAAACAGTATAGTCTTGTTACAGGAATGGTATACTGTTTTTGATCACTATCGTCGCACAAACTGTATAGTGTCAGACCTGATTATGGGAAATGAGTATTTTTTTCGAATCTTCAGTGAAAATTTGTGTGGATTGAGTGAAACTGCTGCAACCACCAAAAATCCTGCCCATATCCAAAAAACAGGTAACATATTCTTCAAAACAAAGATCACAAAAGCCACTAAGTACCAGAAGTAATACACTGGCAAATGGAAAATACAGTCTTACCAGCTGCACCACTAAAGATATTTTCATTATTTAGTAACTAGCACTTATAAAGACTTTGAGCATCAAGAGCCCTTATCTAGGCAGATCTCCTGTACTAATACAAATATCAGTTAAAAATATTTAATCACACAGTCTTCCTAAACTATATTATCTTAAGAAAATAATACAACTGGGGGATTATATTTATATTTTGGGGTTAAAAGTTGAAGATGTCTGTGGTGAAGACTTTCCCTGCACACGTATGGCTATCATATTTTTAACAGAAGCTGAAAACCTGTGATTGCCAGGACCTTTCACCTTAACTAACACATTAAACATGAGACATGTTTTAGAATGAAATGTATTTAAAGACTTGTTATATCACACATGCCAAAAGCTTTGAAGCTTCTTTAAATCATACAGGCAAAATAAATGACAAATAGATTGTACACAAGTCAGCAGAACTGACAACACAGTTCTTACTATTTTGTTTCTTTGAATTGCAGGCACCATTTACAAACCCCCCAGTTACAAAGCACACGACTTCTCCGAAGCTCCTAAATTCACCCACCCCTTGGTGCACCGCTCTGTGATTGCGGGATCC
>NW_008239553.1:6477719-6488000 GCF_000691975.1 Corvus brachyrhynchos
CGCGCTGTGATTGCGGGATACAACACCACACTCAGCTGTGCTGTCAGAGGAATCCCCAAGGTACCCCTCACAACTGTCACTGAGATTGCTGCAACAAGCCACGGGCTGCCCTAGAATTCCTGTCAGTTCTGCGTGGCTGAGTGTGGCATGGCTGTACCAAGGAGAAGCAGAGGGCTCCCAGCCATGTCCCACCTCGCTCACACCTGAGGCTGCGGCAGAGAGGGGGGCGAATGTTCGGGTGGGTCTGTGCAGAACCGGGGGGGGCAACACGGTGAAGGAGACAGAGGGAAGGGCAGTCACTGCTTGTGGTGACACCACACCACTGGAAATGTACCACAGCTGCATAAAAACGACTCACTGGAGAAGGTAAACAACAACGAAATGATCTCACAATCTATACTTTGCTCTCTTCAGACTTTGAAGAAAACAGCAGCTAAATGTCATATACTGTTCCATTAACCAAATGATACAGAGGAACAGCGGGTTTTCTGTTACACCAATGCATCCACATAAGTTTTTGAGAGTCTGAGCTATTTTGCAAAACTAACTAGAATAAGGTCTGGTCTCATGTGAAGTTTTTTTGTGGGGTGTTGTTGGTTTGTTTTTTTAATCTTGCAGGAATATTTTCTCATTCTAAATATATTTATTAAAGTCCCATCAAAGACTACATAAAGATGTACTATTTTGTTAATCAGGAACAAGCTGTTAAAATTGTATCAGCTAGGAGCTAAATTTAGACTTCTCAGAAAAGGGAAATAAGATTTTTGTCTGCAGTGAAGGAATTTACCATATTGTGACATAACTTGTTATAAATTTAAATCAGTACAATCCCTTCACCTCTGGTTGCTTATTTTCAGCATCTTTCACTACCTCATATCTGTGCAAGGATCTGATTGCTACAGAGCAAAACATGTAACAATCACTCAGAGTCCAAATTAAAAAACAAAAATCATTTGCTGAAGTTCATTGGATGAAGAAGGAGCTCCAGACAAAACTCAAAAATAAAAAGGAAGCATATCCATGTAAACAGCTTCAAAAGAACAAGAACATTACAGAAGAAACACCAGCAACTGTAGGCAAAATCCTCCAGTAGCTGCCTCAGCTTAGAAATGACAGCGTTAGTGACAATATTCCCTCTTGGTTAACTGACATTTTTGTGCATCTGCATCCACTTCATTTGGTTTCCATGGTTTTATGAAGATTCTTAAAAACCTTCTCAGTTTTACAGCTATTACTGTACAGTAGTGGCAGGCTTTGGAATGTAGGTGTGCTAGCTTGTCCTTCCACATTAGCCTGAAGGATACAAGCAGTCCTCAGCCTTCAGGACACCTAATACTCTTAAAGCAGCTTTTCCAGATATCTTTTTGTACTTCCATTGCCCAAATTAACCTTGATAAAATGTTTCCATACCTACTTCAGTACTCTTCCAAAGGTCTCATTCATAGAGAGTAGCTTATGTGAATGGAGGTTTCCAATTCTGAGTAACTGTAGATTCTCAAGCACACCTCAGGATGATCTGTATGGCATGGTAAAATTATCACTTCAGGCAGAGACAGTACTCATGCCCTGCCAGTAATGAAGTATAATAAGAGACATATACCCAAAAAGATAAAGGGGCTATAGAGAGACAAGGAAAAAATGTTAAGGCAGGCAAAATTCCAGCTGAGATCTGCCAAGAAAATTGGGATGCACTGGATTGATATATCACAGGTCAAAGACCAAATTGATACAGTAGGTTTGAATGCACTCTATAAAACCAGTGCAGTAGTTTTGAGGTTTATGGATGAAGAAACAGAAGACATTAATTCTGAAAGAAAAACAGTTAAATGCAAAGCTTGGTCTTCTATTCTTTAAAGACTGTTTCTTCACTGTATGTACTAATGAGCTTGAAATAACAAAAGCAGTTTGCTTTATATCAGAGTTTTCATTTTCGAAATTTCATTTATAAAAATTAAAGGCACATTTTCAAGTACTGGAAACAAAACATAAAAGCTTGAACTGGTATAGAAGCAACAACTTCATTCCACAGCAGAAGCCAACAGGAACTTCATTTTTAAATTCCTGAAGTTTCTAAAGATACACTAGAGGGTTTGGAAAATGCTTTCCTGGACCAAACTTTGGCATCCCAGTTTGGCCACCCAGCATCTGTAGACTTTTATGACACTTCTGTTCTAATGAGCTGTGAAGCTTAATTCTCCAAGATGCTTGTAGCATTCAAATACATTTTAATAAGCACAACTAAATAACTCCTAAATGAATGAATTTGTAGACAGTTAATAGGGTTGGGTTTTAAAATTGCAATAAAACAGGACACAAACCTACATTTTCTATATGCTATTTGTGAGTTAATGGAAATATTGAACTTTTGAATTATTGGTCTCATGAATTTGTACTGAATGAGATGTTGTTGAAAAACTATTAACCCTGCTTTGTAAATAGCCCTAATAATACTATTTAGCCTTTAGTGGCTACATTAAAGCTGCAAGATCGAGTGTAAATCTTCCATTCTCTACCTTCTATTTAAAAAATCTTCTTTTTTGTTCTGCAGCCAAAGATATTCTGGTTCAAAAACAAAATGGATCTCTCTGGGGATGCCAAATACCGCATGTTCAGTAAGCAGGGGGTGTTGACCCTGGAGATCCGGAAACCCACTCCCTTTGATGGTGGCATTTACACCTGTAAAGCTGTGAATGAGTGTGGTGAAGATGAAATAGAGTGCAGACTGGATGTCAGAGGTAATCAGATTAATCCTATGGATAACCCTAACACTGCAATGAAGAGAGAGTAACGGGTAGTTAAAAAAAAATAAAATCATTGTTCCCCTTTATCTAACCCTGACTTTTTGGGTGGTATATAAAAAGTTTGTTACTTACGTGCACCAGCAAGATTTTTTTTTCATTCTGAAGCATTATGATAGAATTAGGTTACTTGCTAGGTAATACAGGTCTGGTGGTGTACAATTATTGCACTTCTGACTTTATATTCCTAGAGCAGATACTCAGCAGTGGAAGGGGGAGGTCTTTCTACAAACACTGCATTGAGGATGACTTTATTAGACTTTGTGCTTATTCCATAACTGAAAGTTTTAAATCAAGTCAGTGGCTATTAGATATATGTAAAAGGTAGTGCATCACAAATATTTTTGGAGCACTGACAAATTATTTCATTAGTCAAAAGGACCAGGAACAAAAGTCACATGTTTATTACACAATAAAAAAATATCAAATATTAAATATTTTTGGTAAAGCTGCCAATAAAGTATCTATTTCTGAATACAAATGTATGTAGCACTACTTTAAGTGCTCAAACCCAGCAAAAGCTGCAAAAGTGACCTACATAGCAGTAATTGATGGAAATCCATTTTCAGCACAGCAAGCCTGAAGGTATTTCTACACAGTACTGAGTTGAATGTTTGACTCAGTGCTAAATCAGGAATGTGCATCCAGTGCACCTTGCAGTGCTGGGTACCAATACCTTCAGGGCTCAAAGATTAAATTTATCATCATCTGAAGCTTGCTTTAGGAACATTAAATCTTCTTAGAATCATCAGATAAAAGCAACTACTAGAGAGCATCCATATTTCACCTTCAGTACCAAGTCTCAATTTAAAATTAGCATTCTTTAATGTCTGATAATATCTTCAATTTTTTTTTCATTCTCCAGCACCTCAGTAAAACGCTGAGTCACAGTTTATCTGCAAGTCAAGGTAAGAAGCAAAATAATTCAGCTGGACAAAGGAGCAATGACTGTTTGAGTAGATATATGAATAAAGAATCATTAGATATTCATGGTAGAGACTTTTTAGAATGTTTATACAGTTGGTGGGGGTATGTGTATTTGTTTTGATTTCTGTTTGTTTTTTCAGTAGTCAGTATTTCATGGGTCTCCACCTCTAATACACTGTGCCAGTGTAAAAATCTGTAGGAATAACAGAATACTTTGTTGTCATTTTTTCTTAACTCGCTACAAGCACTCCCTCTAAGAGACTGTTATTTATTAAAGTAGGCCTAACTAATATCAATAATCTTGCTTCAACAAAGAAAGCATAGTTAAAATTGAAATGCATCTGGAAGTGTAGTGTTCATTTTAGACTTTAAAAGAATGAAGTAGTATAATAGCAATCAGGTAATGTATTTGACAATAAATCCTTCTCCCTATTCTCTGTCTCAGCATTAGAATGGAACTGGAAAAGAAGAAAAGTGAAGAAATTAATGAAACATAATTTCTGCTCATTTAGGAGTCCTGCTCATCTTAGAAGTCACTTAATACATATGTACAAGGAGGCAGCAGTGTCTTGTAATGTCCTGCTTACTCGGTGTGTTTTCAGACAGTATTTCCTCTTTTCATGTATCTGTTGTAGCTATATTGCCCTTGTTTCCACATGAGGAAATTGAAAGAAATAATATACTTTTCCCCCATTACATATATAAAATATGTATTTAAAAAAAACAGTAAAATTATGTAAAAATGGAAAAACCCTAGTCCTTTCCTAATGTCTGAAACAAGCATAAATTCTCCAACTCTACTGTTCACTCCATTTTCTCTTTGTAGAACTCTGACATTCTTCATAAGAAACAAGTAGCTCAGAATAATGAAGCAGTAAGATATTATTTACAGTGTTTAATCATTATACTCATCTCTGTACAACAGAATGTAACTTTCATTCCTACTGTTTTTACTGTCAGTGAGGGCTTGAAATATCCACTGCTTGATATTTCTGGTTGAAATATCCGAGCAGAACTGTGTCCAAAACACACCATTTGGGAACCACTGGCTACAGCTACTGTTCTGCTTTTTATAGAAAATAATTTCCTTGATAATCACTCACTACTTGTTGTCTAGGTTTTAAAAAGACACCAGCATAGAATTCCAGTTATTAGATGGTTTTTGCTACCAGTCAGAGACATCACACGAATCCACAAGGATAATTTTGCACGTCAGATGAAACAGTGAAAATTCTAGCAAGGAAGATTATTTGCACGAAAATAAAAAATTTTAAAGCAAAAGCTTGGAATGAATGTAATAAACTTACTGTCATAACTCTCACTGAAGGTTTGTGAAAGGCTATGAGTGATATGTAAGCATTTTTGCACAAGATTTTGTCTAAGCAAATGCCACAATAGCATTTCTAGCTCCTCACTTACAAGTCTGAAGAGTATTTGGGGTAGTTTTTTTCCAGACCCGTGATAGCTGTTAGTTTCTGGCTGGAAAGTACTTTTTAATGATCACAGTACAAGAGACAGTGGGAAGATGATATTAATCCAGGCAGCATTGGCTTTTGGAAGAATCTACACAAAGGAACTGAAGTAATACTCCTCCCCTGCCCCCAACATGCCACTTGGGATGGCAAAGCATGTCTGACACAGCGTGTTAGTTGTATTAAACTAGCAAAGACATCTTCATAAATAAAAGCACTGATGGGCATGAAATGTTTACTTTGATTATTTCATTATGATATCAGAACAAAAAAGGATACCCTCTAAAACCAAAGCCAACTTATTCCAGGTTAACACTTGTCTGTTGCACATTATTATTACTCAACAAATAAATAAAATTTAAAAAGGAAAATATGCAGCCAGGTTTGCATTGTTTTGTGCTTACATTTTCTGAGCAATGCTATTATTTAAAAAATAAGGCACATACCACAAATAAAAGACAGAGATGACCCCTATTCTAAAGAACCTATGACCAGAATGCAGTGGACCAAGAGGACCTTCCCAGCATCTGTGGGACAATGTGTATTGCAAAGCAGTGACTGAATTGCAATAGTTGGAGTCTCATTCCTTAGGGCCTTCTAAGAATGCCGCACTAGAAAAACACAAACTAGTTTTAACTTTCAAAATTTCCAATGACAATGAGCCAAATGCAAATCCAAAGCATTACAAAAAAGAAGCACTAACTCTACTTAGGTTTCTAAAAAGTCTTCATAAAAATATTAATTCTGAATTCCAAATGCTAACCACTCCTCACACTGAAAAGATGAAAAGGGGGAAAGTGCACCTGCAAAGTCTCAATTTCCTGTAATTATTTCTAGAAAGGTGTTTATAAAATGGTAGGTGTTTACTGATGTTTTGCCAGCATGTAATATTGTCATTTATCTGTTCCATGGCTGACACAGATCCTAAAAGTAGAGTCACTGATCACATTAATTCCATGCTGGTAACAAATAAATGATTAAGTGAATAACCTTCGTCCCAATCTGATTAAAACCACATACACTGAGTAGCTTCTCCCAAACCTAACTGCTTAAGAACAACAAAGTATCTCCCAATTTTTCCCCATCACATCTGAAAAGACTACTTGATGAAAGTTTATGCTATCATTTCCTGGGTGAGATCTCCTCTGATGTAAAATCAGATGGCCTTATCTCTAAATGTCATGGCAAATATTCTTACCTTGCAGTCATTTAATCATGTTAGAAGTGTGCAAGGTAAATTCAATAGTAAAAGAAAAAGTTAACAGAGGTCAAAAAGTTTAAAAATTCCTACATAGCAGCATTCTCTTTCAGCACATTAAGTGCCTTTCACAGCTGACAGCAATTCCTTTCAAAAACAGCAGTCTGGCTGAAGTCCTGCCAGTAGTTTTCCCCACCAAGAGAAGAAAAATCTGTTAGTGTTCAAATAAAAGGACCCTTCCATGTGAAAAGTATATGTAACTTAGATAAACATAACCTCTTCAGGCTGGTTATTTCTATCCAGTTGGATGTGGAACTGACTGTAACTTTTGATGCTTCCACAATTTCAATTTAAATCCTACCAATTCAGGCTGCTGGCTGCCTGTTCAGTGTACATGCCTTTCCTTCAGACTGTGAATTATATACCAGATGGAAATACTTGGATGATTTGAATTAACATGCGTAAGACTCATCTGAAGAACCAGGGTGTTGCAGAGCATTACTAAAGCCCAGTGCTTCACTTGAGCTAAGAAATATCAACTCTAAAATATTATGACAAGAAAAAGCACTTCCAGTACTCCTACTAGCCCAGTTCTCTCAGGGTGGCATTACCTGCCAAACCAACCCTCTGCTGACACTTCAGCCTAGGACAGCACACATTTCACACCACAGCATCAATTCTTTTGTTTCATTCGGGTTTTCAGCACTGTCGTGTAAATACTCTAAGTAAACACTATTTACTTGCTCCTGGCAGTGGGAAGCTTCATGGAATACTCTTCATAAAAGCCACCAGCTGGAATTAAACTGTCAAATGCAAACAAACCTTATCTGAGCACCTTGTTTCCATGAGATTGCCTTAGTCCTCAAATGCTGACCATTATTCTGTGAGCAAATAACGATAGCAAAATGAGTTAATGGTTGACCATTACTTCTTAAAATAAAAATGAAAAGAGCCAAAGAGCTGCATCCTGCTGCAGCACCAGCTCCCCCTTCAGTGCCAGGAGCTTCCCCACCCACTCGTCAGCTCTTGGTTTGAGAGATTATTGCTCAGGCCTGTAAGGCCTGAAGAAAATCTCTCCAAATTGTGGTGTGAGCATAGCGGATTAAGGTAAAGCTGGTGAGTTTCCTCCTTTTCCTCTTCAGCAAGCTTATACAGAAGCTATCAAAGGCTGTGTAGGAGTTAACTGATGGTCCCCCATGGAGATGATTATTTTTTCCTATTAACAAATAAGAAGTGGATCAGTTGAAGCTAAAGAAGGAAATTACAGTTATGTCCACACAGAAGCCATGACAGTGACTGCTTGGCAGAGCTTCTCAGGTTGCAGCCTATTCTGTATTCTGCTATCACAGATCCGTGACTATTACTTTAAAATTAGCAGGCATATCTGAGGTAACAGCTGCAGAATAAAAATGACTGTTGTTCCTTTCCTGAGCCTTAGTTTTCTGACTGGTTGATAAAAATGTCAGGAGTATTTCATTCCCAAGTCACTGTAAATCCAAGTATATGCTCTAGTACTAAAGCTACTCTTGCAGAAAGGCTGCCAACTCCTAGTACATTTTTATACCATCCACAATGCAGGTGAATATTTGTGTGTCCAAGGAAGGGTGACCTGTGTAATCTGTGTAATAAGAAGCTATGTTTCCATTAATGTATGTTGTCACCAATTAGGTACTAAAGCATTTTATTTAGCTATCCCAGTTATGGTTAATTTCACCACTCAATGCTTGTAACTGACAGTGTGCTAGCAGTTATGCAGATAGAAATATTCTAAAATGAAAGAGTCCTAAATTTTCACACATTCACATATTTGCTAATAAACCATTGCTTGGAAGATCATTCTACTGTTAGGCAGAAACGAGTGTAAAGCAGAGAAAACTACTTGCATTCAGTAGGAGCATGTTTGGAAAAATCTTGCCTCCCTTTAGTAGCTTCTGAATTCTGAGCCTTTTGTTTTGGTTTAGATGATCATGTTAGTCAATGCATGACCTGATTTTAGCACAAGCTGATGATACAGATGATGACCTAGGTGATCTAGATGACCTTCAAAGATCCCTTCCAACCCAAACAGTTCTATGATTCTATTATTCTTAAGCAGCTTTGTTGCCTAAGTTACAATACTTACGTGATAAAATGGGGTGAAATGCAAATTAAAGTGATTGAGTTCAAATTGTCCCAATAGAATGTTTATGAAAAGTGCCTCACCTGTCTTGAGATTATCTTCCTCTTTCTCTCTGTAACAGTGAACACTTATCTTTACCAACCTTTTCAGATTTTTCTAGGCTTATTATATCAAATTATATATAAAAATTCAGTTCTACTCATTGAAAATTACAGTGAGAGGTCAAGAGGTTCCTATATATTATTTTTAAAAAATTTTCAATGCAGGGCATGCCAGACACTTAAAGATAGCCTCAGTACATCTCACCTGCAGGTTTCATTCCTTATAAGCAAGGATTATTGTTCTAGCTATTTCAAGAGAGATCTACAATTGAATAGAATGAATTAAAACACAAGAAAATATTAGTTGGAAGAACTTTTTCCTTCATTTAATCATACAATGGCCATTCAAATGAGAGCAGCAAGAGAAAAGACTTTTCTGGAAATCAGAAAAGTCATTTATGTTGCTTTGAGCACAGAATTACTTTGAAACTAAATCTTTGTATGTCTTTAGGAGAGAAGTTTGTCACTAACATGTTGTCTCGAAGCAGGTTTATAACTACAAGCTGTTCCTGTCTCCTTACAAACAAATTTTATAGGAACAGTCTGCTGAGATCAAAAATAGCCCCACTGATACCTTTCAAGCGCTTCCCAAGAAGAGAACTCTATTTTAGGGAAACAAAAGCTGTCATAGAGATATCCTTTACTTGTCATTGGGCAGGGTCCCCACAGCAGTCTGCATAAGCAACACATCTTAAACAGCCTGAACTGGTGAGAGTTTAAAAGAAACAGATAATGACAGCCTCACTTACTAGATCCAGATATGGAAAAAATAGTCAAGCATCTGCTTTCTGTGCCAGACAGAAATGTTGGCAATAAGCAGCCCTGAAAGCACAGATAACTGTCATAGTTATGAACACATTTCAGGTATAATTGTGTATTAGGACAGCTGTACCAAAGACAAATAATCTAAAAAAGTGACTAATCTAAAATAAAGTATCAGTGGACATGCCAATGTGAAATAAAAAGAAGAGGCAAGTGTGCTCCCTTTTTCCTCTTAACACTGGATAATAGTCGGAACATGATTTTGTGCTCTTTATAATTTACTTAGCAAACATAAACAATATCATACATAGTTTCCACTGTTTTGCTTGGAAGTATAAATTGTGGGACCCAAATACATGAACCCAGATTGTGGATGAATACAATTTAACCTTCAGTAAGGCTGCATTTCCTTGGTATCTGTTGTAATGCTAATAATGCTTATAATTGCCCCAGTAATCCAGATCTGTTCCAGGAAATTATGATCACAAAAAGACTAAGTATCAATATAACTCTCAAATACACTTTTGTTCTTATTTACTTACAGTTTTCATATACCAGGAAAAAAATGGCCAAAAAATCCAAGCTTCTCTTCTGCTTTGTAGGTTAGTTCATTGTATATGCTGCCTGAAAAGAAAACCCCAAGTACAGTAGATTTTGATCATAGGAAAGTCCTCAAAAATTTCTGCCTGAAAATGGGACTTGTTCTTCCTCACTGGTATAAGGGAGATAACAGGATTGTGTATTTACAAAGTATGGTATTTGCTTTTATCATTTCTGTTTCCTACAGTACTGAAATACTTTAAAAATTTATGAAATTTGTTAGGTTACAAATCTGGTTTAGACAAATTTATTTATTTTTAATATCAGATTAAATAGTTGAACCATTTCTAACAAGGAGTGTAGG
>NW_008239553.1:6488295-6495459 GCF_000691975.1 Corvus brachyrhynchos
GTAGGGAAGAGCTGCTGCTGGGAGCTATCACAGAACAGCAGCACTAAGACTGGAAACCTTTTCCCTTCCCTCTGTAGCACTCTTCAGCACTCTACCAAAAATAACTTGATTTAAATGCAAGGGGAGGAAACGTGGAGTAAGGCTGAGAATGAAAGAAGATGACAGAGCACTTGGTAAGAACAGGAGAGAGGAATGAGAGACTGTGACAGGAAGCTGGAAAGGAGAAGAGACTGGTTGAGCAGGTGCAGGGAAGAGCCTAAGTCTGAGCTGCTTGGGCAAAGAGGCTGGGAGATGATGATGGTCATGGAGGCAAGAAGAATGTATGAAATATCCTACAGAGGGAAACAGATGGAGATGATCTGACGGGAAACTGAGGTGCAGAGCTGAGCCTGACTGGCTGAAGAGAGGATAGGCCAAGGATGTGTGAGGAAAGGGCAAGGAATCCAACCAGGGCAACTTGTAAAAGAGGAGAGTGCTTTGAGAGCCAGAGCCCTATGGATAGACTGGTACTCACTGGGGTTAATAAGAGAAACTGAAAAGGCAAAAATGAGTGGAAAGAATGAAAATACAGAACCAGAGTTTTCATATACTCGAAGGAAGAAACTATTTAGAGTTTTACTGGTGTTTTTCCTGCCACTGTTTGTTCCTTTTTATATAGAGCTACTTTGGGAGATGGAGATTTCTATTTCTATGTAGGTTCCTAAACCACGTTTATCACTATAGTAACTGTTGCAAATAGAAGCAGGACTGCTTGCCCTTGGCTGACATACATATGTTTCTTTGTTGGACTGATGCTTTAAAACAAAATCAATCAATGCTAGAACAACTATGGTGCAGAAGCTTCAAAACACTGTACACCTGTAAACAGAAAGTTAACTTAGGATTTTACTAACCTTGGTATAAACACTGAGCTCATTTTTACCATATCTGAGTACAGTACCTGCCTGAAAGAGGTCCTCTCTAAACCTGGCATGTACTCAACTGCACTCAAACCTCCCTTGTCACCAACATCAATTTAAACCTTCAGACACAGTGCTGGCAGGAGGGGTCCCATACCCACTATTACTTCAAACTTCATCACATTTCTACTATTTTAGTGAAACAGCCACACTGGGAATGGCTGTGGAATCTCAAAGCTGTTGCTCACACTGAACATCTCCCAAGGGCATCACAGGTTAGGGCTCTGTGCGAAGCCTTAACCATCAGCACTGGCAAAATCACCACTCAGCTGCCTGGGAATGTCCTGCCCTTGTGACAAGCAGATGCCTCTGGCTGAATTGTGACTTCTGGAACAGCAAGCAGCTTTTTGGCACTGCCTTTTGTATGGCAAGGTGCTTTACACAAAGCTGTTGCTTCTCGGTCCCAATTCCCACTTCTGGAGCTCAGAGATGTTTCGTTTCATGAACACATGCCTTGTCTAAGAGCAATGACTTGGAGTTTGTAAATACCACTGGAGACAGAGTCAAGCAGAAACCATTTCTCTCCCAGAAGGAAGATCTTGCCTCAGAGGCAACATCATCTGACTTTCATCCCTTTGGCAATCAAGGGGAACCGGGATGTAAATACTGCTCTTTGTGAGAAGCTTGGCTTCTATTTTCTGCCCAATTCTGAATTCAGTGGTAACAGGAGCCTATGCCTGACACTGGGGCAAGCAGCTGATTTCTTCCCATTGCAGACAACTGCATCCTTATTGGAAACACACTCTGTGAGCCAAAAGCTCTCTTCTGGCATAAGCAGCATCATTCTAGAAATACCTTCAATATTTTTGCAACATAAAGATTCCTAAGGCTTATAATCACAGCCAATTTTCCCATCCACTTTGATTACTAAGCTAGAACTTTAGTTGGAATTACAGTTCTTAATGACTTATATTTACTAGCAATTTAGCTTTTAAATACCCAGATGAATATTTCATCTTACTCTGCTATCCTGAAAGTGTTAAAATAGGAGGGTAGGGGTTATCTGAAGTTAGGAATCAGGGTGTAGGAAATTTGTACAACAATTTTCTTAAAGTAATGAACTCTTTCCTTCAACAGACCTTCAAAAAGCTTTTTTCAGATGTATCTTTAACAAATATGACTTAGTAAGTACCAGTGTTGTGACACTCACTGATGCTTAAACTTATAACCTTTAAAATGTGGACCCACTCATATTAGAAGTGGACACTGCATTCACAAATAAAACAAGGGCATTTTTGGAACATCACAATGAAGATCTGATAACCAAAATAGAGATAAATTAGTAACTTAGGTTCCACTTTGAAAACTGCCAGGAAGACTACTCACGAATTCCAGTATTTGCAGAGAACACTTAAAGTCATCATTTTGAAAACCAACTTCCACAAACAAGCAGAAAAAGAAACCTGTTCAGCCATAAGGAAGATTTAAGGCAAGTTTATGTTCTCGGTCACATTTGTGTAAGTGCCTTGGAAATAACACAAGCGTTAAAATAAAAAGGTTGCAATTTTGCAATCTTAAAAACTAAGACACAGGCTCCTCCTAGTGGTAAAAACGCAGGAATTATTCTTTCTCTGTTAAAAAACTTCTAGCACTATTTATAGTTACCACTTAGTCTCAGTTAGCTTTCCATTTGGTTCTGGAAGTTTTAGAGGCCTCTAAGTTCTTAACTGTTGCCAAGGAACTGTTACCTAAATATCAAAATGAGTGGGACATAACTAAAAACATTTGCAAATCACTGTAACTATTTTTTTCCTCCAAAATAAAGTTTATCTACCTCTTAGTGCTTTAGAATGATGGAGTGGAAGGGATGGAAGACTGTATTCCGAAAGACTTACGCTTTTGTACCAATTTGAAATCCAACTTGCATTTGCATTTGTTATGCAGAGAGCAGCACTCGGCATTTAGTGGTGGAAACCCTGCACAGCATACCTTGGGCTCAGATGAATATGCTACACCCCCAATATCAAGTATGAGAAAGATTTTATATACTTTAAAAATGTCTTCAATTTTGAAGCCAAGTCAGTTGCTCTCACCTAAAGAGCAGAAGCCCAGTGTCAGTGCAGTTGCTGAGCTTGTTACTAATTCATCCCAGCCATGGAACAGCAAGCACTATATTTAGCCACACTTGTTCTTCAAAACAAATTCCATCAAAAGGGACAGAGGGCCATTTTCATTATCAGGTCCTTTAAAAGTCTTATTCTGCAATGAAGTTTCTCATCAGCCTAAAACAAATAGCAGCTTATGTAACTTAAAAAGGAGCTGTACATAGTAAATGATGTTGTGCATTTAACAATCTTCCCCCTATAATTTTAAGTTGTTTGATTATGTTAACAGGCCTACTAACATAATAACACTTCAAATTGTATACCTGAGTGGGACACAGCACTGCATAAATTGAACCTTTATTGTAGACCAAAGTCCTTTCAGTCTTAACTGTACTTGAAATACAGTAGTATGCAGAAAACTGCAACTGCTAAAAATTCAGATATTGCTATAAGAAAATTTATGGTCTCAGAAGATTAAAGAAAGAATAATTCAAACCAGGCTAATTTCATTATTTGCCAATTTCAGTTTTGCTTTTATGCCACAAAAGGATGAAAAATCCTTTACATGCCACTTCTACTTGCAAGCATGCAAAAAAAATTTCCATATTTCAGATGTCTGTTCTCCCTGTTCATGCTTTTTGAACCCTTTTGTTTTAAAGACAAATGATACAGATGTTGTGTTAGAAGGAAAAAAAACCCCAAATTATTTAAAACTGCTTATGTCAAAAGAAATTTAGATTGTGAATTTAGAGTCTTCTCTTTTCCCCTATTTCATATACGTGCATGATGTATTCTGTATGTAATTACATTTGTTTTACAATAACACATAATAGAAAAGAACAGGAGGATGAAAACTGTTGCTGGTTGAATGACATTTTATTTTCACTTTCAGAGAGCTGTACAGTTTCTATAAATAGATGTGATACTGTAATATTTACATCATCCTCACCCATACTAATATATTCCATTTAAAATGGTAGATACCCTGACCAAGCCAAAACAGGGTTACTCCTGGGTGCATTTAGTCAGAATTCTATGTCAAAACATACAATACATCAGTTTGTATCAGAGCAATTTCTCCTGGTATTTTACATGTAACATTATTTTCTCTAGACAGTCTCACCTTCCAGCATCCTAAGAGCTTTCCAGACAAGTGCACTACAGTTCAAGAATGAAAACAGGATGCAAAAAAACCCATTCATATCCAGCCTATTTAAAATAAGGAATGTGATGGATAGTTTTAACTATGTGAGTTTCATTACACATGAACACAATATTTTCAGGATCCCTTCATATACAGGTACAAATTGAAAAAAAAATGAAAAGCAATAGCTTAAAAAATTTGGAGACAGCAAAATCCTCTGGGCTTCTGAACATGTTCTGCAGATTTCTGTACAGTGCTTCTGCCAATAATGTTTCCAAGTTTTATACTGCCTTATTCATTTTCTAATCCCTGTGATTCACCGCTGTAAAGAGTGCTTATTTGCATCTGTTAACTACTGCTGGGGTAGCTACAAACACCACCTAAACTCCCATTTGAAAATCCACACAACCCATGAAGTGTTGAGGTTTTTCACACTATACTACCTTCGAAGTTTCTCTCTCCACTTCTTTTCCCACTTGGGAAGCAGTCATCTCCACAGATGGACCAATTAAATAACCAAACTTCAACTGTCACATGATACTTTTAGACTATGACAGCTAAATTGTTCATCTCTACCAAAAGGGACTGTAGAACTATGTGACAAGAACTCCGTGTTGGTAATTAAAAATAAACAACACAGAAGGAAAACAACAAAAACACAACATTGAAACAACATACAGGACCAGACTGCTTCCACTGTGCACATACCGGAGAATCTGAAAGCAGAAGCCTGCAGTTGTAAAGTGATTAAATTGTAACAAGTATCACTAGAACAGAAAACAACCGAACTCAAGCTGGTAGTCATCTTAACAAAAAGGAATTCCAAAGGAATGTCCAGAGTAAGTCACTCAAAGCTAGATGCAGATGCTCAAAACCATCTGATTAAAAGCTCATTTTAAAACTCCATTAAGGATGAATTCAGAAGGAGACTGAACAGGGAAGGCTTAGGTTTTTCTATGGGGAAAGACTTGCAGGGTCATACATAAATAGTCAAGTTCTCATAAAAGACAGAAAGTGAGCTCCAGTAACTGCAGTCAAACTGGGAGTACTGCATATCAGTGTGCCAAAGGGTAGATATCTCCAAATATCATGATCAACTGGAAACTGGTCGAGGTGGTTTGCTTTTGTTTTCTGCCTCTTTTCCACGAATTGCAGCCACATAAGAGAAGAGACACAGCACGGAGTAGCAGATCTCATGAGCCTACAAGAATTTAGAAAAAGAGATATTGAAATTCAGATTAAGTGTTTTACAAAATCCACTGTACATTTGTATTTTCCTGCATGTCTTCCTTCATGGGACAACTACTCTGGCTAGAGACAAAATCAGGAAAATGTGTCCCCTACCACCTTCTAAGATGGATAGAGAAGAAGAGCCATATGACAAACTAAAAATTTCCTTTGGGATAAAAGCATTAGTTGCTTAACAGTATGATTTAATAATTTTTAAGAATAGAATTTTTCTATGCTAAGATAGGAAGTTAGCCAGCTGGCGTTAGAAGAATCATTCTGCATATTTGCTTTTGGTCTGTTGTATGAAATTACAAGACATTTTCTGGAAGGGGTTGAATGAGTTAACTAAAGAGAGTGTTTCACATAGCACTACCAAGTTTTACAATTATTTAACTGATTACTGTGCTATTATTTAACCAAAAATCCTCTTTTACCATGTGACTGGCAGCACAATTCAGTGAAGGTAAGACTTAGACTTAATTAATATAATAGTTATATTAACAGCTATTCTGTCCTGTAAACTAACAGCTAATTCTTATCCTGTAAACTAACATCTAAAATTTTTGTAAAGGTAATAAGCATAACAACATGTTTTGCTGTATTAGAGTACAAGCTAAAACACGTCCATAAAATTTTTTTTTTCCATTAAACTGGCTTCTCTTAGTAACAGATACAGCTATTTACTTCTTAAACTACATAAATTCTAAAGCATTTAGTTCTAAAACATTTCCAGCTTCTTCAAATAATTCTGCTCTCTCTTCTCTTGAAGGACTGAGTTTCCATGAAATCACCAAATGTGCACACTGCGCTTCAGACATAAAGTGAAGAAATTTCAGTTCTGATGATAATCATTGGTTTCTATTTCTTCCTCATAAATGCACATAAGCCTGATCATGTATGAAAGTGCTAAGTATCATTATCAACTGCTGCTGTTCACAAAAATGTTATAAAAACTGAACATTAAACCACAACAAGAACCCATCAATACAGCAAGAATCAGTACTTTCACTGTTCTCTCACAACTCATTGCTCCTGAGGGAATGGGAATTTTTTGTAAACTGTTAACAATCATTCCTAGGAAGTAGTTTCCCTTTCCATCGGTTCTATGGATTAAGGACTGTGTTCTGCACTGTCTTAAAATTAACAGTTTCACCAGTTCTTACTGTGTTAAAGTTCAATGCCAAATTGGCTACCTTGCATCTTTATCTGTCTTAAAAAAGGAGACAGTGCTTTCTGCACTACGGGGGAGTTCCTCGAATTTCATAGATACAACAATCACTGAGTCTTGTTGTCTCCCCCTAATGAAAACATCATGAAGAGCAGCTGGTGTTTCACTGCAAATCCTGCAGTCACAATGTAATTCTTTTCTCCACATGAAATTTTAAAGATACATCCTCTAGAGAACCACCAGAGGCATCACAGTTGACTCACCATTGGCGTCTTGTACTTGTGGCTCACCACTTCTTTAGTTTCAGGAACTAAAACCGGACGGGCAAGAGACAAAACAAAAAGTTCAAAAAACGAGAGGCAAATGGGAAAGAAATAGCACAACGTTCCCATGGGAAAGGGAAGGGATGCAGACAGACAGCAGGTGCAGGTACAGGGCACCTCACTATCCCTCACTTCTACATACTTTTACTTCTTTTCATTTACATTATATATATCTTTGGAAGATACTGGTAATGTCATAATAAATTACTCAAGCTGGCAAAAATTTTCACTGCCTCTGTTTGGCACAGCAGATATTTGATGGTTCTTAGAGACTCTGGCTTTTCTCATATTCCTG
>NW_008239553.1:6495725-6518055 GCF_000691975.1 Corvus brachyrhynchos
AGTAAAAATAATGAAAAAATAAGCTTAATGACAAAATATGCCTAATGTCTACTACAATAAAACATAACCCAAAAATTCCAGAGGAATTTGTCACTGTATGAGTCCCAAAGATTTTACCCTTGAGATGTTTGAATCCTTCTCTGCTGAATAACAGATCTCAAAAGAACTGTCGGACACTGTATAGTAAGCTAGTGAAATCCTGGGGGAAAAAAAAATGGAGCTGAGGGAGAAAATTTTCTTAACTGGAAGACTGTTTTCCAGCTCTATTTTAAGTTTCTCAAGATATTCTTTCTCCTGTATAGGATGTGTGTGATGGTATTTACTTGACACTGAAAACATTAATAGTTTTTGAATGAGTTGCCTTAAAATAAAATGCTGAGTTCAGTGACACACATTCCTAAAATATCAGGCTGATTGGTTTATGAAAATCTTTATATAAAAAGAGGATTAGGGCACTGATGAAAAAAATCTCTTATCCAGAAAATCTGACCTTGTTCCCTTGCACTGTCTCAAACTGATAGAAAGAAAACTGGCGTATAGCTAAAGGAAATTTGTCTTTTATTCTCATTGTGGAATGCATAAAAAAGCAAACTGTAACCATCCCATTTGTGTGCAGTGCATCTGAGCTGTGCCTTTGGCCCGTACTTGGTCTGCAAATGTTGTGAACAGATACCATGGGAAATCACCAGAAGAAAACAAAGACCACACTAGAACATACAACTGGCAAATTTAAAATGTTAAGATCAGGGGAATACCATGACCAGCTCTGAATACTTCCATTCCAGAAGAGCTGGAATTTGCCATGAAATTTCTGTGTCACAACAAAAGAATTTAGAAGAAGCAGTACAGAAATTATGCAAAACCAAATCATTCCAAGTTCATAGAGGTAGGATAAATGTTTTATTACACATAGTACTAGTGACAAGAAAAGAAACAGAGGCAGATGAGTTCAGTATGAAGAACCAGGAAAAGTCCACAACAAAACCTATCCATGCAGATATCATCTCTTCAACTATGATATGACACAGCTAAACGCTGGAGAGGGAGATGGATCACACTCTTAAGGGGCCAAGAGTAGGCAGTGCAGACTGGGTTTGAGAAAGTTCTCAAAATGTAAACCAGTACCTACTAATTCTTGTAGGTCATGGTATTGTCATTCTTGAAAAAAATCTATTGAGAAGTACAGAATCTGATGGTAAAAAGTAATGTTATATTTTTGTTTTATTTTTCAACTCTCACTCTCCTTGGAGTTGGCAGTTGCATTAAGGGCTGAGAAACAAGGGAAGTGCACACCCAGGCTGCACTGCCCCAGTGATACCAGAGACTAAAGCTGGGGAGATAAGGAGGTGCACATCCAAGCTACCTTACCCGTTGGCACCAGATGTTCCAAATTAACTCCATGTCACCAGGGGATAAAGGTGGGGGAGTGAGGCTGGTGCACAGCCAAATAGGGTAGGACTTTTACAGCTGTGTAAGTCTCACTGCCCACTGGATAACATACAACTGTTCATATACTCTTCAAAAAGCAGGAAGGGAAAGCTGTAAGGACCTTGTGCCATGAGGGAAGGAGAGAAGGGAAGCTGTAAAGTCCTGTATCATAACTGAGAATAGGAAGAAAGGGAACAGGAGAGCAGCTAGGCAAGAAGGTACTGTCTCTCCACTTCACAGTAAGTTGCCTTGTCTTTACTTAAAGTACTCCTTCACAGTCCTTCAAATGCAGAAAATTCTCCTGAGAGGACTGAGTTAGGAAGATTAAGAAGAGTGGGTTTGCATTTACACACACAGAAGTCAAAGCACTACCACTGCAGAATACAAAGAAAAAAGAAGAAAGGAAGAAAGAAATTGCCTTCCCACCAAAAAAAAAAAAAATTAAAAAGAAAAAAAAGCCAAAAAAACCCCACCCCCACCACAACAAGAAAAAAACCCCGAAGAAAAGACCCAAGCCTTCAAAGATTCAAGCCTCAAACTGAGATATTAGCACCTTTCTTCTAACATTAAAAATTATTCCTGATGCTCTTGAACTGAGTGGATGAAGGGAGTAAATTATTAAGCACCATCCTGCAGCTTTTGGACCTGTAAACAAAAATATGGTGCTACCACAAAATGAGTTTAGGCGACATCACTTTACCTGCTGGAGAATGAAGGTTTTCATAGCAGCAGCGGTGAAGGGGCCACAAGAAAGTAAAGCACATGTACACAGCAGTAACTCAAATTCCAGAGGGAAGAACCTTACATTTCCTCACTTACTTAAATTTACACTTTCATTTGTGGGACACAATTCCTGAACTTCTGCTTGCATCCAGCTCTGAAACCACAAGTCCGACTGTGATGCTGCCATCTAAACCCAGCATTAACACAAACAAGCATTTTCCTGCTGTGCTATCACTAATTTGGAGCACTCATGCTTGGTAAAAGCAAAATCTTGCATTGAAGTATTTTCCATCAGACTGGAGTATGCACACTTACCAGACACTACCTTTCTAAGAGCATCTACTACTTCAGTATGCTCCTACTATAATAAATCTGATGGCAAGGTTCACAATGTTTAACACAGCTAAATAACTTCATTCTTAAGAAGTCCAAGCAAGTTTTTGCTGAATGCCTTTAGTCTACTACTACCAAACATGTTAATTTATCTTAAACAGGACAGATCGTCAGATCTTCTCACCTTTACAATTCAAAAAAACAGCTCTGAGCTAGACTCTAATCTCTGCATAAGAAGAAAAGTTAGCTCATCCTCCTGCAACATCCTCCTTTCTTTTTTCTTTCTCTGTATTAGCTGGATGGGCAAATTGTCAATCTCATTTGGTACATCTAAACTGGTTCTTGTCTGTGACCTCTATTTTATGAGAGAGGATATTTTTAACTCAAGTGGTTTAATTTCTCAGTTTTTGCTCGTAGATTTCAACTCCCAGTTTATTTTTAATTACTTCTCAAAATTACCCTTTTATAAGTTCCATATGACAATTCTAGCTTTTGCAATAGACCCTTGATTACGAAGTATTTTGTAAAAAAAAGAAGTACTTTTTCTTACATTTATTACAGACATTACTTAGGGGCTAAATGCTGTGTTACAGAGTGACCAAATTAACTAGAAATAACCAAATCAAACACTGTCTTTCTTCTTATGCAATGTAAACAAACTATTAAAAGAAGTACTTTGCACGAAAACTTAAAAAAAAGATCCAAAATTAATTCCTGATCCAAGTAATTTCTTCTCAGTTAAAGATTTCAGAAGCTGAAGCCATTCTTTAAGCTGATTTTATGACTTCTGAATTCTCGTCTTTGTAAACCCATCAATAATCTTTTACTGACTTAAGAAATTTCTGCAAGTAGTAAAATAAATCACGCCCATCAGCGTGAAAACATGGTATCAAAGGAACACAAATTGAACAGAACTTATGAACATCTAAACTATTAGAAAATTTTCCTGGTTTAAATATACATATCTGATCATTTGAACTACGAACAACATTTTCAAAAAATTGGGAAAAAATTGCTCACACATTCAAATCTGAAACACCTGTGAGATTTACGGTAGACAACAAGAAAACTGCAACAGTCAGAAGGGTTTTATCACTTAGAACTTTGTGTCACCCAGAGGAGACAATACACTGTCATGGACAAAGACATTAATTTCAGAAATCTCGTATTAATGGTCTTCTATAATTTATGGAAGAATCCCTCAGCCAGAACATTCTATCCACAGTACCAAAGAACAATGACAGTCTTGGTAATGGGAGCTGCTGATTCAGATTTTGCTTAATGGCCAAAGTATGTATGCTGATGATATACTATGGCATGTTGTCAATTTTAACTTCCTTTTATATGTTTCATACATACTCCTAAGATCTAAACAAATGTCTCAAAGATGGCTGGAAGAATAAATCTGGGTTTCAAGAGAAGTTATGTGGATCACCCTTGCAGAGAGCTGCATCTGAAGTCACTCATTTTTTTCAGACCCTAGTTAACAATATTGTGACTGACACTAACACTGAAGAGGAACCTGAATTTTGCCCAGACTCCGGTGTAGGCAGATATGCAACAGCAGTAACTGACCAAAATAGCACAAACTCTCTGTTCTCTTTAACCTTTACTTTTCCACTCACGCTCTTAAACAAAAATCACAGGATAAATAAAGTACAACCTGACAAAACAGCCTCTGCTCCATTCAACAAAATTTAAAATACACCTAGAGCAAAAAGAAAGCTTTGCAATTAACAGCAATTCTTTTTCATGAAAGCATGGTGTGTTGATAAAGATCAACTTTAAAACCTCCCTAAAAAAATGTGGTTTCTCAGATGAAAAAGGAACATACCAAAGAAAATTTATACACACATCCATGTCTGGTTTTTGTTTGTTTCAGAAGACTCAGGAAATTTTCTCTATCTGATAACAAAAAGCACCTAGGTAACAAATCTTAACATGATAAAAATTAATGTGCAAATTTTTATGTAAAGTCACCCATCTCTCAGGCAACTTCTTATATGCAATCTACATTCTCTCCCATCTTCGAAATTGCAGTGCAACTCTGAATCTGAAGACTGGAAATTTGAGTTACTGCCATGTGAGTACAGACCTAATATCAAAATAATGTAATTACCAAATTCCTCCAGGACAAAGACTCCTCGCACAGTATTGCACTTTTTAATGTGATTCAGCTCTATGAAAACCTACAAAAACAGGAGGAAAAGTAACATAAAATTAGTTTGGGGTTTTTTTTAAACCAAAAATCAAAATTAAACAAAAACGTCATCACAACAGATACAACCTGAAGTTTTATAGCATACACTACCAGTTCATTTACAGTTTAATATATAATAAAGGGTGAAATAAATATTCAGAAGACAAACTTGCCACAATGCTAGAAATCAACAAAAAACTTAAAAGTGCTAAGAAGCGAAGACAGCAGAAGATGAAGTACCTTCCGCTCCTTGCAGGAGGAGAAAGCATGGAAGAGAAACGAAGGAGTTAGTAACTCTGACATATCCAACATTGCTACCCCTTCAGGCACTCAAATGAGTTATTGCAAAAAGAATACCAACACACCTGAAATACAGCAAAAGAGGGGGACGAGAATAAAGCTGGCTCCCAAATTTGGCACTGTTTGTAGCCTCTGATCCATCCCAGGTAGTTTCTGCCCCTCCATGCATCCTCCTCCAGCACAGAGGGCAGGTAAGGGGCACTATACTTCCCACCCTGATACTGATCCTCCTAAACCTATCCAGTAGTCAAATTGAATCCAATGAGGAACCACTAACCTTTCTCCTCCCTGACAGTTCTGCCATGTAAGACTTTACTAGAGTTTATCACACACAATCTTCAGAGTTACTCTTGGAACCATCGCCTTTTAACAGTCAGTACCAGTTTTCTGCTTTAAGCAGGATAGGAGAGTTTGAACTCTTCTCTATGGTTTGCTCACTTCACATATGGCTCTGCCAGTTGAGCAAGTCATTTAGAAAACAAACCTGCCTTAAACTCATGTTTTACATACATGAACCCCAAAAGACAAAAAGCAGTTGAACTACATGATGAGGTTTTTCAGTCCAGAATGTAGATGCCAAGATTTCATGAATGAATAAGTTCTCTTTGCATAACGAGTTTGTTTAATATCCAATCTGTTTGAAGATACTAAACAGCTCCTTCTTATGTGCACATCTCCAGAAGGGTCAAAGTCAGTACACAGACATAAGAAGCTGTAGCAAGTGCTATAAGGAATCTAATCCATATTCCAGTTTCTAGTAGACTTGCTTTTCAAGGCAAGAGAAATACAAAGAGTAACATTGCCCTAATATTCAGAGAGTCTATGTCAAACACCTTAGAGAGGTCCTCCTTGTAAAACTGTATTACGATAGTGTGGTTTGATACTTTGAGTGCCTACACATTTATGACACCATGATCTCAGGATCTTTTTTTAAAATGGTACTGGAGAAATTTCACTGTCTCGGGAAGAAGGGAAAGGAAAACTCTGCAACTCCTCTTGAATCCCATGTTAGCAACATCAATGTTGTCATGCATTATATGCTACGCATGAAAGACAAAGGATGTCAACATTAGAAATTGTTGTGGGGTTTTTTTTAAGAGACTTATCTGTATCAAGAGAGATCAGTAAACACACCATACATCTGAGATAAGACATTGATTTTCAAGTCAAAGGAATTTTATTATTATTTTTACTGGCAGAGAACTAACCAACAGGCCTGAGACATCTTTGTTCAACATAAAAAACCAGAACTTCCACTTACTTAACCAAAGATCTTGCTTTCTGCTTATATTCAAGCACTCAAGGGAAAAGAGACTTAATTCCATCTTTTTTTTTGTTTGCCTGTTTTCATTCATGTTCTATATCAGTTTACTTGGTCAAAAACATTTTATTTTTTGAGGTATACTTACAGAATAAACAAGTCAATAACAGAATACTTTCTGTACTGCACTTGGTTCTGTTTTTCTGCAATCTTTTCTGTGAAAAGTTTTTGCTAGTAGTCTGAAGTTCAAAAATTCAGAAACTCAGCAGAAAGGCTCACTGGCCGTTTTATTTGGGAAGAGTCAAACTGCGTAAGAGAATTGACTGCCCCAGGTGCTCAAGATCTGAGTTAATGTTATGGAGTGCTGCATTTCCACAAGAGCTATGAGCAAGATGAGAATTTATCAAGTTTGTCACAATTACAATCCATTTTCAGAAGATACGAGTTAAAGGGCAACTTCTTGCTCTATTGTTTAAGGGACAGAGATGCTCTCCTCTCACTCCATCAGAAAACACGCATAAAGGAAATAGCAGTTACTTACCCTAGGGAAACTGTAGTTCCTCAAGACAGAGCATTCAGTGTGGATCCTACAGTAGATGGGCATGTGCCTTATGCATCTTATTAAGCTTCCATCTATTTTTGACACAGATGAATTCATAACGGGCACAGGCTACTGAGTCCCAATATTACAACAGAGTTTGTAGATGTGAACTCAGAATTATCTGCCAATACCACAGGTACACTTGATTCCTCCCTATCCTAAAGAACATCCTCTGACCTGCTAGGCACAGACAGACTTCAACAATTTTTATTCTTCAACTTATATTTGCTGCAGCGTGGTGAGACAATTTGTGAACACTAAAGACAACTCTCACATGTCAGTAAAAGGTTGTCCCACCATCCATCTGAGACACTTCCTAAGGAATTCACAAGATGGTAAGAAAGTACACACACTGCAAATCAAGAGCCTTCAAAAACAGTTCCCTAACAGCAAGCTTCACACTGAAGCAGTATGTCCAGTCTTCTCAGGTAGGTGCCATTTATACTTTTCTTTTAAAAAGTGGAAACCCCTCTTCCTATGTTCTATATCAATTCTGTGATGTCCAATCAAGCAGAGCAACAGAAATCCCTTATACTAGTAAGCCACAATACTGAAAAGAATACTTGAAAAGATAGCCAAGAACAGGGCCTTTACATTAAGTAAGGAGAGGAAGAGGAAGAGAAAGCTGTGCCTGATGAGATCCTGTAGGTTTTTGTTGGTCAGTACCCCCACCCAAACTCAACAGAAAGAGAAAATGCCATTTTCAACATGGAAAAATAGCTGCAGGATCCTGGTTTTAATGATGCTTATATACATATTCTGAAATCAACTGCCTTAGGGAGCAATTCACACAATGTATATGAGAATTGAAAAGAAAAAACCATCCAGAATAGCAGATCTTTTATTAAGAAAACAGACTGGTTGATGAGTGTCAGAACAAGAATGCCAACATCCTTAGCTCCAAGGATTATGAAACTGGAGGGGAATTTTTTTTTTTTGCATGGTGCAACTAGTAGGAGTCCTTTATGTAACTGCTTCTTGTCCATTCTACAGGAAACCCTCAAATGACACACTTTCGGAATCTGTCTAGACACTTTGCTTTGAGAAGGAAAACATGGATATATATCTTAGATCCCCTAAATGGTACTGAATGTCCCAGTCAGCTGGCAAAATAATCTAGCAGACCAAGAATTAAATATATTGAATAAATGCAGTGTATTTTCCAGAACTGTACTTGTTTCAATATCCATCTTAAGTAATGGCAACTCATCTGGCCACAGCTTAATTGGAAAGGTGATGAAGAGAAGGAATAATCCTTTAGGTATACGTCCTGGCAAACGTCCTGGGTCTGACCTGCACAGACTCTTTTCCAGAAAAAAGATAGGAATCTTCATGACAGACAACAAATTAGAACACCATTCTCTCTAAGGAAGGATATGATAAAGCTGGTATTCTATGAGTGCTGGTAGTAGCTCAGTATCCATTGTACACCAGACAGTCCCATAGTAACCATCAATGCAAGGTCTCCCTAAAGTTTCTTTCTGAATGTCATTCCAGTCTTTCAGGAAAAAAAACAAAAAAGGCTTGAATCTGGGGGTTTTTTTTGGACAGATACATGTGTGCTCACTATGTGCTTAACACTGAGTGTCTCTGTCTTGTGAAGACGCCTGCTGCACTTCAGAGACCATGCTGCTGCTGATGTGGCTATCTTTTTATACATCTATTCTCACTGCAAATGTGAATGTGTTTGCCTTTTCATTTATGAAATGGAGTCATGTCCATAGAGATGAGCAGTTTGAGCAAAACTTTTTCGACTTCTGGGAGTAGAAGAAAACAGAACATTCCTATTGTGTGTCCTTACCTTAGGACAAAGTAATTTCTATTATATCCATCTATAAGGATATCAAACTGTTGCTTTGAGACCAGGGTTTAATTTTCAAAGGCTTTAGACCTGCCATTTTCAGGAACTACGGAAACTCATTCTGTACAACCAGTAACTTCCTCTTACAGTTCTTTGTATTTCAGCACACCCAATGAAAAGATAAAATCTCTAACTTAGTCAAGTAGAGTGTTCCATCACAGAGTAGGTCTGAAATTCTACAGCAGGACAGACATAACCCAGGTTCTGCCCTGGTAATAGACAGCAAGAAAAATGAGGGAGGTTCACAACTCTCCACTCCTTACACTGGCATATATGAACTCAAAGTGGCACATGGTGCTGCTGTGACCTTGGGAGAAGCATTAAAGATTCTGAGCATGTGTGTTTGAGATGCACGTGCACTTCCAGTGGGATCTACACTGATGTATCCTCAAAGAAAAACAAAGCTTGTGTGGGGAGAAAAGTCTAGTCAGGAGGAAAGGAAAAAACACTCCACAGAGAACTGACAGAAGCTTTTCTTTCTTTCTCTCTCTCTCACACACACACACAGACACACTCTCCCTTCTCCCCTAAAAATTG
The DNA here is from genome assembly GCF_000691975.1 of Corvus brachyrhynchos. Classification (NCBI taxonomy): domain Eukaryota; kingdom Metazoa; phylum Chordata; class Aves; order Passeriformes; family Corvidae; genus Corvus; species Corvus brachyrhynchos. The sequence continues at coordinate 6,504,970 of NW_008239553.1, forward strand.
ATTCTACTGTCTAGCATAGCATGCATTTAATATATGCAAAACAAAAAAACATAAAGCAAAATAAAAAACAAGGATCAAAGGAAGCAACAGAAACAACATCCAGAGAAAGGAAGAAATGACAATTCTACTTGTGTTTCCTCTATGCCCACAATATCTGCTATTTGGAAGGAAAAAGGAATCGGTATTTTTTTCTTATTTTTGTGAAATACATCAAGAGCCAGTTTCCTATTCTATTTTCATGCAAATTTCTACAGATAATTTCTAAAATTTTAAAATAATTTAGATTCAATATAATGCAGAAGGTTGCCTTCTGTACCTGCAATATTCAAACACTGTATCTTTAAGGCTGACTACTTATGCAATGAGGATTTCCTCACGGTGTGATGCATTATAGCAGCTTAGATTATTATTGATCACTTTTTCTGTCCCTTAATACAGGCTAACATTTCTTTTGTACTTAGACAATTCAGACCACAAGAAACAAGAAGCTGAAAGATGTATCAACATCTTTCTTTAAAAGATTATAGTTTTCCTGAGGATATTTAATTTCCGTGTGGTTTTACATATACATATATTGATACATGCTTGTGTATTTGAGTGTAAATATATGTAAGTTTTATTACCCACATCAAGCTATCCCTTGTCCTTACTGATACTCTGGGAAGAGGAAACACCTACACAGGCGTGCTGCAAAAAGCTTCATGCTCAGTCTTCTCATAGATTTCCCTCATACCTGACTGTGCATAAATTTCAGGTTAATTCCTTCCAGTGTGACCTGAAGAAGACCTCCTTCACCGGTTTTCATATCCTGCACAGGAAACTCACCACCCAACTCAGGGCCTGTGGTGTTAATAAAGAAAAACAAAAACAAAACAAAAACAACAAACCAAAATAAAAATCCAGAGAGAGAGAGAGAGAGAGAGTGCAGAAAGCAGTCAGCCAAGTCATGGTATGTGGAAGGGAAATATAAAATAGTAAAAACGTAATTCCTATTGATGTGCATATCAAAAGGACACTACTAGGAACAGTAGTGAGCATTTCAGTGAGTTCACTCACTAATGACAGCTTTCTCAGTACCACTAGAATTTTAAGTAGTGCAATAAATTTCCTTCTGGTAACATGAAGGAACATCAATGTCAGTTCATCCTGTATTGACTCTACTTCATATTGGGGTATTGTTTGCTTTAAATGCCACATTTCATTTCTGCACAGTAAGATGCTGCAATCACATAATACCATAGAGAGCATAGTCTTAAGTACAGATACATAAGCAGCACAAAGGAGGCTTGTATTTGTGAGCTACATTGCTTAAAACAATGCCATGCAATGTAGCTCACAAATACAAGCCTCCTTTGTGCTGCTTATGTATCTGTACTTAAGACTAAAAAAAAAGTCACCATGATTAAAATAATAATTTAATAGAGGATATTAATAGGTGAACAATCTAGGCATTTTCATCTAGTTTCTTTTGCATTATCCAGTTCAGCTGAAAACTGCTTACTTAAAATGATTTTTGAAAAATCATCATTTTTTGCAGAACCACTGAGTTCTGGGGAATAGCTTTTAACAAAATTCAAACACTTCTCAAACACATTTTTAATACTACATTATTGCCCAATTCATAAAATACCTTCCAAATATACTCTTCCCTTCTCTTCCCTCAGTGAAAGTTCAGTATTTCCTCCCCATTCTCAAATTAAACTGGACTAAACCAGTAGGAGGAATTAAACTGGTAGGAGGAAGAAAATTGTAGCGCTTCTAAACACCAACAGCTAACATTAACTGATGCCAGTCATATGTATAAAATGTAGATCACTCAGATACATTCCTATTGTGTGTCCTTACCTTAGGACAAAGTAATTTCTATTATATCCATCTATAAGCATATCAAACTGTTGCTTTGAGACCAGGGTTTAATTTTCAAAGGCTTTAGACCTGCCATTTTCAGGAACTACTATTAAGACACACCTAAAATAGGCCTGTACCTCAAAACATAGTCCCCAGATTCCTACCACCCCCTTGAAAAAAAAAGAAATAGTTGCAACAAAAATCAAACTTGAAAACACAAAACCACAGTGATGTTACCCTGAACCTGCAAACAGACTCCAGCAAAGGAGAAAAAAACACCTTATGAAGATATAAAATAAGCCACCTTCATGTTTGTTACTCAAGTACATAGAGCCCCTGCTCCTCTCTGGGGAGTAAGAAAAACGGAAAATTGCCTTCCCAAGAACTCAATCTTCCGAAATTGCAAATCCACTTTTCTAGGGCTTTTTGACTCAACAGAGAAAAGAAAGAAAAAACTGCCAAGAAAAAATTTACCAGTGTAATCATACTATCCTGTCCCACATGATGATGCAAAACTAATGTATGTCCACACTAGAGAAGTAATAGTGATATAAAATTCCTTTAGCTGCAGCTTTTGATCTGCACCAGTATGAGGCACTTCAATATTCAAAAAGTTTCTGCAAAAAAATCTGCAGAAGGCTGCAGATTCATCATTGTAGATTCAGTAACACAAGCCAATCATATTTATTAACCTCCATTCTCAACACAAAGTGGACAACATAGTTCTGTGTCTCAATCAGGAGTATTAGCCATGGTTAGCCAACCATAAAGAGAAAGTGAAACTGATGTTTCAAAATCTTTTTTAGTTATTGTTTCACCGGCAGTTAATCCTCCTTAAATGTAACTCTTCTTTATATAGGGTGTTTTGGTTGTATCTGTATTGACAGTGAGGTAAAGAGGACCAGCTAAAGACAACAGCCTGCTGCTTGCATATGGATGCACAAAGTTACCCCAAGATTTCCAAGTAAAAGGAGATTATGTTCCAAGGAGTTATTAATAAAAAAAATTTGCTGATTGCAGATTAAACAACAAATGTTCCCAACATGCAAAATCTTGTACCTGGTTTAATGCTTTGTTGCCTTGCTGCTGCTCGCTCCATACTGTCTTTTACACAGTAGTACAGTTCCCGACACTAACAGATACAAGAAGAGTAATACAATGTTATTTCTCCAAATTACTAAGGGAGGGAAAAGAACAGCAAGATTCTAAGATTCTACAAAAAGAACAAGCCCCATGTGGTGCACAATGACCAAAAGCCTATTCAAGTTCAAGCACACCCAATTACTAGTTGGTACTTATATTTGTTTTACAAGTTGATAGAGAAACTATGTAATAGCATTTCACCACACAAGCTAGTGAAGAGTTCATGCCTTGGCACATTCTAACCAAGCCTATGCAGTTTCTTACTGTAGAAAAGGCACCAAAACAATCCCTCCCTTTTTTTCAACTCCCAGCAATCAATATTGCTAGTCATGCACAAAATACCTATCTTGTCATTATTCATATAAATTTCCTTATGGCATATTCTTCTCTTCATCTTCCTTCAACTCTGATATTAAGCCATAATCTTAGAGCTACATTTAAGAAAATTTTCTATCCATAGCCCAAGATACAGGACACAAAGAAGGCTGAGCTACTCTATACTAGAAAGGAACAAATCTGATGAATGGACTGACTCAAAAGAGTTGAGATCAATGGCTCAACATCCAAGTGGAAACCAGTGACAAGTGGCGTTCCTTGGGTGTCAGTACTGGGTCTCATGCTGTTTAACACCTTTGTTGGTGACACGGACAGCAGGACTAATGGAAGGTGTCCCTGCCCATGGCAGTGGGGGTTTGAAAGTAGGTGATCTTAAAGGTCCCTTCCAACCCAAGCCATTCTATGATTCTAAGATCAAAAATAATACAATAAACTCCTAGGGCATCATTTTATTTAGGTTTTCCCCACGAAATCTACTGTAATACTTTTACCATCTTCACAAGCCTGCAACCTTGCACAATATTTAGTAATACTGATGCTTTCCTTCTTCTAACAAAAAAGCTACATGTAATTTCTTAAATTACTTTCTGGTGTATGACTGTGTTCAAGTTAAATGACACGGCACAATGCCAGCTTCAGATGTCGGTGCTGCTAAACAGCCATTGCAGTTCAGTAACCGGAGCTGGAAAGAGAGTGCTATTTTTTGATTAAACATGGACTATGACACACAAAGGATTTGGTTTTTTTCTGTGCAGTTATCCCTGCAGTATTATGTGTATTAAACAAGACACATACCTTCTTTGTGTAGAACTTGTTCAGTTGTGTCTCCTGACCATTCCTGCGCCAGAGGCACAGCACTTTTGTTTTGGGACAGTAAGTCATGTTGATGAGTTTCTCATACCACCAACGTTCATACACAGTTCCAATGTTGCTTCTCAGCACAATACAATCATCACATACCTGGGAGCACAAAATATTACACAAGATTTGTAATGTTATTCCTCTTATTTCTTCTGCTGCTAGTTGCATTAGTATTACACTTGTCTCTACCTCCATGAAAAAGATGTCTCCTGTTGTGTCTGTCCCAGCATGTACTACAAAAGTCTGCTTCTTTATGTGGCGGCTGCCACTGGGTCTCACAGGGAGTTCCCGTCCGTTCTAGAAAAATCCCACATGCAGTCATTAATGAACTTTGAAAAAAAAATCCATTCAGTGACACTAGAAGCATTCTCAACAAATGAAAGAAAGAAGAATTTTTAACAGTATTTAATGAGCTGACTGGAAAGAATTTTGGACAAAGCCTTAAGCAAGATACTCTAATATTAAAGTTTAGTTTTCACAAGCGTGACTATGAAAGTTACCACAGCATACAACAACATTCACGTGGTACCATACTCAGTATGGGATAACGAGGTGTCAGAGTTCTGGTATCATTGCAGTAAACTGGTCTGATTTTTCCCAATTAATGATAATTTTGTGTCATTTCTGTGCACAAAAGTAAGCTCCAAATGTAGAAATGCTAGGAAAAATTCCTTTAAAAGAGCCTATCTTATGTCCACCCTGGTGATGGTTGTGTTAAAAGCTAGCTAGATTTATTAACTGAAGCTTTAGCCTACATTCTTATTGATCATTACAGGACATCGGGTTTATTCTGTATGAACACTGGAAACAGTTTTGTACAGAAACTGATTGCTGCAAGTCTTATAGTGGCCTGGAAACTAAAAGAAAATTAAACACTTCTTGCAGTCATAGTAATCATAAAGGCTCCTGCCAACAAGTTATTAAGAAAACATTAGGGTTGCACAGAACTGTGGTACCTAAGTGTCATGTTTATACATATGTATAATACAAATGTACTGCAGCTCTGACTGACAACTGTGTAACATTACAATATTATAAACAGGTCATACAATCACAGTCTTTATTCTATACTTGTGGAGAGTAGCATTTAATAATTCAATTAATTATTTTTAATATTTTTAAATTAGTGTTGCAGAGAATATATGTAACATTTTTCAGGCAATTTATTTCCTCCACTGTAGACCCCACAGGTATATCACTCATCACTGTTTTACTTACCAGATTGGCAAGTTTGTCTAGAATATCATTTATTTGCTGACTGTGCACCAATCCAATATGTGATTTTCCCATTAGACGACGCACCTTTTTCCTAATATCATTCTTGTTCACCTAGAAAGGAGATATACAGACAGACAGTTACATACCCTTCTCTATTCACAGGAGGCAACTGCAATCTCCCAAACATATCCTGGTTTCCATTGCTAAGAAGCAAACCAACTTATGTCCAGTTCAGTCATGCTAGGGCCTCTTTAACTTGGCAGTACAGGAACAAGTTGCACAAATCCCACTTTTTCCAGCTACTGCGCAAGTGATGCTGTGCACAACAGATTTCCTGCCTACCCATGGCCACAAGCTGCAGTTCCATTACCCACCACTTCCAGCTACTGACATCAAAAGCCTCAGTTCTCCATGTTGCCACTTCTGAGCCCCATTGGCCAGACCAGCTTCTCCACCTTTTCCTCTGCAAAGACTTAATTTACGCAGCTGTGGAGCCCTCATCATAACATGGTATCTTTCAGAATTCTCATTCTTTCACCATGTGTTTCCTGGTCACTATGCTGTGGGTCTAAAAAACACTCCCAGATAGTCTCCAAACAGCAAAAGGTTCCCCCTGAAGATGAGCTGCAGGGAAGCTCAGAAACAAAATATTTCTGCCTCAGTTGTCATCTCAAAAGGCTACTATGAATGCCAGCCATTGTTACTAAAGGCTTCAAGACAGTACACGTTTGAGTGCTGATTTCAAGCTGGATCAGACACTGTTTTTTAACACATTGGCATTATGACCTTAATGTTGTGGAGTACACAAAACAAACTCAACCTGCTTTCTTCCTTCAGCAACAGTTCTTTCTGCTTGAAAAAAAGCTTTTTTTTTTCAATATATTTTAAAATTAAAACCTACTAGGCTCTGTTATCCAAAACAGGAAAATACATTAAAATACCAAGGTATTGGGTTTTAAGGATTATGCTTCCCTTGATAGCTTAAATAAATTCATCTCTCTAGTAATAGAAAGGCTTCCAACTTTGCAGTTTCTACTAGAAACTGTCCTTATTATCCACTGTTCTGAGTTCCATAAACTGAGATGTATGGTTTCAAGACAACATCAACAAAATATACTGCTTAAATCTGAGCAGCAATCTATTAAAAAGAATGAGAAGTCACCTTTATCATAAGCATAAAAGCGATCATATTATGCAGCAGCGTAGCCAACAAGCGATCTTCATCATCCTCCAAACGCTTTCGATCATGTTCTCCCAGGGAAAGATACCTGTAAGAAGAGCTGTATCTGAAGCAGACTCACAGGCATTCTTCATCCACTTCACTAAAGCACTGGCAGAGGACACAGCACTGTTTGTAAAGTGTATGGCAAATAAAACCTCTAAAAACACTAAGTCAAATGGGCATTTTCCAGTAAAACACCGTGATCAGTAATTAAACATTTCCCTTAATTATTAACTAGTTGAAGCAAATAACATCTGCTCAGTGGGAAATTTGTTAGTGGTCTGCTGGGCTTATCCATCTCCTGTTCTCTGCAGTCGCAGCTCTGTGACAATTACAACTGTCAGGAGAGGAACACATAACTCAGCACAAGAGCTATCCAGCATTAGAGCTTAAACACAGCTGCAAGGCAGGAGAAAGCTGATGAAGGAAGTGCACCAGGCACTCTCTTTTTCCAGTTAAGTAGGCAGTTTGTGGAAAAACAGTTTTGAAACAAGCACCCCCAAACTAGTTCTTATTTTGGCTACCAGATCTCATGTTCCATGATAGCATGGATGGAGGCAGTACAGCTGCAGGTGGTAGACAAGAGCACAGAATGATCAGCTATTAACAGAGCTGGGGGGAGGAACAGGAAGTTAGTCAAGACTGACATCTTAGATGCAGCTGAGCCTTAGGCAACCATGCAGATATTTCTAGAGAGTGGTTTCCTCCTGGGTTTTTTGTTTTAACTACAAGCTCTGAAAACACCTTAAAGATACTCTGCATTTTGAGAAGGCTCAAAATCCATTTCTGGAAACATTTAATTCTTTCACTTTATGTCAACACAGTATTATTCCAGAATATAGTCATCTTGCCACAAAAATCTCTTGCTTTACTACTGATCTAGTCTATTCCATCTGTTCATACTGTGATTATGCTTACATTACCCATTTCTCTGGAAATATCTCACCACAAGAGTTAAAAAATATATATGTTGTAACTAAAGATAAGTATTTCAGTATCAGGAGCTACTGGCCAGCAGGGAGAGAAGAGGGTCACTTTGGAATAGTCAGGTATAGTAACGAGGTTTACAAAGTGACAATAGCATGTTAAGCAGAATTAAAATAACTTTTTTTTCTAGTATTTTCACTATTTCAGCCCCAGGTGAAACAATGAAGAGGAAAAAGGTCTACTAAAGAATTTACCTGTCAATCATCTCCTGAGGTCCTTGGTCCATCCCCATTCCTTCTCTCTCTAACATCACAGCATCCAAAAAAGCATCTTCCCAGAACTGCATCTGGTCCCACAAAGTTGAACGCTCTTTGCCTATGCAATGTATAAAAAATTTGAGCATTTATTCTATTTACTCCAGTCAGATAATACTTTACAATTAATTCCTGTTCATTCCCACGCCTTGAAAACACCATAAGCCAACACACAACGTAACTACATTAAAAAATAAAAAAAAAGGTTACTTGTAAACCACAAGCAAGATCACAACTGAAGAAAAGTGTAAAAGAAAAATCTCTCATTCTAATTAATGGCATAATATTTTTAAACCCTTACAGTAAAGTACCTCTCATCTCTATTCTTTAAGGAGTGTATCTGCTTCCATAAACTGTTAACACTGCCCGAAAGAGACAGGAACATCTCACACAGACACAGATCACAGCAAACACACAGAGAAGTGGAAAAATAAGATTATTACTCAGAGAGAAGGTTTCCATTGCAGCATCCTCTAACTGGTCCCAGACAGATCCTTTATCCCTACCTGCACCATCCCAAGCAGGTAGGAATGATAAATGGGAAGGATGAAAAACACAGGAAGAGAGAGCTTTTGATTAACATCAAGTCCAGACAAAATACAAAAAACCCAATGTACTCCTAATTCTGAGTTCAGCCCTCTGTTCAGTGACTTAAGCTGAATGATCTTTTTTCAAGATCAATGATATATTTCAGATTTCCATACATAGCCAACTTCCTTCTCCCCTTATTCACACTGTTTAAAGTATTCATATTCAAGAAGAGCAAGAGACTTGGACAGACCTCATTTTATGCAAACTACACCACTCACACCAATCTCCCCTTACTCTTATTCAAACTCCCCAGCAAAACGCTGGCTTTACTCTGAATGGTCTGATGTGCCTTCCAATTCTACCAGCATGGACAACAGTTAGAGGTTAAAAACAGTGTCAGGTAAAGTGAAAATTCCAGTCTGTCCCAGACATGATTTTACCTGAACTTCAGCCTAAAAGATTTCCTCTCCACAAAAAGAAAGTAGCTTACCCAAAAGTCCTTCATATAGATAGACACGTTGGTTCCCATCCTCTGGACCTCTCCCTGGAGTACTCCCTTTGCTATCCTTCACACTCTGCTTCAGGTTGTGAGACTTGGCCTGAAAATAATACAAGAGGTATTGACAATTTAACTCTGCATCCTGCAGGGTTCTCTCTCATGCTGTTGGGTTTAACAGATGCAGTTTGCAAGCTCTACTTCAAAAAAGCTTCTCCCACAAATGTTCACAAACGATTGTTTTTTTCAAAGAGCCGGGTAATACACTTAAATGTCCAGAGTCAGACAAAGAAAAATCAAAGAGAGACAAATAGAGAAATCAAAACACAGAGGAGGCACAGTGCTTCCCTGAAGGAAAACTGAGGCAAAACAAAAAATGCAAGCCCCAGACTAAAGGAAAGAACTGTTAAACCTTTTCTGTCATCCCCCATAATTCATGCTTATGCATTCATAAAGGTATGACACTAAGCAGATGATTATATATCATCTTGCCTGAAGAGAGAGAGTTGGGATTACCAGCCAGCAGGAACTGTGACAACAAAGCTGGCCCATTTATTTCTCTACCCCCAGGTAAACTATGGTGAGATGCTTGCATTCATTGCACATCATATAAACCCATCATCTTTGCTCTAAATCTCTTGCAAGGGTTCTTAGAATTCTATTTTGTTTCTGTTTAGTTCTAGTCTATCTAGTTTAGTAGAAAAATGCAGAAAAGTAAAAGTTAAAAAAAAAGTCTGACTCTTCAGTAACTGAGAGGACATCCTCTTGCAACTAAGTAAGCAGACATGGTTAAATCACTTTCATACTTTCTGTAGAAATCTGCCACGCAACACAATGGTTTTGTTTGTTTCTTAACATTAGAAGTAGAAGCCCTGTAAAGGCTTTTACAATCTTATCAGGATTATAAAATAATGAACACAGTGAGACCAATCTCAAGGCACTGCAAGCTGTTTTCTTATTCCGCTGAGAGCATGATTTAGCCAAATCAGGTGTATCATTATTTTCTTGGTGAGATATATGTTAGAGGTTACACACAATAATCAAGGACTTTACAAAATGAAGTGTTCACAAATCATTCAGATTTTACTACACACAGATCTTCTAACTAATATATTTACAAGTTATGATTACACTTCAAATAGGACTAAAGTAATATTCTAAAGAAACAGAACAGCTGCTGAAACTGAAATGGATCACTCCTTTCCTCTATGAAACAGCTGCTCCTAAGAAACAGGGAATTTTCCTTTTAGTTAAGGATGAACAATGCCCATCAATGTTGCATTGCCTCTGGAAGGTAATTAAATGTCCACTTGGTTCAGAGAAATACTGAAATAATATTAAATATTACTAGAGTCTCTAAGGTGGTGCAAGACATTAATCTACTACTCTTGAAAAACCATTTATTGCACAGGAAATGAAGAAAGGTTTGTGGATCCAGACAAAATTACATCTTTGACATTTTAATATATAAGTCATTGCTGATTAACCCTTAGAACTGAGAGATCCTCTTCCATACACGCACACACATTGAAATATTACTGCACAGGATTTATTAAAAAAAAAGGGAAGTCTGCAATGCCCTTACGAAGATAGAGCTAGTAGCAGAGTTTGTCTCAATTTCACTGTCTGACACAGTGCCTCTGGATCCTGCTAAATTGCCACCATTTTCCACACTCGGGCCATCACCAGCATTGCTACTCAAGTCACTGTCTGCTCCCAACGTCTCTCCAGAACTGTTACTAACCTGTGGAGAAAAATAAAGCAATTACCTTCAACAGACAAAGACACTCTGGGTAGAAAAGTTGTAAAATGTTTCTTAAGGCACAAAACAAGCAGTACAACTGAAGGCTACATTTGCCTTTTCTTCGTCATTATCTTTTCATGAAATCCTACTCTGCAGGAAGAGATTAAGAGACACTCAAAAAGCCCTTCAGAAAAATCACAGAACTGCTTCAGCTGAAATGTATCTGTTAAGATCATCTATATGCAGGCCCCCTGCTCAAGCAGGGCCAGCTAGAGTATGCTCCTGAAGACCATGTCCTGTTAGGTTCTTTTAATTTCCACAAATGGAGAAGTCAACCTCTCTGAGCACACTGCTCCAGTGTTTGACCACTCTCAATATAAGAAAGTGTTTTCTCGTGTTCTTGTGTTCTGATGGAATTTCCTGTGCTTTAATTTTTGTGTTGACTGCCTCGTGTCTGCCAATGGGTACTACTGAGAAGACCCTGGCTCCCTTGCCTCCATTCACTCCCATCAGACGTTTACACTCATTGATTAGATGCCCCCTGAGTCTTCTCCAGATTGAAGAGTCACAGCTCTCTCAGCCTCTCTTCTTAGGAAAGTTGCTCCAATCCCTTTAATCATCTTTGTGTCCCTGAGCTGGACTCACTCCAGGAAGTCCTTATCCTCCTTGTACTAGGGGATCCACAACTAGACATAATACTCTATTGCAGCCTCACCAGTAAAGCAGAAGGATCACCCCCCTTGACCTGCAGACAAGGCTCTTCCTAATATAGCCCAGAATACCACTGGCCTTTTCTGCCATGAGGGTGCACTGTTGGTTCACAGTCAGGTTCTTGTCCACCAGGATCCCAAAGTCCTTCCCAACACAGTTGTTTTCCAGCCACTGGCCCCCAGTATGTACTGGTGCTTGGAGTTATTCCTCCTAAGTAGCACTTGGTATTTTTCCCTTGCTGAACTACACAGATTCCTCTCTGCCCAGTACTCCAGCCTGTTGAGGCCCTCTGAATGGGGGCACAACCATTTGGTGTGTCAGTCATTCCTCCCAGTTTTGTGTTATTTGCAAACTTGCCATCATCCAGATCATGAGTGAAGATGCTGAACAGTATTGACCCCAATACTGACCCCAAGGGTACACCACTGGCAACTTGTCTCCAGCCAGACTTAATGCCACCTCTCACAATCCTCTGGGCCCTGTCGTTCAGCCAGCTTTCAGTCCACCCACTGTCTATCTAACCCTCACTTTGTCAGTTTATCTATGATACAGGGGACAGTGTCAAAAGCTTTATCAAAGCTGAGGTACACAACATGTGCTGTTCTCCCCTCATCCACCAAGCTAGTCATCTCATTGTGGAAGGCTATCAGATTGGTTAAGCATGCCTGCTCCTTTATTAATCCATTATGACTAGTCCTAGCCAACTTCTTGTCCTTCATGTGTTCGGAAATGTTTCCAGGAAGGCTTTCTCCATCACCTTTCCCAAGGACGGAGGTGAGTTTGGCCAGCCTGTAGCTCTCTAGACCTTTATTCTTGAAGGTAAGAGTAGTATTTCCTGTCTTCCAGTCTTGAGGAACCAATCCTATTCACCATGACTGTTCAGAGACAGCCAAGAGTGGCATTGCAGTGGCATCAGCCAGTTGTCTCAGCAGTTGTAGCTGCAACCCCTCAGGAACCACAATCACTTTGTTGAAGTGCTCCCTAATCTGGTCATCCTCCACCAAGGGCAAATCTTTCTCATTCCACTCTTCCTCTGGTCTCAGAGGCCTGGGATTCCTGAAGGCCTGTTTTAATGGTAAAAACCTGAGGCACAGAACGCCCCAAGTGCCTCAGAGTCTTTTCCATCCGTCACCAGTACCCCTGCCCAGTTCAGCAGCAGGCCTACATTTTCCCTAGTCCTTTCTCTTGTTGCTTACGTACTTTTTCTTGTTTCCATTCACATGCTTTGCTAGATTCAACTCCAGGTTCCTGTTGGCTTTCCTAATCCTATCCCTGCAAGGGGAGACAAAAAATGCATACTCCTCCTGCGTCACCTGCCCCTGCTTCAACCTCTTGTATACTTCTTTTTTATGTCAGAGTTCAGCAGAAGTTCTTTGCTCATCCATGCAGGCCTCCTGCTGCCTTTGCTTGATTTCTTACTTGTTGGGATGGACCTTTTTTGAGCTTGGAAGAGGACATATTTGAATATCAACCAGCTCTTCTAGACCCCTCTTCTATCTGGGGCAGTGTCTCAGAGAACGTAATTTTTTCTCCATTAGAGAAAGACAATCATAGTATTACTCTTGTTAAAGGCTGAGAAAAGATCATGGAAAGCCAGATATTCACAGGCATGCAGCAGTATAGAGAGAAGAAAAACAAACAACAACAAAAGAAAAGTTCCTTAGGTTTTTATCCCTGGAATATGCAATATCATATAATCTGGTGGGGAAAGGTTCATTCTTTTTTGTTAAATGCA
>NW_008239553.1:6518103-6528324 GCF_000691975.1 Corvus brachyrhynchos
ATTTTCCCTCTAGGCCGTATAGCTGATCGAAAGAAAGCAAGCAGATATATTTTGATATAATTCAAGTGTTTTAAGGTAATACATCAGAGAATTTATTTTTATTTTTAATGCAGCAAACAATCTGCCTTTTTTGCTCTCAGGTTACCTTTTTAAACTCCTATTTTTTACAGATGGTTTATACACAACTAAGACACATTTATAGAATTGTTGCAATCCACCAGTTCCATAAATACACCAATATGTAGGAATATGTAACAGCAATGAGCACCATGTATGAAGGCTGCAGTCTGCTAACAAAGAAAGCACTATATATGTTCTGTCAGACACACATGCTTGCTACCCACTCAGAGGCTCTGGAGAGAGAACTCAAAGACACACATTATGCATGCGTGACACTATGCTGCCACACCACACAAAATGTAGGCATGAAATGCCCTTCCCCACTTTAACAAGCAGTCAATCACATCCAGATTTCACTCTGGGCATATCCTACCACAGTGCTGACTTCAGAGTCCTGGCTTGTACTTCTGACCATAACTGTTGGTCCTCCGCTGGGAATAGAGTCAAAATCACTCTTCTGCAATCAAAATGTATCAAGGACAAGAAGAGTCACATTAGTTTTTACCATAAGGAGAGAACATGACTTCCCATTCTTCTGGGCTCTTGAATCACATGCCTTATGCTTCCTTAGTTTATTTAGCCAATCAAATAGAAACTACTGTCTGAGTGTCAAAAAGACCACAGTGTCCTGTAACTGAGTTTACAAAGATCAATCTCCTAGAGAAAAGGGCAAAGAAATTTTACCAAATGAGCCTCTCAAGAATACTCAAACCCTAGAAGTCTTCCCATAATTAAGTAGTGAATAGAAGAATCCTGTGTCTTACGGCATAAATAAAGCAAGCATACAAGCCACTGACCTGAGAACCTGAGGCCAAACTGAGGCCACTGTCTGCACTGATTTGGGATTTCTTCTCATCTGTTTCTCCCAAATCAAATTGTTTCACATTTTCGGGTCCTGAACAAAGGAAAAAGTAAGTTATTACTGTGCCAAGAAAAAACAGCATAGCAGAAAGCAGATGACAGACTGGAAGCAGAAACAGTACCAACAAAACAGATTTGCCTTCTCATTTCTTTGATTTTTAACGTGCTTTTTATTATTCCTTGGTACTGAAAACAACAAGACCAGCAGAACACATCTGCTAGTCTTCAAACATTAGTTTGAATTTCAAATACTCCGACGTCTGGGAGTGGCTCTAATTAAACAGTACCTTTCTTAGCCGTTTAAGAGAGATAAGAGGACAGACAACAGTCAAGTAGCTTCCAGTTACAATAACACATGCAGAGCAGTTGCCATTCAACTCTAGGAAGCCACTTCCTTTAATTCTTGGTAATAAAAAAGGATACCTATTTACTTAAAAGTCAGAATATTTTTTTGAACAGCTAAATTGCTCAAAGTCCTGGACTGAGTTTTTTGGTTGCCCACAGCAACTATCTAGGCAAAAATCAGGCAACACATGACAAGAAAATAACAGTGGCAATCGGTGTTAACCAGTAAGATTTTCAAGAACTAAGGTTGTATGATGCTGTGCTTCACAACACTCCCCAATTACACCAACAAATGGCTCTCCAGAGTTGGCAATCACAGAGGTCAGGAAAGAGAGAGGGAATCAGCAAGCTTTTAAGTCATGCATTCATTAACCCAACAATCCAGAAAACAAAAAAAGGAAAGAACATTATGTTCAATTTCCCATGCATTTCTAGAATCCTATCATCTATTGTCCTCAGATGGGATGGCAGAAGGAAAGAGAATGATGGACAGATAGAGCCTGAAAAGAAATCTGGATAAGCACTGAATGAAGTAAATAACAATGCAAGAAAAGAATGTGTTATAGGCTGTACACAGAATGTTAATACTCTCAGAAAGGGGAAGAGACTGAATACAACACTTCTGCCATATCCATATCTGCCAACTATTCAGTAACAGGAAGACATGATCAGCTGCTGGAATATTTGTATTATATACCCATGACTATATCCAGTATCTCTAAGCAAACAATGCCACTATCTCTATAACCACTGATCACAACAACCTGGGAATTATGAACATGTTTGTATTATATGTAATATTAGAGAGGATAAGACAGTGAAAAGGAAAGAAAAAGGGAAGGGAGGAGAGAGAGAAGGATAATATACAAAGATTTGTGGGAGTGAGTTTGAGATGATATGTAAACTCATGAATAGCAAAGCCATAAGGGGGCTGTGCAGACCATACTAGCTTACTACTCAACCACCAATTCTTCCTGTGAAGTCTTTACAGAAAGTATTCTTCATTTGTTATAGTATTGTGTCTCTAGATCCAAATGCCTTAGTTACTGTAAATCAAATCCTCAAAGACTCTAAGAAAGAGAAAACATAAAATTTATGAAGAAAAATAACTAAAAATATCTTTTCTAAGAATTTGGAATATTGTTTTCCACTGAAATACACATTGCTCACTTCTAGAAGTCTACTTCCATTCATCCAAGTGGTCATCATTTCTAGTTCTGATACAGCAAAAAGTTTAATATCTCATTACTACAGCAATAACACTAAATTTCAGCTGTGTGTTTTAAGCAATTTAGGAGTTTCCTGTCGCAACACGTAATTCAGGTATATTTCTGACAGTTTGACTTTTAAAGGGATTGGAATTGAAATTGACTGAAGCAGTTCAGATATTTGAGGGCTGTAACAGAGTTTAAGGAGCACAATAGCCACAATTACATTGTTGTCACTGTCAATTTACAGGCACTTACAAACCTCCCTCTCCCTTCTTTATGGAGTCGTATGTCTAATACACGTGGAACACTAAAACCTCAAATCAACCCTCTCAATGTAGGCACCTACTTGAAAGGCTCAGCTGGGGAGAGCAGGTGTGTGCATGTGCTATGTGTTTGCCTCGCACACCCCTACCTCAGCAGATAGCAATTCACAACTTAAATACAGTAAGCTGTACTGCAGAGGTGCCCCATTCGCCCCATTCTCTCTGAACTAACTCCAGATGCTAACAGAAGTACTTAACAGAAGTATTTAACTGAGGTGCCTAAAACTAGGGTATGCAAATCTAGGCCTAGTCAGAATGTCAGGATTTTTCACTCATTCACCTCAGCTATTAATCCTTCCCAAACTCCAGTCTGTAAAATAGCATCAGCTCTGCAAAGTACAAACTACGCTTATGGTTAGGAAACACCTACCACAATATGGTTGCTATAAACTGGCTGTTGTCCTTAAATCATATGTCCCTATTTACAACAGTGACAACCAAAAGAGCAAAGCCTGGTACTGCACCTGCAGATTATCTATATTCAGTATTTTATTCATTATTATATTTCAATAGGTGTTCAGATTCGTGTAGATTTAGACTGTTATTTAGACTCTGCAACAGCCTCAAACTATTTCACTCCTTCTTTACCAAGGGATATAAAAAACAAAATCAGGTTGATTCCTTACTATGAGGCTATTTTCTAGCAGCCATCACTAAATACAATTCTTCACATACACCTTCTCTCTCCCCCTCAGAAGTACTTCTTGTTGCAGATTGACTGCTCATGGTTGATGCCAGGTAACAAAACTCGCCATCCCACGGCTTGAACAAACAGGAATTCTTCATTCCGGTAACATTTAATCAATCAATATATCCATGTCAACAAGTTGTTAAACAAGTTTTAACTTTTAAGGAAGAAGATGGAGTATCTTAAAAGTCTTCCATATTTATCTGATTGGTGAGGGTGCAGAAACCTGCTTCCCCTTCTTTGAAGGCAACATTCAGGGGAGAAAAAAAAGAAAGGGAAAAAAAAAAAAGAAGAGACATTTGAACACAATTTCCTCAGGGCAAACATCTGTTTGGTCTCTTTAATGGAGACTTTCTTGATAGACTTTTTTTCTTGTGAGTATAAAATCTGTGTGCCATAGATGCAAGCTCACCCTGCACCTGGGGAGTTGGCAGTTATGGGGAGGCTGGAGGAGTCAGTTTCTACATTCTTTTTAATTTCCTTACTCGTTTTTTCCAAAGATTTTTGCTTTTTCACTTCCTGGTGCTTGTTCCACAATTCTACCCAAGATGCATTGAAAGCAGGAGAGAAAGAGAAAGAGTCAGCAGCTGGTCAGACAGGTGAAAATGGGGAAAAAATTTCAAACAAAAAACCCACCCCTTCACCTCAAAAAAAAAAAAAAAAAAAAAGAAAAAGAAAAAAAGGCAGAATTTTATGACAACTACTGAGTGAAGGGTTAATTAACACCATTTTAAAAGAAACCAGTGTTAGGTATTGAGCACTGCATCATCTCTTAATAACAGAATTCAAACATAGAGATGACTTCGTGCAGCTGTGGTGGTGCATCCCCCCTCCCCTCCTTGGGCCACACTTTGACAGCAGTGAATCAACTAAGGAAAAACAGCTCTTATGAACAAATAATTGATTGCCTTTTCTAAGAAAGGGATTTAAGACTGTCAGTTATTAATTCCTCTAAAATGTAAGCATCACAGAAGCTCTAATTAACAGAAACATTTTAATGTCTCTAGTTTATATCACTGAAAGGAGAAAGACACAAAAACAGCAGCAGCAATTCCAAAAATATTAAAGTGTAGGTTAACACAACATTTAACCAATATCATATCTTACAGATTATCACAAAGTTTACAAGTTATTTTTGACCTGACAACATTGCCAGTAAATGCTTGGCTCTGCCTATGAACCTGTCCTTTATGCAAAGAGCTGAACTCCTCTGCATCCACTTGCTCCTATCAGGGTATAAAGAATGGAAAATGGCAAAGAACTAAAATGAGCAAGATATCAGACATGCTCAACCCCAACTTCCAAAACTCAAAGTCACAGCACTCTAATCAAGTCAAAGAATTCCATAGGAGGACATACAACGCACAGAACAGCAAAACGGTCGGAAATTTTCTTAAAACTGTATTTGAAACTTAGCTCTGGGACAAAACAGTGATGAAGCACATGCACTTTTCTATCACTCACATTGCTCAACCCCCTGAAATGCAGGCACCTATTCTGCTCAGAAACACCAGCTCATTCCAGGTGCTGGCCTGTTGGCCAAAGGAAACATTACAAGCTGACACGCTAAGCAGACTCTAAATGTTAGGCACTGTCCTCTCTCACTAGCACTGTTAAAGTTGGGGACACTACAGAGGAAGATCCTCTTAGAAAAGTGGCAAAGGGAAGGAAAAAGAAGTAAAATGTTCTTTTACTGCTCGTCAAGAAAACGTCCTGAGCAACTAAAAGGTCACTTAAGTGTGTCAGAAACCCATTCCATCCTGCAAAGAGCAGAAATAAGGGCAAGACAGGCTCTAAAAAAGTTCTATTGAGAAAAATGTCCACTGGAAAAAAAAAATGAAAAGGATAGTGTTACAACTGTGGAGGAAGGCTCCCAAGTATTATCAAAAAAGACATCAGGAGTGAGACAAATGCAACAAGGTAGAAAAAGCTAGAAAGATGGCTTCCAGCCTACCAATTTCTACATCTGCTTCATGATTGATGGATGTTCCTTCAACTTTCAAAAATAGACAGATGGATAAGATAAAATTGCTTAGGGATCCAAACAGCATCCTACAGGCTTATCAACCTGAGCACACATTGACACAGATAACAATCTCTAAGATGGACTGAATTTGTTTGTTAAAGGGCTTTGAAAACATCTGGCCTCTTCCGTGCCCAGTCTATATGGGTTTACTTTAAAAATCACCAGTCTGAAAGCTACAACACCTGCCATTAAATTACTTTTAGCTGACTTGTCTGTGAATTTAGTGTAGAGTATATCCTAGCACATTAAAAACAGACTAGATTTTACTCTCACCTACTTAGTCAAAGAAGAAAAATAAAACTTTAATAAACTCACTTATCACTAACATAAAGGGGGAAACTATTAACTATCAACTTAAAAGCCACCAGTGTCCTAACAAAAAGACCAACACTACAGGTGATGACCATGAACCTTGGAACACAAGATCCCCAGAAGCAAGCAGCTGGTGAGCATCAGAAGCATCATCTTCACAATTTTAATTTTCTAGCCAGGAATTAGGTATCAAACCACAGTTAAGATCGAAGCTCAGCTGGTAAAAATCCATCCCACTTCACCTCAGAAAGAGGAAACCCTGTGAACCTCATGGCCATTGTTCCTATAGTACAAAAAAACTGCACAGATTCAGCTACCACAGCTCTAGATCAGAGATGCAGTTTAATCACCACACTAACACACACTTTACGTATGACTACTGCAAACAGAGCTGTACATTATTTTACTCCATCCTTCTGAAGACTTCTCATACTAGTATTTCCTCCTGTATCTAGGTCAAAAGGTTAGCAGTCCAATTTGTATTCCATCTATACAATACCAAAAGATTAATTCAAAGTTTTATTCACATATCTGCAACCTGAGGCTGTAAGTACCTTCCAAACTTCACTGAATCAAGGAACTGCTGAAGTCCAAAGGGACCTGTGGACATCATGTAGTCCAACCTCCCTGCTCAAAGCAGGGTTGACTAAAGCTGCCTGCTACAGGACCATGTCCAGTCAGGTATTCTCTATCTCCATGTATGGAGAATTCACTACCTTTCCAGGTAAACTGTTCCAGTGTTGGATCATCTTCACATAAAAACATTTTTTTCTCATGTTTAAATGGAACTACTTACAAATACTTTGTTATTTCAGCAACATGTAGATGTTTACCAAATGCTCTTCCCTAAATAAATGTCTGAATGAGAATATCTGCATTTCACTACAGCAGGACTTTAAGCAAAGACACAACTAACTCCAGTCCTGTATATCCAAAGTTGTCTTATTCTGAAGTTTCCATGACAGAACACAAAGGAAGTATAATAGCCAAGCAGCTTTAAATTATCTTCCTGCAACACAAGAGAAACACTCTTTACTTCAAGATCACCCAAGTCTGATAAACATGGAGACTACACCGTTTTTACAGCAATTTCCTGAAGAGTGACTTGCATACCAGTTCATGGTTTGTGGTGAAAGACAAAAGCAGTTAGAGAAAAAGGCTTCAGGAAAACATTCAAGTCTTTTGAACTCGGTCAGTTTTGGTAAGACTATATCCTTCTTGTAATTTAGCTCCATAAAAGACAAGTGGAAACCATCACAGCCTCAGAACCACCAGTAAGAATGTACCTTTGCCTGTCCTTGAAGAATGTGAATTGTTTAAAGCTAATATTCTGGCAACAGTAGTTAACACGGCATATTACGTAGCACTTCTTTTGAAAAGCACTTCTTATGATGCTTCACAAACAGAACTGTCTGATCTCTATGACTTTTCTATGAGGCTTTAATTTCATCGAAGGGAAAGAAGCAGTTTTAGCAATCTCATCAAAAGATGTCTCTTCATTCTTTAAAAGAACACTGTCCTAGAGCCTGGTTTATTCTTAGTTGTGCTAGAAGCATGCTTTCCTTTTTCTCCTCTAGAGAAAAGTAGTGAAGCATCCAGAGCAAACCAAATAACTAATTGAAATGCTGGAAATCTGAAACTGCAACTCTTTCAGCTTCCTGACAGCTTTTCAAATAGAGTGCAAGACTAGTTTCTGAGCACCTGCCTCCATAGATCACCTCTTTAAACAAGAAAGCAAATCAAGTCAGAGGGGTTCAGTATCAGTTCAGGACTCGACAGCACCCAGCCTGCAGTTATTATGTGCGTGTAGGAATGAATGTCTGTAGTCCTGCCACTTAACTGCTCAACACACACATTCCCTTGTCATATGCCACAAACTACACATATATCCTCACAGCACCACACTTTTAGAAGATTAATCTTTCATACAGCAATTCCAGTAAAATGATATTTTACATAGGCTGTAAGAAGCAATGTCTATAATTTAACATGACATATTTTTGCAGTTGACAAAAAATTTCTCGTATGCTGATGGTACTTCTCATGTTTACAACCCACAGCCCACTGGATTCAACCAAAACAATTGTTTTCCTTTCTCCTCCACTAAAAAAATCTCTAAAGCCCTTTTTAAATAAAACAGTTCTGAAAACACTACCTCAAACTTTTTCCCAAGACATAGGGAAAAGCTAAGAGTAAGACAGAAAAATCTCCAGTGACCAGCCTAGCAGATGCTGTTTAGAAGAACACACATTCTATTTGCTATTGCATAGAAGGAAAATCCATCAGTCCTGCTCACTGAAATCGTAACACTGTAACTAAAATCTTTTTGGAAATGTTGTTGTTAACAAACAGCAGATTTTGGATCCCACTTATATCAAGATACGATCTACATAATTCACAGGTAGCCAGCAATGACAGAAAACCTTCATGTTTCCCTTCCACAGCTGCCCTTTCTGAAGTCCTGCTGTCCCTGTTTCTCTTTTGCCATTTCCTGTTGCTTGAAAACAGCAATCACAGAGCAAAAAATAAGGCTGTTTAAGGTGTAATGAAATATAGAAACAATTAAGATTAGACAGCTTCTGGGAGAAAATTGCGGTGGATAGTTTATCCGAGAGTAGAGTGAAAACACACATGATTGTTCCTTGTGATCCAAGGTGTAAATGAAGCATGTTACAGTAGCAATGTAGTGTGTTAAAATGGAGAGAATGCAAATAGAACCTAACACCAAAACAGAAGTCTCCCCTGCACTTCACATGCACCTCAATACACACCAATTGAAGCAATAAAATTTTCTTCCTTTAGACTTCTTGTGTCAAACTCCCTTGGCCCTCTGCCTGCAGGGCTCGGCGGCTTTGGCATTAGCTGAGGTACCGGCAGCTGCATTGCAGGTTTTGGCTCCACTCTTGGGGATGATGCAGGATCTTTGCCAACGGGAGTGACAGATCCATCTGTTGGACTTCGTTTTCTCTTTTCCGGTTCTTTAAATAAAAAGAACATTGTTGAGAGAAAATAAATAAATAACTAACTAGAAAGAAACATAAAGAAAAAGGAAATGAAAGCAGGAGAAGAACGATGAGACAGATGGTCTCACCTAAATCATTAAGCCTGGCACTGAAACAGCTCAGTGCCACATTTTTCCCATAGGTCAACGTGGCTTGCTGATAGTCTGGCACACTGGTGGAAACCAATAGAGGAGAAAGCCAGAGTGCTATTTTAGGGATACTCAAGTATCTCATTCCCGTATATTTGAAACCTAGGAATGTTCTCTGACACAGGAACTGTAGCATCTCCTCTGCCAAACTGTGAAAAATTAAACAACTCTGCCTAAACTACCAAGAATATAATTTATAGAGGATAATTAAGTTCTTCTCACGCTGTAAAGATGACAAATACAATCATTTTCATGGGTAACACTAAATGAAACTTCTGTTAGGGGAAAAAAAACCAAAAATACCTCTTGGCTATACCTCTTCCATAAATCTTTGAGACTTCCCATAACCGTATGTCTCAAAAGGCAGTTTGGATTATTTCTCTGTATCAAACCCCACAGTTTGAATTACAGCAAAACCTTCAGAACAGAATAATTAAAACCAGCTTTTCCATAAAGAGCCTCCTGCACAAACTATTCCAATACCTGATGAATCTAATAGTCAAAACTTCATATCCTATTATCTAAATCTGTCATACCACTAGATCTTGTGATACCTTTGTTCAGTGGATTTAAGATTCTGCTATCAGTAACACCTTTCTATTTAGATAATAATTGAAAAGAATCAACACCTAACACTCAACAGACTGAACACTTCCATCCTTCAGAGGAAAAGTGTTTTCCCAATACCTTGTAGATCTTTTCAGAAAATTCAGTTTTGCAAGATGTGATGATCAGAACTGGGAGCACTACCTCAGCTGTGGGTCTTGTTACTGATATATCAAAACACTATACAGTAGCTGCATTCCAAATGTATATTCACAGATTTACACAGTCCCCCCCCTTCCCAGTTTTTACAGATGCAGTAAACAGTGGGAAGTTCACATACAGCTGCCATTTTCAGACAGACTGCTTCCTAGGATATATTTCCCAATCCTACTATTATTGCCAACTATCCTTGTTCCTAAATACAAGTTCTTAGTTTGACCATATTATAATAAATTAATCACAACCATGCTTTATTAAGCTTACTCTAGACAAATAAGCTATATCCATCGTGTCCTGTAGGATTACTAGTTTATTACTATACTTTAAATAACATCAAGAGAAGCACTAATCTCTAAAAAACATTTCTAGAAATAACTCTTTAATTTCAACCAATCGAAAACAGTAAAAAAAACTGAACC
>NW_008239553.1:6528466-6564345 GCF_000691975.1 Corvus brachyrhynchos
AACCGCTAAAATGTGACTACAAATTAAGATGTTGTGCAAGAATGAGAAGAGTCTTTAAAAGTTTGCACCAAATTTTGTCTATCATGACCACAATTAGTTTACTGGGTAAACTCTACTTACCATCAAATTATGCCATTTGATCTTCACTCTAAACCACTGAGTTTTATATCAGCCACTCCAATTTTCCTTAGAATCAGTGTCGGACTAAAACGCTTGTAATTACCAAGATCAGCCTATCCTCCACATTCAGGACTGTTCCACTAGCACAGCCTTCCTTACCTTCCTCAGCATTCTAACAATGACTGGAAATGAACATGGGGCATATCTAAGCCAACTAATAAAAAAATTCCTGATGCAAGACCCAGAACACCGAATATAAAGAGTTTAGTAGATGCTACACTGCTGCTACAATGAAATAAGTAACTTTTCATCATTTGAGATTACAGCAAAGTCAGATACTAAGCAGAGATTTAGCTTTTTGTCATCTTTTGCTTTTTTCCTTAGCATGCATTTTCTTATTTTGCATTCAGAATCAGATTCTTAATAAACAGCTGAAAAACCGAGAGATATTTTCAGACTTTCTTCCCTAAGAATATTTAGTTGTATGAGAATAATTATGTAGTGCAACGTGGTTGGTGAGATGTAAGTCTCGTATGGTTCCACATTACAAATATCTCCCTCCCTATTGAGGTTGCCTGCAACAACTTTCCAAGACTGTGGTTGGGACAGTTTTAGCTGAAGGTCCCCACTCCGAGAACTTCCACTTCAGCTGTAAAAGTGACAGGTTTTGTATCTCACTGCAGAATTTCCATTTTCAATTAAATATCAGTATGGCCATTATATTGCTTTAAAGCTTTAAGCTTCAAGCTTTATAAGGCTTCAGTAACAATGGTACAATTCTCACCATTTTGAAAGTGTTGGAAAACCCCCAAAATATCAGAAGGCACAAAAACAGCTACCTCCCCAGTCTTATTTGGTTCATAAACACAGTATTCTCATGAACACTTTTCTTACCTTTATTGTAGTAGTGAGTATGTGCTATCTCTAGCAGGCCAAAAACACTGGCCATGCCTCCCAGGCCAGCATTTGCATATGACTGCTCCAGGCTTAACACAGTGCACTTCAGCAGGTCCAGCATGCCTTTATAAACCTTGCGGCTGATCTCCTGCAATGAAATCTCCATTACTGCTGCTATTTCAGAAGTGAGAAAGTAATTCAAGAACATAAATTCCCAAACTGCTGTAACATCAGCTTCTCGCAATTGACAAAAACTTCCCATGAATTGAGCCTCAGCAGACACTCAGTGTGAGGACCCTGCTGAGTTCAGCACTGACCACGTCCTGTATGACATCCTGTCGAGCATCCTCCTCTGACTGGATCGTGCGATTCAGCTTGCTCAGTACAAAGACACGGAGCTGCTCACTCTCCAGCAGACGTCGGACTCTCTTCATGTTCAGCCAGCCAACACCTTGCCCATCAAGAACATTGTGTACCACCTCCTTCAGGAACTGCTGGTTCTCACTGACACATTTAAGAGAAAGCAAGCAAAAGTCAGTCACCCTCTGCTTACTTTGGCTTGCATGGGAAGAGAGCTGTGGCCAGGGCACACACAGAAGTACCTTTCCTATCAACAGTAGTTGACATCTAGCTCTGCCTGCTGCTCATGTAACTGCACACAGCTCAAGCTCTGTTCCATAGGTGTAGTATCAAATATTTTATTTTGTCCTTTATTTACTATAATAAGCCACAATCAGACTTTCCTCTAGCTACCACTCTATCCTTCACTCTCACAGCACTCCTCAGAATCCACAGGAATCCTTTATGCCTCAACCTTCTTCCACAGCCCCCATGTCTGAGCTGTAGGCTTTCCTTGAAAGAGGAAGGGCAGCACTACTGAAGCATTACTGCAGCAGCCTTGGCACATGTTTTGTGTGGCACATGTATGCTCAGCTTCTTTTCCCAGAGTGGGAAAGGTAAGAAGGAGGAAAGTCCTGTGCAAACTGCTGCATTCCCCAGTCTGAACTGCAGTTATTTTTCTTACTTGTCTCCCAAACCCAGCAGATCAAAGTAAATTCACTCTACCCATGACTGCTCCATAAGCAAGGGAGAAGAAAGCACAGGCACAGGTCAGATAGTGTTTACTTGCACTATTCTGAGTCCTTCTCAAGCTTTAGCAAAGCATTTCACATGAACTTATGGAATCAAACTGCTTCACTGTAGTCAGCTGATCCCCCTGCATGGTGCACTAAAACTCCGCTGGGCTAGATCACCTTGTCCAGAACACTCAATTACGAAGAGTAACTGCTGAGTTTAAGTAGAAACCTAGAACATTTTGGATCTCAGACAGAAGGAGGATACATTTTGGAGCATAGAAAAGTAAGCATGTGCACTATTAACTGTAAGACCACCATACTGAATCTTCTCAGAAATAGTATGTCCAGGTCTAGGGCAACAGAAAAGTACTATTTGGTTTTCAACAGCTAGACTTCTGAGAAATCACTGGCCAAGTATGAGGCCACTCTAACTACACTGTACACTTGAAAAGCAGGAAAAAAAATATTACCTGGAATTGCTAGTTCGTCCCTGAGGTGATGGAGATTCTCTTTTCACTGTTGGGCTGTGCTTTATGACTGAAGACTTCTGATCAACAAGGGCCCGTCTGTTTCCTGAAGAGGAAAGGAAACAGAATGAGAAGAAAGGGTGGGAGGAAAACAATCTGATCCCAGGACAGTAACAAGCACCGCTAAAGTCGGCTAACACACCTATTTGAATTACAGGTAACAGACTTCAAACAAAATGGAAACTCCAAAAAAGCAGCAGCATATATCATATTCTAGCATCACACATCGGCAGAAAACAGTAATGGGAGTAATGCAGAGAGAAAAAGAGAAGATGGTAATGGGAGCAGGAGGTGAGAGACAGGAAAAGTTTGGCTGCTCTGCATGCAGTTCCACAACAAGAACCATCTTCAAATTAGTCACTATATGTAAAAGCATAATGCATTGAGGGTGACTAGTATAGATCATGTGGTACTGGTTACCCAGCGAGAAAGGTAGCCCAAAGTCAGGCATAGGGAATGCTGGAAATTGTTACATCATGCACAGCTCATGCTGTAGGGAACCCACCTTCATTGCTTACTGGGCCAGCTTCAGTAATAATCTCCATTATAGTATTTAACCCAAATACTGGGACACAAAATATACAATTAGTAGTGTACTGAAATATCTACACTCCCCACTGCCAGCATCAAAAGAATCCAACTACCAGTTTCTTCCCAGCCCTCCCTCAAAATAAAACCCAAATGACACTAGAGCAGGAAGGATGTTTGAAAGCCCAAGACCACAAGGGCCAGAATAACTTAAGAGATAGTGCTTGACTTGAAATTTGGCATCGTGGAACCAGCATACTGAATCTTCAAGGACATTATTGCATATATTGTATTTGAATGGCACTACAAAAACCATCTGCATCACCAAGGAAAAAATATCAATGGATGCGCATGAAATAAAAATTAAAAAGGATGGCAAGTGGTTAAACAGCAGCAATGAAATGGAGTCCCAAGCATCATTTCCCATTACAGTTAGAAACACACACTCAACAAGAACAAGTTAATGTAGCAACTTTGTATCTCTACAACAGAGACAAAAACATCTAAAAACTAGTGAAGTGCCCAGTGGGAATCCCAGTGAGCCAGCATGCACATGTAAAAATGAACACACACACACACACACTCACACACACTTGCACATGCATAAAACAGACTGAGCTACTCCATGGAAATCCCATCCTCATATCTGCATAGTAACATTAAAGGCCCTACAGGACTAAAATAGTCAAGAAAAGAACACCCAAGTGCAGAAGATGAGGCACAAAGCATGAATGTGGAATGGCAAACCCCATCACTGTTTTCTTCCAATGCATGGAATCAGTCATTAAGTTTACCCACGGAAACAACCCTGACATGAAGCATGTTTCTTATCCAGCACAACTGGACATGAAAACATAACCAACTGGTAAAAGGTTGTCAAAAACAGCTGTGCAGAGTCTCTGCTAGTGTTTTCACTCTACCAGTCCTGTTACTCCTCATTTCACACACAGGGAATGATTACTTGTTTCAAAAACAAAGTCCAAAGCAGAAACACAAAATTAAGCTTTTGGTCTTTGTTTCTACAAGGTCAAAGGTCAGCAAAACATCATACCAACCTTCATCCACATCCCTTCCCAATTCCAGATTAAAGTAATCTTTACCGATAAAAGTGATGAGGAGGAAAAAATAAATGAAAAAAAAATCAACACATTAAAACAAAAGCAGTAAGTTCTAATCAGATAGAGTAACTCAAAAGGCAAAATAAAACCTCTCCTCAGTACAGCATCTGAAGAGGTCTCCACGCTAAGACACCAGCACAAGCTCAGTCACCCCTCCAATACTACATTCAGTACAAGGATGACCAGGCTGTCTAATGGCCCATGGTGTGAGGGCCATTTCTCTAGTGCCCATTCAGACATGTTATCTAATGATACTGCAGACAAACAGGAGATGTTCTAACGAAAAGACTGTGCACATATGCTAGGGATTGATCTTCACTCTCAAGAGAACTGAGGCATGGTTGTAATTTGATTTTCTATTTAGTAGTCTGAAAAGACGATAAACACTTTTGAAACTCACGTAATCTGCAGTCGCCATGGGAGGTTGGTATTATCCCCATTTAATGTGCAGCATCATCACTAATAAATTAGCTAAGGCTAAGCATGAAGATAGTGGCAGTACAACAGTAGGACCTACCTCTTGGTTCCCATTCTTTATACTAAGTACTTAAAAATAAAACAGAACAAAATACACTATGAATGTTGCTTTTGTTTAGTTATCTGTTAACTCAGCCTAGACTCTCCCATCCCAACACAGTCCAGTTGTTGGGAAGAAGACTGACTGAGAAATATCATGACAATTTACTGTCTTGCTCCTTAACACAGGTACTACCCAAACGACCAAAAGGCATCACTCCCAGGATTTCTGTTAGGGGAGGACCTCTGACTGCCAAGTCACAAGAACTGAAAAGGCTGTAGAAGACAAAGGGAAAAACGGTTACCTTTCAGGCTGGGAAAGGGAGTATTCTTGTCTCTCCCAACTTTGGTTGGTAGGGCTAAGTTGGATAGACTGAAACTTGTGCTGTGGTTTCTGTAGAGGCTGCCTATGACAGAAGACAAAAACAACTAAATGCCTACTGCTCATTGCACACACCCAAACATCCTGTAACTCACCATCTTATTTCAGATCCTTAATGATTAAGTTCTTCTTTATTACCCAAAAGTCTCACAATCGTAACATTACCTCATATACATTGCAACCACATCTGTAATCAGATTATTCTGAACAGTACAAAAACATAAGTCTTAGCATTCATGTCACAATAATTGATGTTGGATCTTCGAGTCTGAAATATAACAGCAAAATCCAACCATCTTCCTGCACTTAAGCAGACCACATCACCTTAGCTCTACCTTCTTAGTTTGAGCCTCTTTTTGGGAGCAAATGAATGGCTGGGCCACATTAGAAAACAGGATGACAGAGGGTCTCCCAAACATGCAACTCTGAAGTGAGGACTGAGACCTGCGTCTTGTGAAACACGGTAAATCTGCCACGGAACCATGCTCAAAACAGAAGCTTTTCATTTATTAGGAAAAAACATACATTCTTCCTGATACAGACAGATTTTAAGGACACAATAATGCATCATCATCTGCTTAAGCCAGCAGACAGCCTGAAAGCACCACATTTAGATAAAGGAGCTGATTAACACTTCAAGTTATTAATTTAAAGTGTCAGCATATTATTTCATTTTGCTTTGGTCCTTTGTAGCCTTATTTTAATAACAGTCATTTTACCAGAAATATTTCATATATTTTCCCCAGTGCTACAAACTTCTTTCACTGCTTTTCACTGTAGTGCAAGACTCAACTGGCCATGTCTTCTGTCACTCATTAAGAAATTCTAGTGTTCCACACGTGATTTTTTTTATTAAAATATAATCGAAAGCAGGCAGTCAAGGAATTGAATTTGACACTAAACACACAACATGGCAGCAGGGAAGCCTGTAAGATTTTATCAATTTCATAAAATTGCACAATGCTTTGTTTAAATGAAACTGAAGGAATTTCTAATCCTTGCCCTAAAGTGCCACACAACTCAAGGGGCTAACCACAAAACCAAAGTCCTTCTTAATGAAGAATATATAAAGCAGTAGTTGTCAGCAGTTGTCAGTAAGCCAACATGACTACTGGAGATCTGGTAACAACTTGACGACCAGCTCATTCTCTTGACTAGCCATCCCTCTATTCCATCTCTCTGTAAACTCTGATATAATAAATAAAACTAGCTTAATGAATGCATTGTACATACTTGCAAAAGACATGATGCCCCCAAAACCTTCGCTGCTGTTGTTGGAGACAGTAGAGTTTGGGGAGCTGGCCCTGGAATCTGAATCTGCATCAGAATCGCTGGCCAGTTTTAAACTGTTTGGCCGGAGTAACTTCTGAGACCTTTAAAGAAATTAAGTACAACTGTTATTAGCAATTCCCCTTCCCATCCCAAATCAACACATTGTATGCTTGTGGGAGACTGATGCTGGTTTCATTCCCATCAGTTTTCACCACACTACCTGCATCTTTTGGGAAAGAAAAAAACCCAAAACAAACAAACAAGGAAAAGAAAAAAAAGAGAGAACTGAAACATCTTTACATTCAGGCTTTTATAGCCCTTCAGGGCATGCTGAAAACCTGTCTGTAAAAGGGCACTGGTGGACTTGTGAGTGAAAGGGTTCTGGTTTGAAAGGAGTAACAAGAAAACCATGCCACCAATCACTATAGTATCTTTCTCCAAAAAGACAAAGGTTTACCACAACAGTTTCCAGAAATCAGTAGGTGATATACTAGAATGTTCTAGCAAGAATTGATAATTCTCATAGGTTCTACTGCTTACATAAGAGTAAGGAACTGAGGGACTAAGCAAGTGTTTTTATTCAAATCAGAAGGGCTGGCAGCATTTCAATATTAAATAAAAGTGATCAACAATACATCTCAGGTGCCAAAGACATTTGAGTGCATGCATGTTAAACTACATGAAGCAGACAGAAACCCGAGAAGTGCTGTATAGAAGGGCAGAAGACAAGGAGGACTCACCTGCTTCCATTGAGATTCTGGTTAAATCTTGGGGTGTAGCTCTCCTCCTGCTCATCATCTTCATCCTCCGTAGGAAAACCATACTGTGGTTCAAAGTATGGATTGTCATACTCTCGCTTCCTCACCACCCCTTCTGAGGAGCTCATGCTGCCAGCTGTGATGTCACTCTCACGACGATCCAAGCTTATCTTGGGAAAGTTTGGTTGCAATGGCAACGAAGAGAGATGGTTTGAAAATCCAGCAGCCAACTTCTCTTCTATTTCTGCTGAGTCTGCTGCCTCCTGTGGACCAGTCAAATCATTGATCTGCTCGCTCGTTTGCGTTACATACAGCTGAAGGGCAGGACAAGAGCAATTATTTCAAACTGGGAAGTCTGCACAGTCCTTGCTGCTTGCTACAGGGCCCCCACTACATCCCCGCTATCTGTGTCTCTGAACTAGGATTTTATATACACTGCAGTATTTGTGCATTTTTCTAGGGACTTACTCCTCATTAAAACAGCTCTGAGTAGTAAGTGTTAGCCCAAGATAATGGTTTTCCATTACCACGTTCCCATTTTATCTTAAAAGACCACAAATTAATGAGTTCCCCCACTCCACACCCTGTTCCTCTAAAGACATCAGTTCTTTCCAGACTCTGTAAAAGCAATTCCTGCAATCCCAGCCTGGACCATTTCTCTCTCCTAATGCTGCATTTTTCAACGCACTGGAAGTTTTTGTACAGGAATGGTCTATCCCAGCATAAGAGGGTACCAGCAAACTCCACCTTGCTCAGAAAGTCCAGGGTGAGCATGCAATTTAATCTGTGCATGGTGTCACAGTCCTATTAGCTTTTGCCCTTCTCAGAAAGAACCACGTGCATTCTCCCATTCTTATATCCTAATACGCTGATCTTGAGGCTGAACTCATCTCAGTACACACATGATTCACTCCATGGATGACAGTGCTGGGGCTGCTACTGGCTGTAGTACTGGAACTTGAACGAGGCTGGTTATTCTCTTGGGAGTTCTCACTGTCCATGGTCTGTTCATCAGGATCCCCTGAATATTCTTGAAAATCATCAAATTCCACTTCACTAGCATCACCAAGGGCTGCATGAGTCAGGGGGTCAACACCTGCAAACACATCATTTTTCATTAAACAACAGTGCCTTCCTCAGTCTTTTGCCCACCTAACTAAATATCCCAAGAGGATGAGGACTGCTCAATAGAATAAACTTGCATAAAATATTAGGGTGTAAAGGGCTTTTGGAAGTCATCCATTCCAATTCCCTCCTCAAAGCAGGAGTACCTTCAAAATTAAAGCAGGTTGCTCAGGGCTTTGTGCCAGAGTTCTGAAAGTTTTAAAGTTTTCACATTCTACAGTGATCCTGGGAACCTGTTTAACTACAGTAACCATTAAGTTCTTTTCCTTATGTCCAAGCAGAGTTTCTTTTGTTACTGCTTACGATTACCTCTTGTCCTTGGGACATGGGAAATGTTTTGGAACTTCTAGATTTAGTTTACTGAACAAAGTGAGTGTTTATGCAGCTTCCATATAAGCCACAGAGAATGCATTTTTCTGTCCCCAGTAGGATAGAGTGATACTTTAAAGCTAGCACTGAGAACCAATATGTGGGGGCAGGAGAAAGCTCATACTCTGTTGTCCATATTGCACAGTATTTACTGCCAGCAGCAGGTTGTTTCCAGATCTAGTGAACCAGTTTTGTTCAGCAGCACTTATTTCTGTTCTTCCTCTTCACAGTGTCCTTTGGAGGAAGTTGTTTACAAACAGGAGAAATGTCCTGTTTTGGTCTACCCACACACTTTTACCTTAGAGCAAGACCACAATGGAACAATATTTTGTTCTGATTCAGGGACTTAAGGGAGGCTTTTTTCCCAAAGTGCTTCAGATGAATTGGGAAAGGGGACGTATGTGGACCTTGTGAAAATAAAAGGCAAAAGTTACTCACTTGGGGTATCACCATTAATGTCACATTTCATCATCTCACTGACAAAGTCACCAAGGGAGGAGTAGGAGGAACTTGAATCGTCATAGTCGACACTGTCACTGCCACTGCCACAACGGGTGAGAGAGAGAGATGAGTGGCAGCATCAAAGCAACAGCAGGCTCTGACATTTTAAAGATGTGAATCAGCACTGTTTTCATGGACCTCCTAAAAATCCCATATTATAGTAACTATAAACAAATTTCACAAGCCAGCTTCATGAAAGGTCAGAGCAAAAAACATAACTTTCAGGTACATAAAGAGTCATGGGAAGACATTTAAAGTCTCTTAGCAAAGTTAATGAGGCCAAACATAAGTAAGTAGAGAATAGTGTATTAATTCACAAAACATGTGTGTGTTTATGAAGGACAACTTCAAGGGAACCAGGATTCACAAGTCAAAGCATTTCCTTTTTACACTAGTGATTAATCCCATTCTGTTAGGACCACTGGTGCTGTGTAGAATGCAAAATATGTGCAAGTCCAAGCCTGAAAGATCTCACAAACCCACAAGGAATGAAAGGGAATAAAACTAGACACAAAACTCCAAGAAAATGGCCAAAAACTACTTTCATTTTACTGAATACACAAGGTGGTCACAGGCAGTGGGCAGTACTCACAAGCTTTGCATAACTATGGATAGGGAACAGAGATTTGAAAGAGTGATAGGATAGGTGGGAGTATTTGTAGTACTGCAACAGAAATAACCAGAGAAAGAACAGCATGGAAGAAAAGAGAATTAGGGTGTGAGGAAATGACAAATGTCAAGTGGCATACAAGTGGCATACAGGTAGCAAAAGAAAACAGGAAAACATGTATGGAGAATCACATTAAATGAATACACTAGCAAAGGATTATGAGGTTTGTTGTGGTAACAGAGCAGTGAGAAAATTTGCTTCAGTGTCAGTATTCTGCCCAGACAAGAAATGAAACAACAACCTGGCAGGCTGAAGGAAAAGGCTGCAAACGAGAAGTAGGAGAGGTCCAGCAATCTGAAATAACTCTCATGTGACTATAGCCATGTTCCCCACTAACCTGTCATCAGTGGGATCAGAATCTGTTTCTTTCTCTGCTGGGACATTCAGGGCTTCAGCCAGCTGTGAATTGCTGTCATAGACTCGATAGTGGATGGGCTGCAGCTGGTGAGCATACCACTTGGGTTTGTCACCAATTAGGGCTGGGTCAAACATGTCTGCACAAAAAACCAAGGAGAGCATTAATCAAACTCATTTACTGGTGTCAAAGGCTTCATTCACAGTGACACTACCCTCTACCCAGTCTTGTACAAAGGGACAGTCTTTAAGAATTGGAGGAGCAACTGGCCAATAGCAGGCCTAACTTGGAAGAAACACATGAGGCCATACATAAAAAGAGAAAAATGTGCTTTAAACTGGAATATTTTCCTAGAACGTCTGGTTTTTAAGTTCCTGCATTACATCCAAGTGCAGGAAAGGCAAGACCAACACTTACTGTTATGAATTCTTTGGAAAGCATAGTTAGTAGGGTTGAGTGACCATTCTCCAAAGTATTCTACTGCCTGTGTTCTGGAAAGCTTATCTGCAAAAGGTGTTTGCTTCGGCCTAGAGGCAAGAAAAGAATTTGCCTGGAAGGCCACCACTGGTCGTGGGAAGAGACGAAGAGTTCGAGTATGCATTTGGAAACCTTGCAAAACATTTGGTGAGTTGAAGAATCTCACCATAGCAACCCTAAAAAGAAACAGAGAACAATATATTAGATAAAAACACAGAGCAATAACAAAAAAGAAGAAAGCCTGTAAAAGGCATGCCACAGACAATGTTTTAAACCTTTGAAGAATGGTAACCTAACTCTTCTTAGGAAACACCTGTCTCGGAAAAATTTTTTTAAAAAATCCAAACAAACCAAGACCCAAGAAATCACTTTGTTCTAATTCACCATCTTAACACAAACACCCACTCAGTGAAGGATATCGTTCTCGTATCTACCAGCTGAGGTAACAACTAAGTCCCCAGCTTTTTTCTCTGTAGTTCAAGGCTTGTGATTTAAGCTGAGGATACAGTATCAGACTGACAAATCCAGGTAAAGAGGATGATCTACAGGAAAATGCAAGAAGCAAAAACACCCCCTCAAGATACACAGTCACATTCATGGAGGTAATAGATACGAGATAAACACTGTAATTACTGCTCTTTTTCCCCACATGATGTGAAGTAGAATCTACAGTAGTACCTGAAAGATGCTGTTTCACCCACAGAAGTGTTTGTGCTGCCCTCAAGTGCGCACTTTTATGAAGACTCAATGCTACCTTCCTGTTAAGACTCACCTGGTAGCCACATCAACAGAGTCCACATCATTTCCATAGATCAAAGGGTTGAATTCTGTGGAGGGAGTAGACTGCAAATCATTCTGTGGTCTTCCCAGCAGCAGAGGCACCTCCTGCCCCTCATGAAACTTCTCTAGATTAAGAATGGGCTGAGTATTGAGGCTCATGCTGGCCAGGGCCTATTGAAGGACATTATGCACACATTCAGCAAGAACAGTTATTTAAGGAACAAAAGATCAGAGCTACCCTGCCCTCTAGGCAATTGCAACCATTATGCATGCTCCATTAATTGATCTTAAAACACCTCCACACTGAGTCAACAAATATCTCCAGGCCCTCCTTTATGTTGATTGTCAAAATGATCTCCCCAATGCTGAAACAGTCCTGGAGCCAGTCAAGGAGTAGCACAGGATTCCACTTTGCTAGATCATTCATGACATGAAACCAGATAGTCCGAACTGGACCACTAGTAGTGTGGCACTGCGTAACTCTACTTGTTGCAGAGTTATTTCCATATGTAATTTGAATACATCTTGGGAACAGCGGCCTGAAACTTGCCTTTAAAAGTGGCTATTCAATCAGTAATTTGATATCCCAGGACAATGTGGACACCTTTACACAAACATCTGCTTGTATCCCCGAAAAACCTCCACTTTCCATCTGAATGAAGTCTTCATCTGTCCATAAAGATACCTCTTCAACCCTCATAAAGTCTTCAAGGATATGTACTGGAGCAGCACAAGTGGTAAATCAGTCCTGGACACCCAGACCTATCCTAAATCTTCCTTATTTTTCCCATTTGCCCACTGAGGCTTGATCTTTTCACTTACAAAATAAAAAAATATATAAAACCAAAACAAAGAAACAAACAAAAAAAAAGCTCCAAAGGAAAAGGGTAAAATGGAAAATTGAGGGAAAAAGAATAAAATAAAGAACCTTGTTGTCAGGAGTGAGCAGCTGTTTCTGAGTGATTGCAGTCATGCTAACCAGACACTGGAGGCAAGATGGAAGATCATATGATAACACCACAGCAGCCCATCAGAGCCAAGACGAACACATGACCACAGAGAAACAGATGGAAGGAAAAAAAATATCTATTACTACAAAATATCACAAATGAGAGGAAAACAAAAGGGACCACAAAATAGACACGTCTTAGGAAAGAGGTGTAACTGCCCCACCCCCAAACATTCATATCTGGCCATCTTGGAAACTGGCAAGCCTGTTGTCCTTAATGATGCAGCTAAGAACTTTCTACTACAATTTAAAAGTAGATATCCTGAAATTCATTTATTGACTCTAAGACACAAAGGCACACAAAAGTGTTAACCTTAGTAATGTTGGCCACAATTTAGTCTTGTCTACTTTGTACCAGCAGCACTCCTTCTTCTTTGCTCATGGCAAACACTTAATGATAATAGGAATACACAGGGGATGTAACCTGAATTTGGGTGAACACTCTGAGAATTTCAAACATGTCTTCCAAAAAATTGCAATTTGTTCTTCTGATACTTGAGTTTGCCTTTGCACTAGTGAGAAAGTTTTGCTAAATAGTGCCTGAAATTGCAAGGGGGTGAGGCAGCAGTGGGGGGAAAGTTGATCTAATGAAACTCCAGGCAACACATCACTTCCATCTGTGCTGACAGCAGGTACTGGGGTATCACAGAGGTTATACACTTTGCTCTCCTGGTCTATGAGGAAAGAGAAAGACCAAACCTCATCACATTAGTAACACACTTTACCTTTAGATACTGCATGCAGCGTGCATAAGGAAAACAGAAATAAAGAGATAAAACCTGCTTGACACGATCAGCCAGGGTGACCCAAGCTGATTAATGGCTTAGCAGGACCTGACAGGAGAGACTGACACCTCACACACAGATCTGTGAATGGAGGGGAAACAAAGATGA
Source organism: Corvus brachyrhynchos (assembly GCF_000691975.1). Lineage (NCBI taxonomy): Eukaryota > Metazoa > Chordata > Aves > Passeriformes > Corvidae > Corvus > Corvus brachyrhynchos. Next base: position 6,541,840 of record NW_008239553.1, read on the forward strand.
TCATAGCTTGATGGATCAAGTTAGAGTTTAAAGCCCACATGGCAAACATAAAGGAGGAATCTGGAACTTTCTGCATCAACTGGAAACAAGTTAGCCCCAAACAACAGTAAAAATCAGAAACCATCTGTTGTGTACAGGGGGATTTCAGTTTTACATTCACTGACTTGCATTCTTACCCACTATAGCAGAAGAGTTGGGCAACACTACATATGTTAAGTTCTACTGAATCTGAGTCCTTTCCTCAAAGTGCATATTACCTGTTTCAGATGCTTTTTCAGCTCTGAAGCCTCTGGTTCTGGCAGTGCTGGCAAAGATTCTGCATTTGTAGGAACAATCACCTGGAATTAAGCACAGCAACAGACAAAAAATTCTCCAGCTGTAGTCATTTCCAAAACAGAATCCCCTGACTCTCCAGCACTTCAGACACCAAGGAATAAAATACACTAAGTAAAATAAAAATTAAAAAAACCCCACACAATCTCAGACACAGACACCCGCTTTTCACTTCTTTATGGTTGTTATTGTCTACAATATAATAAACAGTGGAGTTACTTTATCATTTACCACAAAAACAAGAAGTTTGAATCAACCCACACTTTCCATCAAGCAGATGATGTTATACACATTTTCCTTGAATTAGCCTTGCTCATACCCCTCTAGAAAGTGAGATACATAGCCCCATTTGAATCATGACAACCAAGGCTGCAGGAAGGCTCTCAACAGATTAAGTTTCTTAGGTAGGGCTATAAGACACAGTCTGACAATTAGTCAAGAAGATAGTTCTATCATTTGCTTGAGGTTTCACCTTCTAATGATATAGCCAGATCATTTAACTGAAAATGGACCCCTAATGCAAAAGACATGGGAACCTTGAAACACATAGGATTCTGAAGTTTAATATGGGAGGGGTAAAGGCAGACTGAAGTCAGGCATTACTAAATTCTCAGTGGGTACACTGACAACAGTACACAGCTCCCTGGAAACAAAGACACAAGTTCTTATGGGTGCCACTTACCCTATTGGTATCCAGGTCAATAAGCCATACATCATCAGGCATTTTAAAATCCAATTTGTAAAGGAAAAAACTTGCTGGAACACCAATGATATAAGGTGTAGGGGCTAGAAGCAACTGAGAGAAAGACAGACTTTACTAAGGACAAGATCTACATTTGATATCACCGTGTTCTTCCCAAATATTTATTTATTGACTACAGTATGCTTATAGCAGAGCAGACAATACAAAAGGCATTGATAAGTAAGTAATTAATATCATAAAATGGAAGCATTAAAAAAAAGAAAAAAAGGAAAAAAAAATAAAGAAGAATGAAAGCTCCTGCTCAAAAAGCATCAGTTTTCATCTAGGAGAAAATACATTTCCACTCCCATGTTCCATGTCCCCAGGACATTTCCACTCCCATATTCCACCCAGGACATAATTTATATGGCTACATGGCTCTTTGGAAACAGCTTCCCATGTCTATCATGGTCCAAAAACAAATGTTCAGAGTAAGAGCCTAAGTTGAAAAGCAGGAAGTCATGGATGAATACATCCTCATCTCAACCTGAGTCTGTGCCATTGTAAATAGGCACATACAAGGACTTTACCCTTATACTTGTAATGGTAATTTGGTTTCAAAAGAGTAACATCTCTAAGAAGTAGAAGACAGACACGTTTTTTGAAATGTATGTGGAAAACCTATAGGGAAATTCAGGTTGCTTCTGACAAGGGAATCAGCAGAGGAAAAAAGTTTAAATCAACTGGGCATGAAGCAGCTTGAGACGAGCAGCTTGGGAGGCTAATTTATTCTTTAAATCTAGAACTGTTGGTCACCTCCAAGTGGTGGTACAAGAACAGTTGTAGTATCAGTTGCAGGATAGCACTGAAGTAGTAAGACAGCCTGAATTCTGTCTTTCCAGGCAAAATAATGAGCTCCTGCGAAGAGCTGACCATTGGCAAAACCCAGCTCCCAGTCGAAGTAACACAACACTTCATATTTCTGAGGAGAAGAAATTGCAGGCAATAGTTTCTGAACTATGAATCAAAGAGCCCTCAAGCGTCCTTAAATCTTGCTCTGAACCCTCCTCAGCAAACTTTAATACTCAGTTTAGAGGAGAGTTGGGGGGGTAAATATCATCACAATACTGTAGATCTATGGTAGTTCAGTCCATTACTTGTGAAATACTGCTTTGAATCATTCTATTCACTGAGCATGCTCTGAAGATATCCTAAATAAGTGGTGTTACCTATGACTTAAATAGTCACACTCAAGCAATGCTCTTTGTAAGGCAGACTTTGACACAATCTCTGAGAAGACGGTGAATGAAATAAGGACTACAACTATATGAGTTTAAGACATCACAGAAACATCTTTTGTGAAAGACCAATAAAGGAAAAATGTGTACCTGTTCTGCAGAGGCCATGCAGGTGGGAAGCAGAGGGATCACTGGGAACATGTACTCTAATGGGTAGATCATGGCCACAAAGGCCATTACAGACATTGAAAGTGCATTATAATCTCGGGACTGCAATACAACCTGCAACCAAAGAAACTCCCATTAGCACTACAGCAACCATTCACTTCCAATACTCCCCTCAGGTGTATACAAAGATCCAGATTTTGTGATCTCTGCAGACTCAAATTCGGTGGCTGTGAACTGGGTAACCCTCCATTAATCTGTCTGAAAACAGCTTCAGTTGTTTTTTTGAGTGAGAACAGAACTTTTCAAAACAGGAACCTCAGAAGGAACTATTTCTTCCCCTCATCCTCTGCAGACAAAATTCATTCCAGGCAGTGCAGGGAGACAGCTGTTCTACACATCCAGTCTACCCTGCTTTTGAAGAGGGCAGAACTTCCTACATACTTATCGAAGATCAACTCTTCCCTCCTTACCTTGTGCTCCAGAAGGATGCAGGTCAGCACCTGCAGGCAGGCATCCACTCCCAGTAACTCCAAAGGCAGATGTAATGGAAAATCCACCAAAGTGAAGCGGGATGGATCAGGAAGAGCAAAGGTCAAAGCTGGCTGCAACTCATGTGGCAAGACTTCCACATCCACCCGCTTCTGCCCAGCAACGGGCATGGGCGAGCGGAGCAGCCGGTATATCCACGCCTCGATCTCCCGCAAGTCGTGAAGCAACGCACTGGACTTCTCTTCCACCAGGAGGGAGCCTGTGAAAATCCGCCACATCGTATCCCTGGACAGGGAGAACGCCAAGGTTAACACTCCGAGAACTTCAACTGACCGCCATTCCTCAAGGCTCTTCCAGAGAAAGGGTAGATCCACCAAGGGTTAAAAGAGGCAACTAGCAAACATTTGATCACACAAAGGAATGGAAGTCAGGCATTTAAGCTTACTGACACAACCCACAATGTGAGGAAGAATAAATCTTTCTGTGGCAGCAATCAACACAAGTATGTCACTTGTGACTTCATTCACACATTTAAAGGATTCAGTCAGGTCCAGTTCTCAGAAGAATTCTCATCACCTTCATGCTTGAAATTCAGCAGGCACATAGGATACTCTCCTGTCTCATCCTGAATTGTAGCAAATTACTGTAGAACTCTGCTTCTAGCAGCCTACAAACCTTTGCAGGAATAGAAATTAAACCTGAGATAATAAAAGTATGCCACATCCAAGATCTCCCAGATCTTTTGGCATGATAAAACACCCTTCATCGTTCTGTCCTAAATTGCACTGTATCATTCATATGAGCTGAATAACCCATGGGAAAAATGGATCTATTTCAGCTAAATCTCTGAAAGCTGTGTAGAAAACATTTAGGTACCTTAGCAACATAAGGAGCAAGTTTTCCACACCCTAAGTAAGCAATTTGCAAACCTGTAGCTCACAGACAGGATGGCCAAAAAAGCATGTACAGCATTGGTCAGGCCTTCAGAGCTTCAAAACTCAAAACTGGGTCTGACAAGGGAAGCACAGAATCTTGTCCACTTCAGCCCTTCATCCTGTAGCACAGTGAAGGCTGCAAACCTTCTGTATTCATTCTCCAAACAACTTCAGCCTGGTAAGTATCTTGAGTTACTGTAATAGATCCCTTAGAAAGCTGTGGGTTCAAATTAGAGGTTCCATCTTACAGTTCACAACTTTAAAAAAAAAATAACAAAATGGAAAAAAGATTATGACACTGGAGGCTTCACAAAGACAGAAAAATTAGAGAAATTTGGATGGCTCAAAATAAGGGCAATTTGAGATTACGTTGAGTACATGATACGACTCTCAGGAACTGTGATGCCTCTCATCCTCCACTCTTCCTTCAGCTACTTGTCATGCACAAGCCATTAGGCTGTTAAAAGGTGTGTTCCACCTTTTGCCAGCTGTAAGGATTCGGTTTCACCTTTATTCTGCCACCACTTCAAAACTATTCTACTTTTCCAGGTCACCACTAGAAAACCACATTGGTAATTCAAACCTGCTGCTTTACTTTTCCCAGAGACGTATGCTCAGCATTCCTTCTCTTGCCATCCTCATCCATCATTCAATTACTCTCTTTAAGAATTATGTCCAATAAGAGCAAATTTTTCAAATACCACATGTCATTCAAACACTGGAATACTCTACCACCCCTTTCAAAAAATCATATGAGCTCACCAAATTGAGGAAAATCATGAAATTCAGTGGGGTGTTTTTTCCTCAGTAATTATCAGACTAAACCAAGCAACAAAATAAGCTTCCTTAATACATGCTTCCATTGGGGGCAAAAGTTTTGCTCTGACAAAATAATTTATTCTCCATCAGTGGATTCAAGTGATAAATCTGCTAATGCAGGATCAGTCATACGAGCCCAGAACACTCTCCTAGAACTATTCCAGGGCAGTAACCCAAGAAGTAGGCCACTGCTCTATGAATAGGACACATTTCCCATTTCATGCAAAATATAAAGAGCTTATAAAGATAAAAATTATAATAATCCTGTCATTTTTTCCTTTTGACAAGTTTCATTTGGAGTGTACCAAGCTACTTAACTCACATTATGTACCATCTCACAGTCCTGTCCCTCAAACAGTTGAGAAAATCCCCTGCTTCTCCAGAGGTTCATTTCGGACTTCTTCTATTCAGTTAGCATATTGGAAAGGAAAATACCATCCTGGAATGTAGGTGTAAGGCACAGTAGCACAGATACACATCCTTGCCTGAGATACATAAAAACAGTGTTCCTTCCATACCCTACAGCGCAACTGCTTTTAACAGCAGATGCGTTAAGATTACTACATTACCTTAAATATACACCAGGTTCCTGTAAATTTGCTGTTACCAACAACCATTCCCATATGTTTCCTAGACAACTACTTTGTTTTCTACCTCTCCTCCCTCTCTCCTTCAAATATTGTACTTTGACCTATTTCAGCTGATCCTGCTTCTCTAGTCTTTTCTCTCCCACGCTGAAGCTCAGATTGTTTCATAAGCTTGTTAAGCACATTTTCATTATCTCCCTCCTGCCCCAAGTGGAAATTCTCTCTGTTATTTCTTGCCTGCTTCTAATTTCCCAGAGAATCAGTCCTGACATACACTTCCACAGAGCTTAAATGCCAAAGCAATAGTAACAGCATCAACACTCAGCCTCAGTTGTCAGTCAGAAGGGTAGAGCCTCTTTAGGTGCATCAAAAATGAAAACCATACCAGATTACAGAATCAGAGAAACTTTTAAAGAAATTGTTATAAAAATTTCCTTTTCCTACTGTGAACCTGGATTGAAAAAGTGCAAAGGACAACCCTTGGTGTTTGGCTGCTTCTGCAGCCACAACTTGCCGTGCAGGTAAATTGCAGCACTGAACACGAATAGTAGGAGGAAAAAGTTCTTCCCTCTCAACGTACCTCTGCACCCCACGAGGAATCCCCAACTTCTTGCCCAACAGTCTCTCACTACAGCAGTCCACAAGTCTCTTGAGGGTGTACAGACACTCACGGAAGGTTGAAAAGAAAGGATAATGACTAAGGATGCACAGAGAAGTCAGAGTGCTGTTGCGAGAGCGATGGCTGCCTTTGGCCAGGCGCTTACTGCGCGGGGATCGATTCACGTCAGGGGTAGACTCTGCACTGGGAGCCTGCAGTGAAGAGCCACTCTCCGAACTCTCAGTGCCCACTTCCTCTTGGGGTGCTGATGCATCCCCAGATTTAGGGACCTTCTGTCCCTCCCGAGCTCGATGTCCCCCTGTGCCTTCTCCTTTCTCCTTGGGCACTCGCTTCTGGAAGGAGCGGTAGAAGTTGACACAGATTCCATAGCGAGTGACCCCGGTATCCTTGTCTGTGAGGGTGAAGACAAAGGAAGTGTCATCACGGAAGCTCATGCGCTTTTGCCGCACGCTCAGGCATCCTTCTGGCTGGCAGAAGAACACAACATCGGGCGGGAGAGGAAAGTCTGCATGGTCTTCCAGAGGGTAACGTCGCAGCAGTTCAGGAGTCTGAGCAACACTATCGCTGCTTGGGTGCCTACAAAAGAAGCAAACAAAAAACCCATACATAGTTGACTAATAGCAATAAAAATTTTTGCAAACTTCCTACTGTGTCAGGAGCCTGTGGACTCAGCTTCGTCTTTGTTTCCTCTCTTCCCTACTATCCAGGGAAAGTGCAGCTTCTCAGTCACTAGCCACAAAGTTCACTCACTAGCACAAGGCAGAAAGGTTAAATAAAGAAGTCTAAGTTATACCATCATTAGCAAGGAGCCTGTTCAAATCTGATCAAGAAAAGGACTTGGAGAAGTATGTTGTTCCCAGGAGAACACTGTATTGTCATGTTGCTCTGGCTTTGACTTTCAAAATTAACTTAACTGCTCAGGTCTCTGGGCAACACTTTGGTAGGAAATACACTGCCCCTCTCCAAATAAACAGTCAGAAGAAAAGCTTCTGTATTTCAGCTATTTATGAACAAGATGAAAAATTAAATGAGAAAATCCAGTATCGATTCGTAACTGGGAAAGCAAGAATTTTCAAGGAAGAACTCAGACGAATAGTGGAGTGATATGGACCTCATCCTAAAAACATTTTCATTAAAAAGTTCTAGCAACCACAGCTCTATATGTGTTTGAGATTTAAAGTGTAATTTATATAAAAACTGTGTGGCAACATGCAGAACTATTTACCACTGTGACTCATTAATCTTTGTACCACAAATCACTACTGAAACACAAAGACAGAAAGGCAATACTGTTGTTTCCTGTTCTTTCAAGATACTTACCTTTTGCCTACTTCAAAATACAAATGACATTTGCTTTTCTCATATAAGAGATGTGAAAAAACCTGAACAAGTAGTAATAGAATGTTCATAATTTACAAAAGAAAATCACTGGTGTAAATAGCTCTGTTGACTCATTCTTCCAAACTAATATTTTATTTAAAACAAGTAAAAATGCTTTCATAATAAAACTGGTAACAAGATTTATACTGCCTGTACAGTTAGATATTAAAATACTGTATGAAAAAAAAAAAAGAAACACTAAAATGCTTTTATATGTTAATGGACACAACTAATGCATCATCTGCTGAAAAAGAAATGTCAAATAACGCTGGTACTACTTAGACAGTCTATTTGGCAGCAAACGGTCAAAAAAATGACACCAACACAGTTACAGTGCATATATCACCACTTCATGCCTTTAGTAATATTAGCTACAAGGACAGAGATTTCTCAGACATTGAGAAAATTTGAACCTAAGGAAGGGGAATAGTTCCAAACAGCATCGCTGTTTTTACACAGTGGATAACAAGATGTAACAATAAAGGCCACATGGAGCTCCTAAGGACTTTGTAGTAGAAGCTACTTCAGCCAGCTCTATCTCTCATCGTAGCCATTTGCTGAAGTGCCAAATGAGACAGCACACCTCTGAGCAGTAGCAGTCTAACCAGCACTGGCAAAAAGCAAGAGAACTGTAGGAGTCCAGAAGTGATAGTAGCAAATTTCTAAGTGAGAACATCAGACATTATAAGCTTCACTGGAGGAGGCAGCTAACATTTCTCCCTCCTCTTCCTAGTTGGTGACACACATATAGAAAACTTGGGTTGTTTTTCTACAGACAGTAAGAAGTATTAAACTATTACAGTATTCCATCCATAAAATGCAGTAATAAAATAACTATTAGGCAGAATTATGCAATTTCCTCCCCTCAGCCTATTTAAATATTGCATTCAAAGTATTCTGAAAAGAAAGCGAGAGGTACAGCAACAGGCTGATGCATGTGAACCACTGATATTTAGAAATGAAAGCAAAATAGATTTTGGGATATACCCATTACACAGATTTGCAGAAAACTGCTGCATAAACTTTGAATAAGGAAAAACTAACATTTACTGAGCCAGTAATATATTTACTGAGCCAGCCTATATATTTGACAAACAGAACACACATCAACCCCACATTTCATATGTGCTCTAAGTAAATATGCATAACATTTTATCTATTAATAAGACTTTAAAACCAGAAAGCATTCATGTCATTCCTATGAGGATAAATAAGTATTAGAGGGAGAAACAGCCAAGTAAAACAAGTTACAGATTTTTTTCTTAAACTGATTTTACAGACCACATTTCAAAAGCTAGAAAAATAGTATTATTTTACTACTAGTGTATTACTAGTAATAAAAGTAGTGGAAAACTAGTATTTTACTTGCATTTAGCTTTCAGTGTTTTCAATTTGTGAATCCCTCTGTCCTGATGCCAGTAGAAGCAAAGAAGTTCAGACACACAGACTACCAGAGCGTGATAAGACAAATTAGCTTTACTCAGTCACCCTTTGCAGACCCTTGAAAAGAAGTCTAAAGACCGCAAGTTAAAAAACTTTTGCTGCACTAGTGTCTTTCAAGAAGTGCCCTGGCTCAAGCAGGTGCTCCCCTTAGGGTAGCATTCTGCACACATTTCAGACAGCACTTCCTGAGCATCAGGCAAAGCTTCATCAATGGATGCAAGGCTATTTATCCCCACTCTACTGCCCAAGCAAAAGCTCTGCTGAGACTGGTTCATATTACCTGGCTCCAATGATCACAAGATAGTCAAGTAGCCGAGAGCAGACTTTCTTTTTCTGCACCATTGTCCTTGATGCCCCTCCCTATGTCATCTCACAGAATTTCTGTTCATTGATCCAGTGGTCAGTTATCCCGTCGGCCGTGACTGATGCCTTGGAGAACAGAATCTGCTTGGAACTGTCTGGCAAGTCCAATCTATAATTAAGAAAAGCAAGAGTGTCAAAAGCACAACCAGGAATATCAAATACATACACGCAACTTAATGCCTCAGTGTTCTGTGCAGTCATGGCCATCCACAGATCTCTATCTTCATGAGTATAAAAACACAGTCATATGCCCATAAAAGCAGAGAGATGAAAAATACACAAAAAAGTACAAGAGTATCTCAAGAATGAATGGTTGGAGTCAACAATCTTAGAGGTCTTTTCCAATGTAAACAATTCTACAATTTGATTCTAAGGGAGAACACAGACAAAGCAGCATATCACTGGCAAAGAGCTACTCATTAAATGGTTTCTGTGTTGCTTAGGCATAAGATCCCTACAGTGCTTGGGAAAGGAGCTTCAACGGGCAAGACTGAAGAAAAAAAAAACCACAACCTGAACTTTAGCTGTGTGATAAACAGAGTAACTAAAGATGGGGTAACACAAGGAGTCCAATTTGGTAAAATGCATCCCACCATCCCAAACCTGCAAATGGCTGTCAGTAGGAATGATCTCACCATCCCCAAAGACTGCGATCTCTAACACTTTTTCTGTGAAGATACAGAACTGCAGTTGCACAGAATTGCAATTTGCAATAGCAAAAGTGCATCTTATAACTCATACTGGTTTTTTCACTTACTTCATTCAGTTCCATTTATCTTGTTTAACTTCACCGCTTACTCTTGATACCCATGCCTCCTACAGCTAATTTCTCTGAATATTTTATGATAGAAAGACCCTCTTGGTAAAACTGAGATTTTACTACAGCATTACTACTTGCAAATAATTATGCTTAATAGATATCCAGAATTCAGTAAGTACTATAAAAAAATTCTTTCCAATCCCACCATTCATACGTCATAGAATTCATGAACAAAAGGGAGAAAAATAAAGTTTTAAAAAGTAATACAGTTCCACATTACAGTGTTCCCTACCTACATTTGAAACCAACCTGAAAAAAGAAACTTCCTGAAATGGAAAGGTCTCAGAAACTCTAAAAATCAGAGGTGCTCAGAGTATTCTAGAAGTTTACTGAGCATTCCAATGAAAGTTTTAATAGAGGTATTTTATATTTAAAAATTTGAATTGATTGCTTTTTGGAGCATATTCAGAATAAGGTTTCCATTTCAGCTCATGTTTACAACCTAAGGCCAATCACAGAATTATTATTACTGTAAAATCTTTCTGCAGCATAAATGTTTAGATTTCATTTGTATAAAAGTGTAACATCTTTACTAACAACCAAAAACTCTCAGCAAAATCAGGCAGTTTTCTTGATGTTTCCCTCATTACTTCACAAGCATTGTAATTGTCAGCATCTCAGAGTCACATTCAAAGTCCAGCAATATATCTGGTTTTTGCTCAGTCCTTCACATTGCAAGAACAGAGCAGGGAAATTTTACTCATTAGCCCTCCAAACAGCAGCAAGAACACAAACACACAAAAAAGCATGTATGCCATTTATTAAAAAGGAAAATCATACTAGTCAGTAAGCATTAATTAAGGAATAATAAACTGAAAGAAACATTAACCCTCACACATAAAAAATCCCACATTTTGTGAGACTTTATGGCATGTTTTTAGTAGATCCTCAACTACAGTCGCTGTAGATTCCTAAGTGACAGCACTATGAATTATCTTCTCTGAGCAGCAATACTATTGTAAATTACCTTCTCTGAACAACACAGAAAATACAGACACAGGAAGCAAAGCTTCTGTTTCTTCACTTTAATGACATTACTGAAAACATTGTAGAATCTATCCCGGAAAAGCTCTTGATCCTTGATACTCTGCAAATATCTTGGCACAGAAAAACTCAAGAAGAACAAGACAAAGTTGGGATATCAAGTGGTCCTTTTTGTTTCCAGTTTGAAGAACTACTTTATCTGTTTTCTTTCCAAATAGCTTTACACAGAACTCTTTAAGGAACCAACTGTTCAGTCACAGACAGGGGCATAGTAATAAGTTATCACAACGTAACCTACAATTATGACTTCAAGGAAATTCTGCTACTGAGTGGTAACCAAACATATTCTTCCTCAAAAACAAAGGCTACCCTACCCCTCAGTGAAGGTGGAGAAAGCACACTGTGTTTGTCTTATGATTGCAATTCCTTACACATATTTCCCACAGCTGTGCAAAGGAGCTAGCAAGGTATGCATTATGAAGATCCCAGAAACCATGAAATTTCAAGAACATCTGAGCAGACAAGTACAAGGAACATATGCAGGGCTTACAATGTCGCTGGAATGGCTGAAGCTACAACCCAGTGACACCACACATTGAAGTTTCTGTCAGTTCTTTTTAAAAAAAATCTGAGCACTTTCTGTGATTTCTGCTTTCTACTGCAACACAAGTACAAGGGAGACCAGACTGATGCAGATGTTGTGTCAGGGCTTCCAGAGCCACCTTTACTGATTCATTATACTTAATAACACAACAGTTACAGTGAGACATAAGAGGACAAAGGCATTTTTGGGGAAGATGAATTTTGTTGGATTGGAGAAAGAGGTAGAAGAACTAGAATCAAGTGTAGGTTTTTGCCTTCCCCTATTCAATCTTTTGCCTCTTCAGAGATCTAGTAATGGCTGATGACAGCACTTTGAAGAGTATTACATCAGTATTTGTTGGAACTCATCTTCCTACTCCTGCTTGGAATCAGACACCACAGTTGATCTGTATAAAGCAACACAAACAGGCATCACAGTCCTGCCTCCCCCTCCCTATCTGCCAGAAGTTTGCTTCCAGGCCAGTGTCATTCCCTCCTCTGTGCTGGCAGAAGTGTTTGTGCAGCTACAGGGGAAAATAGACTGTGGAATTGATATGGACTAAACCTAACACCCTCCCTTCTCCTCCCTTGTAGCTTTTGGTTTTACTAGGTTGGCTTTTTTTGTTGTTGTTGGTTCACGAAGTGGCCCCACAAATGCTTGTGCAGGTACAAAGAAAAGGTAGCAGAAAGCAGTTAAGGGAATCTGGAAGACTTGACTGAACATAATATGATCACAGAACTACAGTCAGCACCTTTACAGGCAATACAGAGGTAAAGTAGTTTCCTTCTGAGAGATTTGCTATCATCCTTCCAATACCTCCTAGATTTTAGACACTAAGTACATTAGGACAGAAATAGATCAAACAATCAACAGATACTTCAATTTTTCCTCTTTCATGTTGGAGTTTGGACCTGAACCAAGAGATTATCTTGACTCTGAGATGGTACAGGTTTTGACATATCAAAGTCAAAATTTCTTCTCTCTTTCAAACTGCTTTATCTTTAGATTGCTTTCTCTCAAATAGTCTTCTGCAGTGTCTTTTCTCTCTGCAAACATTGGAACCAGCCCTTTGAAGGCTGAATCCTCAAGCAGCACTTGAGAAGAGACTTTCTGTAACTTCAGCTCCAGAAAAGGAGAAAAATAGAGAAGTGAAGGCCCACCACAGAAACATACTGTACCAAGAGATCACATCTCAGACAACACCAAAATTGAAATATGCACTTATATGGATGGTGAATGGGTTGGTGAGAACTAACACTACCCACACACTGCAGCAGCTGTCAGCAATATTCACTAGTAGAAGTTGGCACCATAGCCTAGACACAAAGAAAAAAGGCCAGAGCCAGCACAAAACCACAGCCTACCAGTAACTCAAGACATGAAAAAAGTGTTCAAAACAACAAACACTTCTATTATTGGCATTACTCTTCATTTCAGAATTCCCCAAACACCCACATTTTAGGTTGTAGCACAACTTCTTAGAGGACAATCTGCATGGTATTCTGCAATTTAAAGTCCTCCTAGAAATAAAAAGTCTATATAAAAACACACACACACACTCACGAAAAGCACCACACAACGGATATGGCAGCATGAAAGAACCACAGCAGACTTTTTATCAGTTTAGAGTCATCTGCATCAGACCCATGCTCTGCATTAGTCCCAAGAGACATGAGTTGTGCAATAACCCTATTTCATCTATCCCTTGGAGTCCTCAATCTTCATTGTGTCTTCTCATTCAAGACACAAATCTAGATGAAAAAAGCAATTTAGTCAAAGAATAACTTGACTACAACAAACTGTTAACACCACTTGTGTCACCGTATGGGGTCAGGCTGAGAAGGAAGTCATTTTCCCCAGAGCAGCTCTCCCAGCGCTGTGCTGTGTACTGGTAACTGGAAAGATGTTGATAACACACCAGTGTTTTAGCTACTGCTGAGAAGTGCTGGCGCAGCATCAAGGCTGCATCTCCAACATCCTCCCCCCAGCAGCGGCTGGGGAGCATGCAAAGTCTTGGGAGGGGACATGGGCAGGACAGCTGACCCAAACTGACCAGAAGGATATGGCATCTGCTCAGGATAAAAGAGAGAGGAGGAGAAAGGCAGAGAATCCATTATTTAAAACATTTATATTCTGGAGCAACCACTAAGCCTGCTGAAGCTCTTCTTCCCAGGAAACGGCTGGACAGCACTTGCTTCTGGGAAGTAGATAATAAAATTTCTTGGGCTTCTTTGCTTCCATGGATGCAATCTTCGCTTTATTAAACTGCTTTTACCTTGATCCACAAGGTTTTTTCCATCTCATTTTCTTCCCCCTGTCCTGCTGAGGAGGGGTGTGATAGAGTGGCTCGGTGGACAACTGGCATCCAGGCAAGGTCAACCCACCACACTCACCTGCCGTTGTTTTCCTCACAGAGAGGCTTCCAGCTTTGATAGGCCAGGCTTACCCGAACAGCATGATGCTCAGCAGGTATTTACATCATTGCTTGCAAAAATGATGTGAAGGCAACAGATTAATTTCCAACAGGAATGTGCTAATCCCTGCTTTCCTTGCAACTCTTCCATACTTTAAGATGGTTCCAGAAAGGATTCTTCTTCCATTATCTCCAGCTTTTATCTAGTAAAAGGATCATACTGCACATTTCACCAGTGCATGGATACCTTTAGAATATAAATCAGCATCATACAATTCCATCTGCACACTGACTGAATAAAGAGCATACATGGGACATTAATTTGCAAGAGAAAAAAGAGGAAATTGTGAAGGAGACAGAACAAATTACAGGACAGAAGCCACATGAATTATGGTTCACCGAAATTTCACCTTGTGAAAGACCAAATTTTCAGCCATGCCAGAAAGGAACTAAATTTTTCGTTTCCTTGGAACATCTTGAATTTCTATTTACTCTCAGCCAAGACAGTCTGTACGGAGTTGAGAACTAATAGCCACTATGCCTGACCTTAGTGCATTGTTTTCTGTGAACTCAAGACTCACCAATCGAACTAAACTGAAAGCTTAAACAAACACAAATAGGGTCAGGAGTTTCAATGCCCACTTTTGGGTTGACTTTTGTTTCTTTTTCTCACATCACACACCTTGATCTATCTGCTAAGCTAAGAGAATTAGGTGTGAGTATCTGAGGACCAGCCAACCTCACCTGTGTGGGCAGGAACTCCATTTAACTCACTGTTGAACTGAAAACAACATGGTTTGAAGCACAGTATGAACTGTTCATGGTAGATCTGACCTATCTTTAGACATTTTAATAATCTTCATGGAATCTTTACCACTGAATTTTTGGTTACTTCTTCTTCCCAGTGTGTTTCAAATGATCCCAGACGTTATCTCTGGTATAGCACACACTATTTTTGCTTGTACTAAGCTTTTAAAGAAGCAGACAAGCAGTCCTCTTTTCACATGAGCCATTTTTCATTTCTTCTGCTTAACAACCATATAAAACACTGCTAATAGTTTTATACTTTAAAATATGCAACATTCTAGGAAGCTCATTATTGCTATTATCCAGATACTACAGTGTTTCTGCTAACACAAGAAACACAGACAACAACAGAGATGAGAACACCTCCCCTTCTCCAGAACTTGACAGAACATGGAACAATTTCTAAAATCTGACCTGGATGGACTTGCTATACTGGTGCAGCTGCTTTGTGTGTTACCATGCACCTTGGCAAGGCAGCACTGCATGCCAATACTGTGACTCCTAAGAAGATACGAGCACTTTGAAGAAAAAAAAAAAGGCATTTTTTGCAAGCATGCATGCCTAAACAGACAATGGCATATTTATCTAGTATGGCTAGTCTATAATACAGGTGCGGTTCTGCAAAATGCCTGGGATAGTTCCAAGCATAAGAAATCACCTGGTAGAGAACAGGTCTGCAGGCAAATTCTAAAAGCATCCACCCTGGAGCATATGCATCGCTTCCATCAGTAAGAGTTGCTTACAGGTAAAACAGCAGATGCACCCCAACTACTTCCACTTTCCATTTATTGATAAATCTTGAGGGAAAGGACAGAACAAGCCAGATTAAAGAAAATTAAAGAATGAATGGTGAAAACAGGTTTTGGCAATACAAGAAGACTTCTTTTAAAGCCCTTCTCAATAATTACAATAATTTAAAGATTTCTTCCTTTCCTACTATATAATATCATCTCTTTGCCTTCTGAAAACAGTACTGACACAGCCAAGATATTTAGCCTCTACATTATTTTTCCAGAGCAAAATGGAAGTAGCATGGGCAGGGGTGCTGACAAATGGACTGAAGGTGACCAGAATTAGTCCACAAACAGGAGTATCATGCCACACAGATGGGAACCTTTTTGCAGCATCACGGATTCAGGTTCCCAGTTGCTATAGTGACAGATTTTCCCGTCCTTGCCATATGTCAGCCCTTCAGTGTTGCTTCCTCTCTCCTCCCTGCTTCAGCCAAATGCTTGGCTAAAGCAGCCTGCTGTACATGCAAGATCACGCAGTCACCACACATGCACATGCTGTGAAAACAGACCCACAGGTAATCTGATTCAGATCAATCACCATAGCAACCCAATCTTTTAGTACCTAGATTTTAGCCTGTTGGGTATATTTATAGAGCAGCTGCAGTGCTCCACCCCCTCTGCTCCACCACCAAAGCTCCCAGCACTGCCCACACTACAAACAAGCTTCAGCCAGACACAAGGACTGCCTGGAGTCAGCGCTGAAACAGAGCCCTCCTGGCACCTGCAGGCCCCAGGCCAGATGACAGCACAGTATCTGCAACATGCTAAACGCCTTCCAGTCCGTGAGGTTTCCCGTATCCACGAGTACTACAAATATCAGAAGCCATTCTTGCCCGTGGGAAGCCGAGTACCAACCACAGCTGACAAAATCCGCCTATCCAGGTACCCACAGGATGCTTCCACAGACACACAGTGCATGCACAAAAAGAACGTGCAGAGTGTGCTAATGCAAATTCGCAATCCTAGCAGGAACTTGCAGGCAGCAGCAAAGGCAAAGGAGTGGTTCCAGCAGCACCTGCCTCACAGAGGCAGAGCTGCACCCACCAGGAGGTACCTGAAAGCCATGCAGAAAAATCAAGACCAGGGCTTGAATGAGCAACAAGAGATAAGCAACTGAGGGAGAACAGTATGCAAATACTGTAATCCATTTTATTCCATTACACTCTTGGGGAAAACCATCAACAACAAACTAATGCAGGAAAAGCACACATTTTTATAGTACTCCACTTCCTAATAGGAAGGAGATGACAGATTTTAGTCTCAGCCACAGGACATTTCACATACTTCAATTAAGGTTAAAGACCTTATTCTCCTCCCCTCCTTTACTGTGTGGAATAGCTCTCGTGATCCTCCCGGGGCAGGATCCTTGTGCAGGGCACACAGAGCACCGCTCACTATAGAATCACAGAACAAATTCTGGCATAAAAACCCTCTGCCAATCTGGCCAGTTCTCCTGCTCTACACTGTTTGAATTTAAATTCATCTCTTATTCAAAAATAATCTCCAGAGATTTGCATGAGAGAACAGTAACACAGGGCCAAGTCTTTTCAAGTATGTCCTTTTTTGCCCCTCCTTGTGAAACATCATCATCACCACAAAATACGAGAGCCTTCTCATTCTCTCTGCCTCATCAGCTTTTCCCTGATCCTCAAATCTGCAGTCATACACTGTGCAAGGAAGTGCAAGGGGGAAGGAAGGACAAACCAAAACCCACACAATGCCCCCAAACCGAACTAGCCTCACACCTCCTGCAACCACTACAGCATTACATTCTTCTCCAAACCAGAACTGCTTTAGGCTTGAGCTTTGAGCTGAGAAACATTAGTGCTGCTTCTGAGTGCAGTCTAGACCCCAGCACCCACAAGATGCTTCCATTCCCAGCCCTTTGCCCAGTTCCCATTTGAGCAGTAGGCCACGGTTCCCACAATGCAGGCATCGAGAAGGTTTTCTTCAAAAAACCAAATAGTGCAAATGTACAGCCATAAAAAAAATAACAAGAAAACAACAAAGCATGTGACATTTGAGAGAACTGCTGGATGCAGCTTCAACTGCTAAATTATTCAGTGCTCTCCCTTGCCACGGCGCCTCCCCCAGCCACGGTAAGCAGCTCTGGGCCAGGAGACATCACTCATGGCACCACCACCACCAGATACAGGCACATTTGACTCTTTCCTGGAAATGGGTCACACAGACAAATGGGACCCCAACAATAAATTACATCCATTTGTAAGACAGAAGAGGGGGAATGCTCACAACCAATGTGGAAACACTAAAACATTGTTCAGGATAATGCGAACCAGAAATTAAAGTACTTGAAACAATCCAGTCATTTGGCTGTTGTTAGCGTCTCAGAACTCAGAGCCTCACATCTGTTTTGCCTTGTATTAGAAACACACAGCCTGTCTCCCCATGTGTGCCACCTGCTTGTTATTCCTTCCCTCTACACACCTTCCCCTTCTCTTTGTCAACACTGTGGGAGATCAGGAATTCCTACTCTCAAACCGATCCTACAATTAATTTTGGTGATAAATCATAGTACCAGCTGGTCAAAACAGAAAGAAAATAAAGGAGACAAGCCCATTTTCTCGCTCTCTGGGGTGTGAGAAGCATGAGTTTGGCAGACTCACCCACATGTAAACATCGGGGCGAAGCAAGCTCAGAGTGAAGAAGGGACAGCAACCGCCTCAAGCAACTGTTGTAGCCAGCAAATGACAGAGCAGGGGCTCCCGAGAGGACCTTCTAGACACGGGCAGTCACCAGGGCAAAGGAAGGAGGGAAAACACCACCCTGCTGGGTATGTCTTAAGACTACTAACAAGAGAGAAGGGAGAAACCAGCTGGCCTGGAGGACAGAAGAAGCGTGCCCAGCTCGTGGCTCCAGCGGAGCAGTTTAACTGTTTACCAAGAGGAAATAGACACAGCAGCAGAGTGGCTCAGCGCTTGTGGGTGCAACAAATTTTGGTGGATACTGCTTGTGATTCTTAATTATCTGTATCACAAAAAGCACTCCTCTCCGCCCACTAGCTGATGACATGGAAACGGGCAGAGGTGCAACTCCTCATCTCCTGTCACAAGGGCCTTTCCAGAGCAAGTACAAGATACCCAGGCAAGCAGAGATCCAGGGAAGCTGGTGTCTAAGCTACAGGCAAGAAGGCAATCAAAAAAGTTTTACACTGACATTGGGAAATTCAGTTAGAATATAATGGGAAGCAGGACACAACCCAGGCACTGATATTGCAGATGTGACAAAGTAACAGGATATGAAAAAAAAGGCTGCTCTGCTCAAAAGACAACACACAGTTCCTGGATGTCATCAGATAACAAATTTGACAGTAACATTATCTTTGTCCCCTGTATAAAAAAACGAATGTTAATTCCCTGATTCTCACAACTGTTTAGAGATTAGTTACAAACAAAACAAAAAGGAGGTATCTGACACACATTACTAGATACATCAAAGGCAACAGGATGACCAGCTCTGTTTCGAGGGATGCTGCTGCTTTGAAGTAGTGAAGGCTGTGTAAGAAACAGAAAACCATAAAACCTTGTTCCTTGCTGCTACGCTGATGCATTATTTCTCACAGCAACCCAGAAACACAAGAGCCTCTCATTTAACTGCAGTGTCTGGGATCACAGCCATGAGAACTGCCTCAGCTTAAGTAATTTAGGCATATGCAAGCAGCACTTCTTACTTTTAAATCCCTGCAAGGGTCCTGCTAGTAGCAGTGATCTAAAGTGAACACAACCTCTCACGATTCAGTGGTTTCTGGGCACCAACAGGCACAGCCTCCCCATCTGGGAGTTCCCCAGTGTAAAGATATTTCAGAGCTCCTGGCAGCACATGGGTCACTTCATCAGTTGGCTTGGCTTGGGTTTTCAGCTGGTTATTCTAGTTCCAAGACAAAAATCAGGAGCATATTTGTCAATAATCAACAGTAATTTCCATGGCGTTTTGACAGGTTTAAGGAGATCCAGTGACAGAGAACCTAATTGTTCTAAAATTATTTTTTAGCTCAAACAACAGAGCAAAGACCAGCTGAATTATACACGTTCAGTTACAGAGAGTGAATGTCAATGTAAGTTTTTCATAGCTCTCAAGGTAGAGAAGGAAAAGCAGCAAAGCATTCTGTCTTTAAAAGAAATATCACAAATTTTCCACAGATTAACAGATTATCCCACTAAAATACATACCTTTCTAATTGATGCCTCATGATGCTCGTTTTTATTTCACTTTGTGTCTTATTAGGTCACTGAAAATGCTTTTACTTCATCAAAATTTATATCTTGAAATAGATGAAAGCTGTTTAAACTGGGGACATGATATTAATCTTGCATATAAAGCTCTTCCATTCTTTTTTTCTAAATCCTTTCCTCATTGCTGCAAATCCCTAATCAGAAGCTGTATCTGTATTTTCTACTAGTGCACTGAACAACTACATCAACTGCCTGGAAATTTAATGCAGTATAGCTTAAATGCAGGCACAACAGGCCCAAGGGACATTTCAGGAATTCATCTGGGTTGTAACATATGCATTGCCTATCTCCGATTCCTTCCTAATGGAAAGTAAGTGAACCATTCACCTCTGTACTAAGTTTTAACATAAAAGTATCAATTACCATCTTGTGACTATGGTGGCAAATCCAGTTAAAAAATGACAGTGTGAAATGACAGGGAAGATACCGTATTTTACACCATTTGTTATCCCCTCTCACATACTAAATCTCTACCAATTTTTTCCCCCTCACAAAAAAAGAAAGCCATTCCTCTAACAAATGTATCTGGAAAGGAGTATCAGAGAAAACCTATTAGCTGGAATGCTGTAAATTAAAACCTTTGAAGAAATTTATTCTCTTAGAATTTAGCAGGACTTGTGACTTTCTAATTTAACACTCACAATTCTCATAAATATTTGGTTTTTCAACTGGCTCATCACAGAATATATTAAACAGACCAGACTGAACATCTTGATAGAGGCATGCCTAGTATATCCTGT
This sequence comes from Corvus brachyrhynchos, assembly GCF_000691975.1. Classification (NCBI taxonomy): domain Eukaryota; kingdom Metazoa; phylum Chordata; class Aves; order Passeriformes; family Corvidae; genus Corvus; species Corvus brachyrhynchos. The sequence goes on from NW_008239553.1 coordinate 6,562,290, forward strand.
CTATACAGAACCTGAGTATTCTATATGGCTTGAGGTGAGAGGGAAAAAGCTATAAATTATGAGCCTCTATGCCCCTGATGCCAAGGCAGATAAAGTCAAAGCCAACACTAATTTAATTCAGGAAGATTATATGAACAAGTGTTTTAGTAAGGCCTGAAATGCACTGATGCCTCTACCATTTCTACTGAACCCTCAGTCCTGATGCTCTAAAACCTAAAAAGCTACTTTGGCTTGGTGGGCAAGGATTAGTGTTAAAAATCCTTGAAACTTTTACTGCTCTGACCCCCAAATCCTTCTGAAACAGACAGAAGTTGGACTCAATACTCTCAGGCACACGGTGTGGCTCTTGGGGATGGTCTTGTGAAGGGCCAGGAGTTGGACTCAAGTGATCCTTGTGGGTACCTTCCAACTCAGCACATTCTGTGATTCACTATATGCACACCCTGTCTGCTTTCAAAAGAGTTGCAGAATGGTATCATGGTTGAAGAAGAGGTTTGCCCTCTAGTATATTTATGCTTTTCCATAAAAACCTTAAACTCAAAGACCTTTTTTTTTTTTTTTTGGTCAGTTTCTACACAGCCTTTGGTTCACCACCATTCATGGCTTTGGCACGTAACACACACCCTGCAACTGTCTCTTGGCCATGCCATGCATTTTGTGTGGACAATGTTTTCTTTCAGTGAGGATACTGTTTTCCTTTTCTGCCCATCCAGTAAAACAGAATTGTTCTAAAAGCAGTAATGCTGCAGAAAACAGTGCAGTAGGACTCTGAAGCTTACAGCTTGAAACCTGTTAATTTGATAAGAACACAAGAGTCCAGACTTGTGATACAACTGCAGCACCACTGGACAAGCAGGTACAAGGTCTTTTAGTGAGCACAAGGCTGTATTACTGTCCAAACAAAAGCATTCTAGAGACTTGCTGATGATTTTGCATTCTATTAAACACACAGTAAGATACTTAACAAGTGTGCATTTAATTCCAGTGTCTATTAAATTGTTTTCAAACTCTGTGCATTTTCTAGCTATACAACAGTAAGACAAAAATAGTGTTTTATAGCTGGAATGATCTATCAGTTCAGTGTTACATAACATGCTATGAGGGGATGACCAGATTAGATCCTGTAAAAACTGCATTTTAGCTATGTTGGATGTGAAGTGCTCTCTCGGATGTGTCAGGACTGCAGCTCTTCATTAGTGCTGAAAACAGCAAGTACTTCTTGTGCCCAATCCAAAACAGTTCCCTAGGTTCAAACAGTATGAAGTCCAAAAATAGAGACACTTCCCAAATAACCTATATTTGGATGACTTTGGTTTGATTATGTGACCGTCAGGACACCACAATACATCTTCCCTCCCCTTGCTTGTGTCTACAAGTAGCATCCTTTTTGCAGATAAGCAAAGGTGCAAGGAGCACAGCAAGGACACTTGAGAGCCCACCAACAGAAATGCTGACCCAGAGTCACACTGGATGTAGAGAAAATGGCTGGCTGTTCTAGGGAGAGCACAACATATTGCCAGATCACAGTTCTACCTCGTCTCCATGGGGCTTCAAATTTATAATGTATATTATTTTGCGTATGACTGAAAACAGTGTGCTATATGGGAGAGCTCAGGGGAAAAACGGAGAGAAGACGGGAAACAAATCCGTTTCCTTCCAAGCTCATCATTTCTCGAAACACTTCTTTATCGTGACTCCACACGAACGTTCAGTGACACAGACCAAGCTTTCTTCCCCTCCTCCGCCTGACAATTAAAGCGAGCAACACAACAAGGTGGTGACACCCATTTCTGAGGGGAAAATGCTCTTGATTTATAGCCGACTTCATAAGAAATTGCCCAGTATAAAGTGGATTTCCTATTCTATTGTCTTGCGGAGTAACAGGATCTGCTGTTTACAAACCAAAGAGTAAAAGCACCTTTCCAGTCACATTACCGCAGCAAGCTCTTCATAAGGCTGCACACCTCACCCTTTCCAAGGGGATCTTGGCCCTGCGCCGCCCTTCTCCCTTCCTTCACTATCCTGTCTGCTTCCTCCCGGTAGAGAGCGAGGAAAA
>NW_008239553.1:6565161-6581577 GCF_000691975.1 Corvus brachyrhynchos
CAGGGAGCGGGGAGGCAGACGGGACGTCGGGGAGGGAAGCAGCCCTCCTGGGCGGGCTGCCGCGAGAGAACCGGGAACATTCCAGGTGCTTTCAGACCTCGTCCTGGCGAGCAGCAGCTAAAGCCTCGCAGCAAAGCGCGGCTCCACACGGACGAGGACGCGCCGCCTTGCAGCGAGGAGAGAGTGTGCTGTGTACTTTCACCCTCTGTATTGAGCTACATACTTGCTGATTTGCTACTAGCTTCGTAAGATTACAGGAGAATTCGGTTATTAAAAGCTTGAGATACAGCTTTTTTTAATTCCTTCCAAGCTCCTAAAAACCCGTACGCTGCACAAACAAATCCATTTATTAATAAAACCCAAACTACCAAAATAAACCCAAAACACAACCAAAAGCACCACAAGTAACACACAATTTTGATATATATGGGGTGCAAAATGGAGAAACACTATTTGATATTCCCCATCTATACTTTCCCCACTCTAGAGGAATTGGGTTTCCAGAAATACACCCACCTTTTCTCCCTCCCCGTTGATCTGAATGGATCATGAGCAAATACAGCTGTTGAGTAAGGGTCCAGCCAACCAGGAACACCTCCCAAGATTGTAACTCAAGCACCCCAAGATTTCTCCAGTGGCCAAATCAGCAAAATTAATTTGAAATAGGTCAGGTAGAGAGACTTAGAGCAGCAGGACTGTCTCAGGCCTAGATAGAATTTTGTAAACATAAAAGTACAAAGGGTCACCAATCTCAAGGAAGGTTCTTCCCACACACCTGCTTACTTGAGCTCCATGGGCTAACCTGGGAAGCTTCTAAAAGACAAAAAATAATTCTGTACTGATTTGCACGTCCAAAAAAAAGTGAGAACCTGAAGACGTAAACAAGGAGATTGCATTTGACTACATGATAATGAAAAGGGATGCACAAGGCAGAATGTGCTGTTTTAGGCTGGTAGAGTTAATTTCCTTCCCAGTGGCTGGCACAGGGCTGTGTTTAGGATCTGTGCTGAACCCAGGGTTGATAACAGAAGTGTTTTTGTTACTGCTGAGCAGGGCTTACACGGACCAAAGGCCCTTTCTGCTTTTCATGCTGCCTTGGTGGTGAGAAAGTTGGGGGTGCATGGGAGGTTGGGAGGAGACACAGCCAGGACAGGTGACCCCAGCTGACCAAAGGGATATTCCAGACCATGGGGCATCATGCTCAATATGTAAGGGGGGGGGAAGAAGGAGGAAGAGGGGGATGTTTAGAGCAGTGGTGTTTGTCTTCCCAAGTAAAAACTACATGTGGTAAGGCACCGCTCTCCTGGTGATGGCTGAACACCTGCTTTTCCATGGGAAACAGTGAATTAATTCCTTGTTTTACTTTGCCTGTGTGCACAGCTTTTGCTTTCTCTATTAAACTGTCTTTATCTCAACCCACGAGTTTTCTGGCTTTTACCCTTCTGATTCTCTCCCCAGTCCTGCTGGTGGGGAGTGAGCAAGTGATTGTGTGGGGCTTGGTAGCTGTCTGGGTTTAAACCACAGAGGCAAGGAAAATCACTGTTTTCACCACTGCCATCCGCAGCAATGTTATAGGTTGTACCTTGAGAATCCCTCAAATTTACATGCAGTTTTTCTCTTCAAATTAAGGAGATGCAGCTCAAAATAAAGAATGTAAAGCTAGAAGTTAAACAGCAGCTCTTCTGTTGACAACCTCATTGTTTAGCAAATCCCTCAAAAGCAGGGCCCAGCCCATCCTCTAATCCACACAGCACTGATGAGCTCTTCAGCTCTGCTCATTAGTCCCCATCTCATACCTCACTGCAGTCTCCTATAAGCCTATTCCTATCCCTTCTTCCTCTGGGCTTAGTAGATTCCAATTTAAATTTTGTACTCCAGAGTAACGCAAAGGCTCCAGCAGAATAGTCTGTGGTGTGGAGCCTTGCTAGATTGACCATCACTTTCCCATTGAGGCAGGAGATCATCAAGCACTTAGGTAGCAGCTAATGCTGGACAGCTCTCTGCTTTCCCCTAGCCTGCTGCTCTCTTTGAGGCAATGCACATGTTCAACTGTTCCTGGTGTTTCTCCTAGGAATACATCAGAAATGAGCAGCATATCAGGAGTCAGGTAAGGTCCTACTGAAATCCACTTGACAGCCAGGGGCACACTGGACTCCTCTTTCAATTCTGGTGAGCCACAGAATGCAGAAAATGGAGTAGAGCACATACGATAAAAGGGTTACATTCTGAATGTAGCTGTACAAATGGAGTTGAGGTGTATATGCATAATGCATGGTCTTCCTGATGCACACTTAATCCACTTCACCTATATGCCACCTCTGGCACACAGCAAGGTGCATACTGAGCTACAAATCTCATACTGAAGACCAAAAGAAACTGCCTGCGGTTGCGCTGCTATTTCTTTCTCATCAATTCTTGCTTCTCCCCAACACATACACTCATCATTTCTTATCAGCTTTGAGTTTGTTACAGCAAGAACTTATTCCACCCTCCTCCAGTCTCATGACAGCACATCAGAGAATGTCAAAATCCTGTATTAGGCTTTATTCTTTTATATAAACATTAACATTTCTCAAACAGATTAGTTAAAAATACAGATTTAAACAAGAATTTTTGCAATTGCAATGAGTTATAAAAAACAACAGATTATTTTACAGATTGTTACAAGTGCTTTACAAAGGTGCAGAGTGAAGGCCAGTGGCAGGGGACCAACCTCAAGTGCAAAATGGACACAATACCCTCACCACGGGCATAGCGCTCAGATACACAGCCAAAAAAAAACAACAAACAAACCAAAAAACAGACAAACAAAAAAACCCCGAGCCATGTGAACCTATGCTCTTGGGATGCTCACCGGGCAAGCAAACATAGACCCCTATGACAGAGAAGACTCATGAGACCAAGCTACCAGGATACTTAAGGTTACATCTCTGAGATCAGCCATAAGATGTTCTTTCTTGGAAAATAAGGAACATGTTCTATAACAGTATATTTCTCTTCTGTCAGACAAAATATTGCTGTAAATCCTAGAATACTTATGGATGCGGATACTTAAAACTTGGGCCATAAATCCAGTGTGGATCTCACAATGCCCAAAGTGAAGAAAGGATACAAGACCCAAGTGTCCTTCTGAAGCAGTTGGCACTCCTCATACAGGAGGGACCTCCATATCCCGTGATCATCACTGAAACCTTGAGCAAGTACCTTGGAAGGACTTTGGCAAAAGGAAGACGATGCAAGTAGATCTGATTACACCCAGTATTCCTGCAGCCCGTGATCTGAGAGTTGTACAGCCCACAGCTTGTGCAATGCCCACATATTTCACTAAATGCAGTGTGTCCTCTCTCCTTGGTTGATACATCTTCACACCCACCTTGGAACACATACCACATGCTCCAGATTCTTGGAAGTGTTTGAGATCCTTCCACCACACCTACCTTACCTAGGTACCAGTCCTCCCCACCTATCTTTCTTCTATTCCACCCCTAAAGATAAAATCTATGTCCTGATTTGTTTTGAACTAAAGTTGTCCAGCTGTTAGCAAATCAAAGGTAAATTGAGCTGAGAACCACCATGAGATAAAACCGTGATGCATTACATTAAAAAAATCCACTACTTTATGCCTGACATCTTTTTGATATACAATGTTCCCTACCCAGAGGGCCTCCTTGTTAGACAAAGGGCACTACACATTACAGGAATCCTTTTTCCAAAGGAGGGCCAGAATAAAGGGCAGCTCTAGAGATGAAGTCTCATAATAAAGAAATAAAAGCTACTTCTCTTGGAATCATTTTAAAGGGCAGCACATTCAAGAGATTTTATTTATAGGAAACCCAGTGAAACCCCTAGAACATCCACACTGACTTCCCTGAGCTCCTCAGATCCAGGTACACTGGGGACCCTGCAGAAGCCTTTTGAGCTGGGTGACTCTCAACAGAGAGCTTTTGGCAAGTTCCTGCAAATTCATTTTCATAATCAGCGAGAAGAGGATCAATGGGCAAACCCTCAGCATATGCTTAGAGAAGAGAAAGACTCTGAAGAAAAAGGAGTTGGGGGGCAGGGGGAAAGGTCTTCATTTCTACCGTTTTTGAATGTTTCACGTTATTCCTTTGGGGTACGGGCACTACATCGAAACCAACCCCTCCATCAGCTGATCTACCCCAGCTGCCTCCTGCAGAGTCTCATGACAACACTGAAACCCCAGGCTCATCAATCCCTGCATGCCCAGCCCAGGGTTCAGTGCTTTGGAGAGGGGAGGCTGGCTTCTCGTTAGCGAAGGCTGGGAGATGGCATTATGTCAGCATGTCAGCGCCCTGGGAGCATGCAGTCACTCATGCACATCCCAGATTTCTGAGAGCAGGGGCGGGAGCTTCTTGTCCTGCAGCCGAAGGGCAAACACCTGTTCAGAGTGGACACTGCTCAGTGTCCGAAGACTGACCAGCTTCATTAACATCCGTGGAAACATCAAGCGATCCTGCAGGGGCAAACAGACAACTGTTAGTAAATTCACCTAAAACTTTGTTTAAAAAAAAATTACTACAACTGATTATGTACTGTAACCACAATCCTTACTTCCTCTAAACCCAGCATCCTCCAAGAGGATGCAGTGTGAAAGAACACAAGTAGTACATCATGTCCCAAAACTCCAGACTTTCCATGCTGGCTAAACTACGGAACATGATACAGGAGAGCAGATTGTGACAGCTCACAAATCCTGCATTTACAGCTGCTATCAAAGAGCCCAGAAGGGACAAGCGTGACAGTACAAGCAGCAAGAGACCAGTTACAGACAGTACTGCAGGAACTCTGCCTGCATAAACACAAAATCCGCTGGCATCGTCACCGGCGATGTTCTGGTCAGGCACTCACATTTGGTCTGTTGATGCAAATGTAAGAATGAAGCGCTTCCACATAGGTGTGCTGCAGCCTCTCCACCAGGGACTGGTCCTGCACATTCGGTCGGTCTGCCACAAAGCAGGTTAGAAGTAAGCAGATTAGACATAAGCAGATTGCCACAGGCAGCTTCACTGGATTTAACATCTCTGTCTAACCCTACTTCCTCCTGTGGTCTCTTCCAAAAACTTCATCTCAGATTTACCCAACTGGGAGATATAGCCATGACACTGTGGCAGCTACGTCAGTTGCCTGTAACTGTTCTTTCTCAGTGAGGCCTACTGCACACGGGGAGCCCGATCTGACTCCTACAGAGGTGGCAGGTTAGAGGGACCAAACACACTTACGTAGTGCTGTTTGGGCTCATCTTCCTGTCCCAGAAAAAATGAGAAGCTGCCTATTCGAGAGCAAATGGGAAAGTCTCTCTCATAGCTGAGCCAGTTAGAAAACAGGAACAAAGAAAAACAGTCATTAATCAGGTCACAAGACAGAAGAGTAGAGGTGGCTTCTTGGCAAAGCCCTGTCCTGGCCTGGAGCGATACTGCCTCTTGTCCAGAGGCCCACTAGATGTCGCTCATGCTGTGGGACCGGCATTACACCAGAGAGGTGCCAAGGACATTAAGGGGGCAATAAAACAGCAATTTCCAAATGAGGAAGATAAACACTGGCTGATTTTTCTACACACTTCTCCAACAGTGAGGAATTCGATTTCCTCCAGAAGTTGCACTAGAAAATTCAGAATATAATTAATAATATGCTCCCTTTATCACTAGACTCTACACATGCTCTATTACTCATTTTCTGCTTTTAACATTCCTTCCCTCTAGTTTCTTTGCCCTCTGACTCACTGCTGCAGCTCTTCAGATCTTCCTGGCTTTTTACCTGCAGAGAAAATGTTGATGGCAATTAAAAGTGCGTATTCAGCATCATTAAGCTGTAGCTCATTCATTCCCTTTGAGAACTCAAAGATGGGGTTAATGAACTCAAACTGCAGACCTACAACAAACAGAAGAGAACAAGGTGAGGCAGTAGCAATTGTCTCCCCTCTCTCCCCCTTCCTTTCACAGAAAAGGCCACCAGAAATCCACTGCAATACACCAGGGAGTGGGGAGGACGCACAGGCAGGGACAAACCCTTACATTATGCTCCAATGAATCTTCCCTTTACATCCACTACTGGTGAGCACCAATAATAGTGGCTGAACTGTTATAACATTCTAACTGTAAAATCACACTATTTCTGGGTTTTCCTAAAGCCTTAAATGCCCCACAGCCCATTACTGGGCAACAGCTAAAGGAACAAAACATCAGCTATCAGGTAAGTCCATCAAAATGTCAGAAAGTCATAAGCACAACATCTATGCTGTCCACTCTCATAGCATCACCTCCTTCACACCCAGTAGCCTGCACACTTTCAAAGTCCCATGCTTAAGGTTCATATGAAGTATGTATGAGCTGAAAATATCCGGTTCCAAGAACTCTGAACGATGCCATTTCCTTCAGCTCAAAGAACTGGGAGACCTGAGGCAGAGCCTGACCTAGGCTTCCAATCACCTCATTTGATAAATGCAGTTAGACAGAAATGCACTGGTATTTATTGCCATAACAGAGACCACTGTCAAACCAGGTCTCTTTGTGCTATGTAATCACGCTGAAAACTTCAGGCCTTTCGTCCAAAATAGCATCCAAGTTTCTAATTTCCTGCATTACAACTGCATCAGAGAAGGAGGAACAGAATGGAGGGAATCTTTCTGGCTCCCTGCTGTTTGCCTTTCTAATAACCTGAAGAAAAGGCTACCAGGAAAAGTGTCAAAAAGAAAAGTTGTATATAAAAGCCATCTCAAGCATAAATGGTTAAATAGCTACTCAAGGAATAAAATAAAATCAGCTGAAGCACAGCTTAAGTCTTGTTTTTAGAAATGCTAAAGATACACACTTCTTGTTACTTCATCTGAAATTACAGACACTCATAGGCCCTGGAAAAATAAAAGACTTCAGACATCACAACACCACAGGCTACCATATATTAGAATGATAAAATATCTAAAGCAGTCTGTGGGGATCCTCAGTGCACAGTACAGACTTCGTATCAACTGAAATGTAATCACAGTAACGTCATCACTCCAAGTGATCCGGATTAGCAAGTGATGCACTTGCAAAGGAGAGAAGACTGTGGTTTGAATTGGTATGATCTGACACAACTCTACCACCACATCACATCTCTACAAGCAAGGAAGTTCACACCAACTGTTAGTCCTAGGTGGACACCTGCAGCAATATTTTCATGCTTTAAGAGTCCAGATTTTCCCAAGCAAATTGACACCTAGAAAAAGACATGAACTGAGCTAGTATCATATGTTAAAAGCAAAAAAAAAAAATGGTTTGTGGGGCTATTGGTTTGGTCCTGTTCTAAACCTCTTACCTGACCACCCAAACTATTTCCAGCTGCCCACATTAAAAAGGAAAATATGTAAGAACACAAGACACTGGAGAGGAAGAAACACCTGTCTAATGGACCACCTGCTTTGGCGAAGTCATCCCGATTATAGCTCAGGTCCTTAAGAAAGGTGATGCTCTCAATCTCTGGATTGTAGCGCCGAGATGTCTCCAACAACATCACCTGAGGACAGAAATAGATACACTTGATTTGAAAACAGCAAGAAATGTTACAACATCAATAATTTGCTGACTGTTGAAGCATCTTTGACAAAAAAAAAAAAAACCAAACACAAAACCACTCCAGTTTCTCTCAGAGTGCTTAAAAATTCCAGGGTAAAGTCTGCTGCCATCCTTTGTGGTGTCTGCTTCTGCGAAATGGGAAACTCCTGCTTACCACTACCAAGGCACTTGCCTCACTCTCTTCCTGTATAACCAGACACTGCAGCATATAACCAGGCATCTTGCCAATATAACCTCAGTATATTGCAGTAACAGTCCCATAGCTGAGGTCCTTCAGTCTGCTATCCTCAAAAAAGGGATGGAACTAGTTCTCTAGGTGGTTACTGCCAAATTCTTTCATCTCTGCTACTATGTACTGTGGTCAAGTCAAACCCTCACCTCTATGGTAGATGTCTTCAGTAAAGCAATCTGATCTTCCCTGGTGAGCTCCAGGAAGCCAGGTAATTGCTTGGCAAAGTCCACAATCTCTTGCACAGAGATAATTGCAAGTTCTGTAAAGTGAGCAAAACGCTGCTGCCTTGCTTCACGGTTATTTGGATCAGGAATCTGGGGCCATGGCTGTGGGAATGGGAAGAGACAGCATACATTTGTGAAAGATGGAGCCAAAGATGAAAGATAGATGAAGAGAACAAAGGAAGCAAATGACAGCTTCAAACATGATTCTTTGCTATTATTTTCAGAGCTTTAGCCCACAAATGCAATGCCTAAAGTAACTCTGTTCTCCCAGATGTTTTACCTAAAACAAGACTCCCCAAACTTCACTTTTTCTTATTTTGGATACACTGGTAGAGTTTTTACCGTCACTTTGAGCCTGTCTGTGAAGGAGCGCTGGTTGCACTGCTGCTGAGCAGCCACAAGCTTTTTTATCATGCTCAGCTGTTCCGGCGTCAGTTTGTGGGAAGGGCTTGGCGGATTTGGAGGGTTTGGACGCACCACAACTGTCCGAGCCTGATCGTCTTCCTGCTTCTTCAGTTTCTTCAGTCGGATCTGTTCTTCAGACAGAACATCTAAAGCAGGAATAGCCCATGATCAATCACAGGAAGACAATGGAAACCACACTGAACACAGGATAACGTGCTGTGGATGGAGAGGCAGAGATCACAGCTGCCTGTACCAGGCATAGCACAGTGTACACAACACAGCCAACAGTGATACTTGTTTCCCCCTCTATGCCCTACTTCAAGTTGTTCCATTGCCTTTCTTCAAATCATACTGTCATGTGAAGTGTTCATAAAAGGCAGAAGCTCCCCTCATGATGCCCTGCAGATCTCAGAAAAACAACAGTGACTTTCCCCAAAAAGCAATTCCCTAAAATGTCAGGTGCTCCCTTCATATGCCATGGTGTGTCCACTGTATTTTATATTATCCTACTGTTATGTCTTTTCTCAGTATTTTTAATTTAACAGCTTGTGTAATTTCACCCTCTTCAAAAGTCAGACTCCATCCTGGGTGGAGTTTGAGAGTGAAAGGATAATTTGCTATACAGGCCATCTGCAGCAAACTCTAGAGCAGTAACATACCCCAAGATGAATAGTGGAAGAATAGCTTTGCACAAAATGTACTGAGGACCAACGGCAGGTCCTTCAGGAATAGGATTGAAAGTGTCTCCTTCAGTTGTTAAGTCAAAGGGGAGATGTTACGTGGGTGTAACATTGTAAGGAACAGAACAACTCAAAGACATCTGCTCTACTGAGGGCTGATGGGGTCCCTCTGTCAGAGAAAGGGAAGTGCATCTTTTCTTGTAGGCTTGCCAAGCTGTGAAGAAGGATTTAAACTAAAGGTGCCTAGGGACAGGAACCTCAATCCATCCCTCTCCTACCAGTTTGATGCCAGGGCCAGCAAGAGATGCCCAGAGCCTGGAGAGGGTATGCAGGTCAGCAGGAGAGCTCCTGAAGAGCAGCACAATGGAATTCCTGCCACTCCATCCAGTAAGTCAGGTTCATCAGGAGCCCAACTTAAATTCCTTTATGCAAATGCATGTAGCAGAGGGAGTAAACACGAGGAGTTAGAGACACGCACACACCTGCAGGGCTGTAATCATATTGGCATCACAGAGACATGGTGAAATGAATCCTATAACTGGGGTGTTGGAATGGTAGGATACAGGCTCTTCAGGAAGGAAAGGCAGGGGAGACAAGGAGAGGGTGTCACTCTCTATGCCAGTGACCAGCTGGAGTGCATGGAGCTCTGCCCGGGATGGATGAGGAGCTGAACAAGAGCTTATGAGCCAGGATTAAAGGGAGGACAGGGACAGGTGACATTACAGAGGGGGTCTAATGTTACAAGCCACTCAACCAAGAAGACCAAGCAGAGGAGGCCCTCTATCAACAGAAAAGAGCAGCCTCACATTCACAAGTCCTGATCCTTATAGGACACTTCAACCATTCCAATATCTGTAGGAGGGACAACACAGCAGGGAATAAGCAGTCCAGGAGGCTCCTGGAATGTGTTGATGGTAACTGTCTTCTGCAAGTGACAGAGAAGCCAACAAGGAGAGATGCTATGCCAGACCTTATTATCACCAACGGGGGAGGACCTGGTGGGAAAGGTTAAGCTCAAGGGCAGCCTGGGCTGCAGTGATCATGAAATGGTGAATTTCAAGATCCTTGGAGCAGCAGGGAGGGTGCACAGCAAGTTCACCGGCCTGGACTTCAGGAGAGCAGACTCTGGCCTCTTCAGGGATCTGCTTGGTAGAGTACTATCAGATAAAGTGCAGGAGGGAAGAGGGGCCCAAGAAATCTGGTTAATATTCAAGGATCACCTCCACCAAGCTCAGGAGCAATGTATCCTTGTCTCTAAATTAGAACAGCATGGATTTGATGGAAGGATCACTTGGAGGATAGAAGATTGGTTGGATGGTCACACTCAAAGAGTTGTGGCCCATGGCTCAATGTCCAAGTGGAGACCAGTGATGAGTGGTGTTCCCCAGGGGTTGGTATTTGGACCGGCACTGTTTAACACCTTTGTTAAGGTGCACAGTGGGACTGAGTGCACCCTCAGCAAGGCTGCTGACAGCACCAGGCTCTGTGCTGTGATTGACACGCTGGAGGGAAGGGAAGCAGAAAAGGAACTGATTGGAAAAAAAACCCCTCTGTATCTTCAAGAACAAAGATAAATAAAGCTCGACTTTACAAACAAGACTTTAAAAGTGCTGAAAGATTCTTTGGCCATTTTTTTAATGCACAGATAACACAGAAAACAGAGGAGGTTGGAATGAGGAGGGGGTTAGTCTCTTCTGCCATGCCCACAGTGAGAGAACAAGAAGAAAAGGCCTTAAACTGAGACAAGGGAGATTCGGATTAGGTATTAAAAAAGAATTTGCCTTGTTAGGACATGCATTGGAACAAGTTGCCCATGAAGGTGATGGAGTCACCATCCCTGGAGGTGTCTAAGAGACATCTGGATCTATGCTGGGCAATACGGTTTAGTGGTTTAAGGGTTACAGTGGTACTTCTGGGTAGACATTTGGACTTGATGATCTTGAAAGATCTCTTCAAACCGTGATGATTCTATAGCTGCTACACAGAGAAGCAGGCCCTAAAATTGAACAACTATATAACTGCACTTCTTAAAAGAATCATGTTAGACAAGAACTGAAGAGCTACTATACAACAGCATTCTTGGGATTGGAAGGATAGACAAAGAACATAACACAGTAAAGCTGAGAGTAATACTCAGAGAGTAATTCCTGACTTCCAACAGGGAGGATGTGTGCACAGGTACATGCGCCATGCACAAAACTTATAATTCTAACAGCAAAAGTGTTCAATATAATTACTAAAATAAGGGGGATCTGTAAGATTAGAGAATACTACTTACAGTGTCAGTTTAAGGAGGGAAGTAATTGATCCAAGTGATTACAGTCCCTCCTCTTGGGATTCAGATACAAGAAAAAAAATTTATCTGGTAACATGTTACTTGGCCATTAATGAATCTTGAAAACTGCCTAAGTGCAAGCTCCTACACCATGCTAAATTCAAAGCAATCTAACTTACTTGGTTTGCCAGGAAGGAATTATTTAACCTCGTGGTTCACACTGGCTTAAGAACAATAAACTGGCCATGAATAACTTCAGTCTGGGAATTAGAAGAATGTTTCCAGCAATTACTAGGGGAAGTTCTGGAATGACCTTTCAAGTGAAACAGCTGGAGGAAAAAGCCCTCAGTTTCTGTCAAAACTAACAAGGCAAATTTGCAGTGGGGATTACAGCGTCGACAAGAATTGCCAAGTTCTTGATAATAACACCAAGATTCCTTTTGACCTAATTTTCCTGAGCTGTCTTGAACACAAAACAATGACTAAATGCAGAAACATACTGAGGCTCTGTATCTACCTGCAACAAAGAGAAGCAAAGTGAACAAGCGGTCTTAACTGCATTGCTTTTCAAATACATCTGTTTCGTTGCTCTTGGGAACAGGGCAATGGGGTAAAGACAGCATACATAATGTTGACACAAACCAGTGAGATAAAGATACTGATGTGCTGTGTTTCATGCTGAAAAACTGAACAGCATGTCTCCTAGCTCATTGGGACTTAATTTTTGCAGAATTATAAGATGTTTTGCAGAATTATAAATGTTTCTGAAATATCTGCTGTTTCTAGTTGTTCTGGGTGCTGGGTGTCAGAAAAGAAGACTTCACACAGACCTAACATTAACTGAGCATTCATTCAGCCAGTCTTGAGGAGCAAAGGGATGAAACCTGGATGCCTTGGCCGAGGAGGGCTGTTCCTGATATGCGAGCAGAAATACTGGTGAATATTCAGAAACAGCAGCCTTATGGCTTGTGTGAGAAAAATAGCAGAGTTCACTAAAGGGAGCAATGAGATCAGCTCATGCACAAACACAGCTGCAGTACTGTGGTGCTGCCCTTGACCTCTTTTGCAAGCTCACAGTAGGAAGCAAAGAAAAGTGCCTGTTGTTCAGGGAGCACGGTGACCAATCTTAAGAGTCCTGATCACAAGCGTGACTTTACTGACACACTTTACAGCATCCTGAAGAACATGTGAATCTTTCCTCTACTGGCATATTCCACAAGTTCTTACAAGGAATAAAGCAGGGCTGGGGCTCTCAGCACACCAGTGGTGTTCCACTAATAGCCTCACCTCCCCACGTGATCCCTGTTGAGCTCTCAGTGACTTCCCACGCACATTCCAGCATACAGCCTGCATGGCTTCCATGTCCCCCCGTCCCCAAGCACTCGCACTGCTCCCTGCCTCACAGCCACGGTCCCCACAGCCCTCCTGTCCCATCCCACCCCCAGCGGCCCGTGCCTGCACTCACACTGCTCCCGCATGCCGGCCTCCTGGCACTTGCGCAGCCGGCACTCCTGGCACTTGCGGCGCATGTACATGTCCATCTCGCACTTGCCGCCGTTCTTGCAGACGTACTGCGCGCCCTTGATGACGCTGCGGCGGAAGAAGCCCTTGCAGCCTTCGCAGCTCAGCACGTTGTAGTGGAAGCCGGAGGCCTTGTCCCCACACACACTGCACACTTCGTTTCCCAGCATCTTAGGGGCTGGGCCCTTCTTCCGCTTCAAGGGGGGATTTTCTACCGAAATGAACGGTAGCGAGGAAAAAAACAAAAGAAAAGAAAACCCACAGACATGAAGGAAGGGTGGTGTTGGCAGCTGACTGTCCCATTCCTGACAATAACCACAACCCACTATCTCTCAAGCACATGGATGAAAATATCAAGTCGCCCTTTTCACACACACCCCTTCTGGGCAAGCAAGTCTTCTACAACGAACTTACTGACATAATCCACAAGGTTTCACCTCAACTATATAAACACATATAGCTTCACACTTGTTCTCCTCCAAAACAGTGAAAGAGCCAAAACATGCTCAGGCCAAGGGTTCTTCTGCACTTGCCAATTACAGTTAAGTTACCAATGTGAGAAAAACCTACAAAAAAGTTGAGCTGAAATCCAAGATTGTGCAGAGAGTAAATTTCTTCAGAACTTACCTCCAGTTCTCTTACTTTTATTCTCTGCCATACTCATGCACAAGAATAAGGAAAAATGTTTCCTCAATTCAATAGTGACAGAAAGCCAGTGCTGAAACTGTGACCCTACGAAAACCAGACTGAGCAGACGACCCCTGTTACTGGAACATTTGGGGAAGCTGTCGAGACAGAAGACAGCAGTTTGTGAAGTTAGGGGTAATAAGCAGACAAGCAGTACACTTCACAAGCTCTGAGCCTCTGGAACCCTGAAGCCATCATTTCCTCTTCAAGAAGAGTGCTCCCCACCCCTAAAACCAAAACACTCTCATAGTGACAGTTCATTTACTAAAGCTTATTGTATCTCAAACATGGGGCCTTCACTACTGCTTCACATTTCAGATGGTCTCATGCAGCAGGATCCTAATTCTTCCTACATCATTCTGACAGATCTTAATCTTATCAGTGGCTCTGCATTCTGAAAACATCTTTGGTCTGCTCCAACACATCTCACCTTAAGCATTCCAGCCAAATGCTTGCTGATATTACATGTGCATTCCCTCCCTATTAGCCCTCTCTCTTTTCCATCCGTTTAATTCTAGCTGTGTTGACATATGATACTCTACACAGCTCATAGTGCAGGTATCTGTATGTCAGATATTACAGATTCTTCTATGGCAGCTGTTACAAAGATTACAACCAGCATGTTTTGGTAAGTCTCCAAATTATATTTAGATATGTCCGGAAAGCCTTTACACTGGAGTTAATGCTTAGTTTGAAGGACAAGGCTACTGCATTTCTTGACCAGCATCAGGGTTACAGTTGCATTGATGCCTTATCCAACTACCTAAAAACAGAGGCCAGCCGAAATTAAGAGAATAAAAAGCAGTTATATTTATTGAAGGGCCTTCAGGTACATTTAGGGCAGACAAAGGCCCCCCAGGGGCTACACTCAAAAATGGACGACAGGTCACGGGTTTTCATACTTTTGTCAGTTTGGTCCATTTGCGTATCAGGGATTAATATTCCACTTACAGCTTCAGGTAATGAAGTAATTTACCCCAAGTTTGCTCTCCCCCCCCTCACTTTTGTTTACATTTCCTGGGGCCTGAGACAGTAAGGTGTCCTTGATTCCCAGACCTAGAGAGGAACTGTTCTGTCTGACCAAGAAGGGAGAACAGTAGCTAACACTCTATATGGAGTTTAGAGTTATACACTAAAGAATTGCAGGATCACAAATATATGAAAAATATAAAACCTAAAATCCTAAGGCATCAGCATGTCTCATTTTTGTACTTACTGTACTAATGCTTCTAACCTTACTCATGTTTACATCCCCTATTCTGCTCAAGTTCCTGAAATGGTAACCAGTTTTAGGTCAGTCTCAGAAATTATTACCGGTGTTCCTCACTGCAAGTTTTCAGCCGTAAGTATCTTGGTGTTGATTTTCAATCCCACTGACTTTACAGAGGCCTGGAGGTCACTCATTTTGGCCTGCACTTCTCATTGCAGATTGGACAGCAAGAAAATGTCATCAGAAAGGTTAAATTTCTGATATTCTCTCTTGTTCAACTCTTGTTCAACTTTCTCTTCACACAATAAATTACCAAGTAAAGATTATGCAATGCCTACAGTTATTTCTACAGTTACTTCAGATTGCTCAGTATAAACACATGTAATGGCAGACTAACTGGTACGACAACTTTGCTGAAGCCTCAAGGGATGTTCATATGCTTCTGAGAAATAGCAGAGTAATCCAACAACTTCCACAGATAAATCTGTCCATCTTTTGTATTTCTTAGCTGTCTTTAAGACATTACATAAACATCTTCTTTATCTTTTCTATGACTGCTTTATTGAGACAGATAGGCTTGTTCTTTGATCTATGCAAATTATTTTCCATCTCTGAGCATGAAGCATTTTAGTAATAGAGATTATTATTTTTATTTTCTGTAGTCAGATAACACAGAAATAACGTAAGATGTATAAACTATGAATGCCACCTCTGAACCTTTAGCTCTCATTAGGGTCTTCCTTCCTTGGTAGATACCTTATTTAATAAATATGTTCCACATTTTGTGGCTTTTTTCCTTACATTTTCATGAGGAAACAATCAATGTATTTCTTTTCAGGTCCTCAAATCCATTTAAAGTACTTTTATTGGGTAACCTCATATCACCTTTTAACTACTCTCTTTGTTTCTACTCCACTGATGAGTCTTCATTCAATGTTCAGATTATCTCTTTGTTTTAGATCAAGATTGCTCATTGCCCCACTGCTGAGCAAATACATTAATTTGCCATATTTTCATTAAGATGATGACCCTATGCACTTGTGCTTTCCTTTTTTTTCCTGTTACCTGTCCAGAGATGTTATACTGTCTTCTTACAGTTTGAAAGTGTAGGATTGTGGCCATAAGCAGCAGCTTTAATTACAAAATCTCAGTTCTGTATCTGATACTCTTAATCCTCAGTCAACATAAGAAACAGAGAAACTCCTACTGCCTTCCCATTACATGAATCTGCAAAACCCTACCATTTCTTTGTACCACCTACCCTTGTTGGATTGTCACCTGTAGTAAAGATTTATTGTTCAGCAGCTTTTGATAAGGCTAAAAAAAAAAAAAAAAAATTTACTGCCACAGACCTATCCTCTAGAAGGTCAAATAAGCAAAATATTCACCACATTTATCAGTTAGATAAGCCCAGTCTTCAGCTATCAATAACTGACTCTATTCTTAGACATCATATCTGAGTGCTTCAAGCACTGTAGGACTTGTCCTAAATTTTGCCAAGTATCAATTCTGCTTGAAACTGAAAAAATGAATAGCCCTTATCTTGCATGGATTTAGTAAGGATTTTTGCATACCTGCATGCTCAGGGGGGTTCTCTGAGCCAGGGAAGAG
>NW_008239553.1:6581589-6597536 GCF_000691975.1 Corvus brachyrhynchos
CATGATCCTGTGTGCTGAGTTGAGTGGGACCCATGGAGGCCACACAGGAAGGGCTCGCTATAATCTCATTGCTGCAGCATTGTTTCTGCCAAGCAAGGGGCCACAGGCATCTATCTTCAAAGGCCTTAGTTTCTCTCTTCTACTGAAAGTCAGGAAGTACCTGTGGAAAAAACAAACAGATGCAAAAGAGGTAAGAGTTCAGCTACTGAGACTATTAACTTCCAAAATCTGTTACAAGCTGTATCACAAGCAAGCTTCAAGATTTTGTTTCCGTAATTAGCTTTGTTTTATCAATGTTTATACTCTTGAAACACAGTATTTTAACAAACTGTGGTAAAAGGTACAAGACAAGCATATCCAGGTGCAAAACTATTCTTTCATTGCCAACAGATTTATCAAAGCAGGACAAGTCTTCATTACTGCTAACACTAAAAGTGCATTTCATCCCTGATCTGTCCAAGTGTGTAAGAGGGAAATTCCTGGCATTATAACCAGTGGCCTTTGTTAAAGCTCTCAGTAACAAATAGCTCAGTGCTGCCAGCTGCCCTGAATTTTGGTGCAAGTGTTGCAGAGCATATAAACAATTGGAAAAGAGATTTTTCATATAATTATTTAGCAGACTACAAAACATCAGATTTCCCTCTTACTATCAGTAGCCAAAGACTGTGACAAAGGTTGATGATGCATCAAAAATAAGGATGACAAATCCTCCCCTCACCTACAGTAAGAAATTGAAAGCCAACATCCTATCTATGGGAAATGGCAATGATACCATTCTCAGGAAATGGATTCACCAGCCTTCTCAGGACACCCTTTTTTGGAATGTGGAAACCATACGGAAAAGCATCGTCATTTTACAGTCCTGACTCCACTACAGAACCTGAAACTGGAAAGCAAATCCAACCACTTTTTTCCAAAAAGCCCCACCTGCACAGAAAAAGACCCAACTTGATCACACAGATTCAGTGAAACTGATGCAAATTGTTCATGTAAACACTTCCTAATCTGATTGAACATCAGTTGATCTAAACTCAGTGATTTACCAATGCAAGCTAAAGAGATTAACTGATTTAAAAAGCAGCTACGTGAAAGGCCTGTACCAGTCTGAGTGACTGAGCTCAGGACTGGAAGCCTATCAGTCCTGAAAGACAGGTGACAGAAAGCTCTGAAGCAGCCCAGATACAAGAGCATCAGGCAAGCAGGGGCATGCCTCACACACTGTAGTGCTGACCACGAAGAGGCAGAGAACCACTGTCCCAGGTCCCTTCTTTCCTCCTGGATATTTGGACCAGATCACGCAACTTTTCTTAAGATGTCAGAAACAAAGATGAAAGCAATGCTTCCACACACTAATCCCCTCCCAGTACTCTGAAACAGGCATCAAGTATAAAAACAAGTCACACTGTCAGGCCTGCTGAGCTCCTGTCATCTCCAATTACACTGTAGATGCAGGTGTTAAAATCCACAGGGCACATTAATTCACGTGACCGTTGTAAACACAGCCTCAGTCTCCATCAGGAATTCAAAGCTCCCTTCCCTGAGGGAGCAGGAGAAACAGAATATCTAGGATAAAAGGAGGGACAAGCAAATATGAAACTTAAAACTACAGACAGAAAGAAGTCCTACTATGGGAGACTACAACCTAACCAATGTGATTTGCAACCAATTCAAAGAAACTCATGGTCCTCAAAGGAACAATGTGGCTACCACAACCAACTTTTTTTTAAAAAAGTCTCCCCAGGAAATCTTGCAGAATCTGAAAACCTTGTGCAAGCAGCATAGAGCATCAGATGGAGATGAGAACTTTAGTGTAACAAATCAAAAGCCAACTTCTGTTCCTAGTCCTATGTAAGCTCCTCACCGATGCCGATACAGGTTTCTCTGGACATGTTTGGGCATGAAACAAGAAAGCTAAGCGTAAGCCTCTGCATCTCCACATTCCTTCAAACCACGCAAAAGACTCACTCAAAGATTAATTATTGTGCAGAATGAATCACCAGCAGCACTACTGCAGCAATTTTTGATCCCCTGGCTGAGGGATTGAGTGATAGTGCTCAGGCCCAGGCCCTCAGTTCAGTGACCCATTCTTAGTGCATCCCAGCCACAACTGAAACTTATTCCAGAAAACAAGAGGAGGGTACAGTCTGATGGGATTTCAAAACTGTGTGATCTGCACAACAATGACTGACATTGCAAGAGTGAAACCTGCTTTCAGCAAGACATCTGGAGCCCAAAGGGGAGTGTCTGAGAGACTGCAAGCTACCAAGAGGGAGGGGAATATAAATCCACGTGCACATCCAGGACATGACAACTGATAAGCCGCTATCTGTGCTGTAGAATTACCCAATGTGTTCCTGTTTCATGCACCAGCCTCCAACCTTCCCAAAAGAAGAATGGGCCAGATAGAAAAGATTACTTGTCTTCTGTACTGGTAAGACAGAGCGTTTTTGGGGTTTTTGTGCAGGTGCAGTAACAGTTGCAGGCTGTGGAAAACTGACATGAACAGCAGCACTCTGGTGCTAGGTAAAGAAGCCTAAAGAGCATTTTCCTCACATGCACACAAGTGAGAGGCTGTACAACTAGGCCTGAGACTTAGTTTTCACAGAAATGCATGAGGATTGTTTTTACACGACTAAAAATCTTGTCTACTTTTGTACTAATAATCACATTATTAGAGATTCACACCTTCCAATTTGCACCACCACTTCAACCAAAAATGCAGAAAGGTGATGGAAGCCATAACAGCAAGAGGAAACACTGTCTTGACACAGTCTGCTGTGCTGCCTCCCACTGTCTGTTTCAGCTTCTTCAGTTTTAGAAACCAGGACTGGCCATGTGACTAAAGATGAAGCAATCACTTCTCTCTAATGCAGCATCCTGAACAGAGTAACCTGGTGAGCAGACATACATGAGGAAACATGTAGAGACGAAAGGCTGATGGAAACAAATTTCTGCCAGCCCTTGCCACCCATGTCTCAAATACGACGCTGAACACTTCTGAAATGTGTTGCCATCAGCTTCATCCTACTCCATTTCTTCCATCTCCCCTTCTTTCCTGAGGCAACAGAACAACTCAGATGATCTCCAGGTCAGCACTCTTACAACAAGGCACTGCTTTTTTCAGAGACTAAAGGCTCTTGCACCTCATGCTAAAGGCCAGAAACATTCATCTCTTCCTCCAGCAACAGTCTCATCCCACTCCCTCAGTTGAGTCCTCTTCTAAGTCAGCTGAAGCACTTACATATTCTTCTGGAAGACTTTGATCTGACCTGTCATCAACAGACTAAACTACAGAATATACCAAACTATTGTGCCACATTCACTGAGGACAAGTAAAGGAGATACCATTGGGCAGCACAGCTCATAAAGAAACCAAATGAGCCAGATGCAGTTACTGCGACACTTCTGCTAGACAGTGCTGTCTTCTCCCTTGTATTCCTACTTTGGTGCTTTCTGTGAGGAGTTTAAGGATCAGGCACCAGACCAGATGCAAGCATATCTCTGAAGAAACTGTACTGTGTAATACATGAATAATCAGAGGACTAGTACAACAAGCCCTTTACCTCCAAATAATGGACGCTCAGAGGAAAGAGTAGCTTTTTAGGAAGTTTGTTTACGTCTCTGTGATCCTTCAAAACAGGATTTATTCATCACAGCCCTGGCCCTGTAAATTACAGTATCCTACAGTTTCTGCCAAGGCAAAAATATATAGCTATGTTTCAGTTCTCTAATGAATCACAAGCATGCACTCTGCAGCATGTCAGCATCAGCAGAAGAGACCTCACATTTGTGTACATATGCCAACATGACTGTGCTCACTGTGTGTCAACAGGACTGCACCTCTGTGCATGGGCCTTAATAGGCTGTTGGTGAACAAATGCATCTGACAGGAAGGGCTATCTTCCAGAGGTAACTAAAGCAGGGATATAATTTGGCATTTTGGCTTCTAATGTGTTCTGACACGCAATACAGATTCACATTGGGTGCTAGCATTTATCTCTGAAAGCTGGGCCCAGGGCAGTGCATAATGACCTCTGCTGAAACCTAAATGCACAACTTACACAGTGATGACGCTACCTTGGGTATCAAATGCTGGCTGCAGATCCAAATTGCCAAGAAAAAAACCCTACCTGTTAGACCGAGATTTCACATGACTCTACAGCACCAGCAGAGAACTAAGCCCCTTGAGAGGCACCACTGTTCCAATCCTTTCACACAGAATAACCATATTTTGTGACCTAATGTTCTTGCTATACTGTGTCTGGTGCAGCAGCCAGTGTGTTTTCACAACTCTTCCCTAGGAACTTGGTACTACCCTGTAGCTGACTCAAAGAAACAAAGATTATTCCCAGCTCATGTTGGCTCATTCTTCTTCCTTCCCTCTACATCATCATATTTCTCAAGAAACGCTGAAACAGATAGCAGGTCTATGAGTGAGGCAGAAGTATACATATAACAGGTTTCAATTAGGAAAAGGTTGAAAAAGATACCCTGTACCTTCCAAGACAGAAAATGAATCTGTCGCTTTGAAAATGAAGTAATATTACATGTGAAAACTGTCAAAACTCATGTGGAAAAATAATAACCTTGACAATGGGAGGGACAAACCATGAAAATGCAAAATGTGAAAAGCAGTGCAACAGGATAGTGTAAAGAATGATTTTGAACAGTATGTTTACAGAGAATGGAAAAAAACAGATCTGCAACTCTCAGGGAACAGACTAGCCCAGTGTCCCTGCTGTAAAGCCCTCTCTCAGAGAACTGCAGGGACACTGTTCGAAATCGCATTATCCATTTTAATCTCCCAGAAGCATAAAGGTAACCACAAACTGGAAACAGTTTGCAATCCACCGTCAGTGCCAAGCTGATAAAGAAAAGCTCCTGATCGCTTTCATTTGCTGTCCAGCTAAACTTCATCTGACCATGAGCAGCTGAAGACTGTAGCACTGCTCTGTGAGCCTTTTAAGTTGTTGCCACCACTGACAATTATGCAGAAAAGTCCTACAGGTCACTCCCAGCTGCACAGCTGCATTCTGGTCTCTTGCCCTCAAGTTAAGGGTCTTAATTGCCACCTCTCCCTCCCTAGCTCTGAGTTTCAGATCCTGCCTCCCCCTATCCCCCACCTTACTCTGGGTTTTACTCCTGCTGCTGACCAACTCCTTTATTATCCATAACTTTGCTGACTGCTGGCATGGCCTTTGCCCAGGCATTTGTCTCTCCCTTTGAAGTGGGCTCACTGCAGCATCCAGCTCTCACTGGGTTTAGTTTGGTCTCAACACAAGGCATGCTGTCTCCTACCCAGGTCAGGTATGGAAACCACAGCAAAGTTCAGAGAACAGCAGAAGTGACTAACAACTGAAAAGATTAAAATAAACAAATGTATGTCACTTGGTTGAAAGAGTACTGGGAAAAGAAGGAAGGTGTAACTCTGAAAGACGCTATGCCTAAAAGAGCACTGAGACAGGAAAAGTCTGGCTGTTACAGAAAAACACCCTAAAGCTGAGTACTGGGAGACTGGAAGTCTCCATAACTTTCCTTCCAGAACTAGACCTTATAATTACAACCAAAATGCAAAGAGTTCTATGGACATTTCTGAATCTGAACTCAATACAACTTAGCTATTCCATGGGTGGAGAGTATCTATTATTATAAATAATGGAAGCAACAGAAGTTCCAAGACAGTTTCACCCCACATCAGGCAAGAAGGAATACAGGACTGAAACAAGTGAACAAATGGGTTAGCAAAGTGAATTAGAATCTTAAGGCACAACTGTATGACCACATAATGCAATAAATCAGGGCAGAATAAGCCCAAAGTACTTCTGCTTGCTAAAAAGTCCAAACAACCAAACTTGTTCCTTGTCTACCATCTGCAGAGTACAAGATTTGTTTCTTTCCTGCAGAACCTGCAGACTCCCTCATTTTGGAAATATGGCTTCCCAAATTTTAAATCGGATGACGACAGAATGTGCTGACTGCATCCCACCCAGGAAACTACAGGCTCTGCAGAGCTCACCCCTAACAGCAACTGTTTTGCAAGTCAGCTCTCCTGCTCACATGCCTCATCCAGCAGCAGAGGCTCCCTGCTCTCTCACCTGCCTCTCATTATATCTTGCCTGGCAAAGGCTGGGGTTTTGGCTTTGCCCTGCCCTTCAACTCTTGGTTTCTGCCTGATCAAAGAGAGCCATGTCAATACAAGGAGCAAGAAGAAAAGAGAGCATACGTGTGACTACTTCCAGGGTGGGTAAGATCCTGAAATGGGCTGTGCCTTTATTTTTCCTCCCTCCCTCTCTCCCAACTGCCAGATGTCCTTGGTTCTGCAACTGATTGGAAGAGAAAGGAGATGGGGTTACTGGAGTTCATTCACACTGCACACAGGGCTGCTCTCGCCTCTCTTCCTGTTTGCAAGGAAGTATTAGTCCCTCTGACAAAGGGAGACAGAAAGAGGCAGACAAGAGGATAGGGGAAGAGGGAGAAGAAGAGGGAAGCGAAGAGAGAGAGGGGAGGGAAACAGGGAGAGGGAGGGAGTGATTATGGTAAGAAGATAAGAATTTTGCTTGGTTAATGAACTGGAAATGAGTAACGAGTGATATCACCTTGCTGCCACAAAAGTCCTTTAAAAGGCCATTGACACAAGTTCCTTTGAACTCTGGAAAACAACACAGTCCTGATCTGGGTAAAAAAAATCTCTAGCCTTGCTGGGCTTTCTACTGTCACCTCAGCTTTCAAGCTTCTGACTAACCTAGAGTACAGCCACCTCAGGAATGGCCAAAACCAGGGCATGCACAGGTTTACAGCAAGGAAGATGTGACAGTAGCAGCATCCGTCCATCTTACCCTCCCCTCCAAGCCATCCTGTAAAATCACAAGTCACCCCTTCTCAGTTCTGTCTGGCCAGGTGAGCTGAGAAGCCAGTGTCACAACATGGGGAGGGGACAGAGCACAGCCACTTTAGAGGGACACCAACTTCTGCAGCACCCACAGGGATGAACATGAGCAGAACTTGATGTCTGTAGCTGAACTGCAGTAATCCCCCGTGTCTGGCTAGGACTGACAGCTCAACACCATTATCAGCACCGACCTTCAGATGGCAGGAAGCACGACTGAGTCTCTGATTTTTCCTGTAGGAAAAATCCCATCTATTCTCCTCCCAGGAGGATGAAACACTCAAAGCAGAGCAGCTGCCCCCTCCTGCTAGCAGAAAAGCAAAGAGCAGCTTTGTGCCACTTCTTGGGAAGGGGAAGGGAGGGAATCCAGCCAGGGGCCTTGTCCACAGAATTTGTCAGCATCAACTACAATAGCAATTTTTCCCTGAGGAAATTCACTTTGAATAGGGAACAATATTCTTTTGCCAGTAGCACTCAATTTCTCCAAGCAAATTTAGCTATCCTAGCAGTAAGTCTTTTCCTCCTGCACATCTAAATGTATCCATGCAAAGGTGGTTTTGGTTTGCATGTCTGTTTTTCTTTCTAGGGCCCCTGTATTGGCTAACACTGTCATTCCTTCACATTTCTAACTACAGCACCTGATACACACATGACCAACCAAAAAAAAAAAAAAGAATAAAATCAAATGTGAAAAGTTTTCAAGCAACCAACAAAACTTCCTACTATAAAAGAATCTGCTTACTAACAAAATCCCCCTTCAGTTTGGAAAACTAAAGTTGAAATGTTTGCAGCTCATTATATCCAACTTGTAGGCCAAAAATGCAATCTGACCCCACCACCTCGGTTTCTTTATAAATGCCACTGCATGACATCATGGAAATCAGGACCACAGACTCAGTTTCTTTCTGGGCGCCTTCTCTATATTTACTCAGCCATCAATATCTTGTCCTGCACAATTATACACAGCAAAACATAACAGTCAGGCATTCTTTGAAGCCACAGTTTTACAACCCAGAGTTTCCTTTGTCTTCCCAGAGAACAGAGTTTAAAAGAGACAAGAAATAATACTCAGTATCACTGAGATCAGAAGCCATGACAATAAACAACTAGGTCCGAAAAGCTGGGTTTTTTTAAATGGGCTTGCATAGAAGTTGGAAGGGAGTGGGCAGAATTACAGAAGCCTCTCTCCTCAATAATTGTGGACCTTCTTTGGAGCACCACATTACAGCCAAAATCTTCACCACGGATCATACATTCCTCCTTTATGACCCTTAGTCCCACAGATGTTATAGCCCTGCTTCAGGGAAACATGAGTCTGACTCACAGCAGATCTGAGAAGTCATCCCAATGCTATTTCCAACCTGAAGCAAGAGATCAGAACTAAAAAGAAAAAAAGAAAAAATGAGAGAAGCAAGAATCAATACTCAAAATAACATGCTGGTAGTGGAGATGCAACTAGATTAAGTCTAGAAAAGAACACTGCAGACCTTTTTTCTGCAGGTAGAAAATGATAATGATAAATAATCCCACATACTGATTTTTTTTTACCTGTTTCCTTAAAAAATTATTTCATCTCAACTATGCAGTAAGGGAACAATACTTCATGATCCATGCCTATTCTAGCCAAGCACCTTTATCAGCTGACGTCACGAAAGGGAAATCTCCTCAGCTCCCCAGGCTGTCTCAGAGCATCTCTTCAACACAGAACCTCAAACTGCTGTTGACTCCTCTGAGCAGGAACACGGCACAGTCCATTCACAGCACTGAGCTACTAAAACAGATGAAGGCAAATAAGAAGCAGCTATACCATTTTATCAGGAAGATAAGATGACAAAAGACACATAAAGCCACAGGATACATCACAGCAAAGCCAAAAAGAGAAACAAAAAGAGAACTTAGAAGCCCTCAACTCCTATCCCTTGTCCAGACCACCTTCTCTTTCAAACTGGTCTTCTCCATCCTCTACCAGCTATGACACTAGAGAACATGAAGAATAGAGGCAAAAGAGGAAAGAACAGAAGAGAAGAGCTGCTTACAATAAAATTGTTTGTTCATTTTTCTGACTTCCTCCTTTCCTCCCACCCCAGGAGTACTTCCATCAGCATGCTGCACATCACCATAACTGATACAAGATTGTTTCTAGAAAACAGCCTCTTAATAATGTCTCTATATAACACTTCGTATCCAAGCTCCATTCCACCCAAAAGCATCAATCAAAACAAATACTACCGTTCACAGGCAAACCAGAAATACAGTACTGGATTGCAAAACAATTAGGAAACTCATTAAGATTCCCTTCAGGGCAGTAGGGGAAAAGCACCAATTCCCATTCATAGAAGTATCATCCTTAGATGTAGCACAGAGGTCAGGAAGAAACTACAGTACTACAGAAATATCCATAATAAAGAACACATCAGAGGGATACTGGAACAGAGTTTTAAACTGCTTCAGAGTAAGCTTGACTATTACTCTATTCCCCACTCAACCATCATCAGGGATCTATTTTGACAGGTTTTGCTAATACTGCTCTTAGAAGAGCAGGACGAGAGAGGCAGGGTTGCAGATGTACATATCCAAACCTAAATCAGCCAGAAGACTGCAGCAGAGCAATAAAGGAGATCAGAAGAGCAGCCAAGACACAGAGTGAAGACTGGCAGAGGGGTGCAGGTCAGAATAAAGGACTATTAAGAGCTTTGTTGCAAAGTAAACTTGCCCTGCTTTTGACAACTCTTCTGGATTCTGGCCTCTATGGGCTATTTCTGCTTTGGGGTCATTGGAACTGAACCCTCACAAGGTACAGTATCAACAAAATAAGGAGGACTTTTCTGAATTTTATAAACCCACCAGGCAGAAGCTAGGAGGGAAGGGTTAAAGGTCTGAAAGTGAGAGAAAGATCTGTGTGACAGGAAGGGAGCATGTGAGGGGGCGTGTGACAGGCTGTATAGCAGAATGTGTGTGTAGATCTCATTCCCTTCGAGGCTCTTGGCCAAATGTGGAGCTGAACTTTCTGCAGACTTTGTCCTGCCAAGTCATGTTCCCTTCTCACACTGCCTGACATCACCACAAATACTCAGCTGGAAAATAGTCCAGAGCCAGACAGAGTCCACCGCTCAAACACCAGCCAGTGAAATGGCTGCACTCACGGCACACCCACCAGATGGGAAAACAGAGCCACTGACTCTCCTCACAGGTTGTCTCCAAGCACCCAGGCCTCACCCTCATCCATGCAGAAAGAGCCCTATGAAGGCACAAAGAGACCAGAGGTGCTAACAGACCAATGTTTTCCTATTGCCCCAACAACACAGCACAGAACAGACTGATAGTCTGCATAAAGGCTCTAACAGAAAAATGCAAAAGAACATAACCATCAGACCATCTCAGTTTGTCACAAGTATCCTGCTGCAAGGAGTACAGTCTATTATCCCCAACTCTGGTACAACCGTGCCACAAGAAGGAAGCCATCACACATCACCCATGGACAAATGAGAAGCCTGTGATCCTGCAAAGACTGATGATCCAGCAAGGTCTGCACAAAGCCAGCACGCAAACATTATCCTCTCAGAGTGCTCCTATCACCTTGACTTCTCAGAAATAAATGCAAATCCAAGATCAGGGCTGCAAAATACAGCACGTGTATGAGCGTGTGGGAGTAGGCAATGGGACTAAGCCAAAAAATGGCTCCATTTCTTATTTTGATCCTTGTGTCAAGTAAGAAGGGTGTGGATGGCCCACTGATTCTGGGACACTGCTAAAGGCACCACCCAGAGCAAGTATCAGGGAGTAGCAGCGGGAGATGATACTGAAACAAGGGAGAACAAAGCCTGCAGTCTCTTCTTGTTTTTTTCTTCAGCCCTCACCCCAAGTTCTGCTGCTTAAAAGCAGCACTTTAGAAAATGCCCTTAAAGCACAGTTGATAGGGAGAAAATTCATACTTTCTTCAGGCAAAGGTTTCTCCTTTCTCCACTCCTGTTCCATTTCTAGAAGAACAAACAGCAGCTTGGGAGCTTTCTGCAGACCAAGGAAAAATTTTTCTTCAGTCCCATGCAGGACAGAGAGCTATGTCCCTGCTTTTCAGACACACACAAATAACAGAGACTACATTGTATGATCCATAGTTATTTTATATCTTGCATTTTAAATTTTTATTTTTCATTTTAAAACACTCCTCACAACCAAAGTTCCCTCTTCCTTTGTTAAGGAAGGGGTTCTGACACCTTCCTTAAAGGTGCATTAGTGCAACCTTGCCTGTCCACATGCTATATGGATCTTAAATTATATCCTTACCTGGGACTTCCTGTCCAGACATGCAGGTATCTGAGAATGTCCACCTCACCAGCTGTAAACACAAAAGCCATCTTTTGAATTTCTTCCTGGCCCTTTCACAGAAATCAGCATATTATTCCTTTCCTGCACACAATGGCCAAAGGTGGGAAGCATTCAATCAGAAGAGTGGAACCACAAAGTTGTTTGAGGGCCAGGTGACAGCTTCTCCTCCTACTCTTGGAGCTTGCAGCTGGCTGAGCTGCCCTGCCTCGGTGGCACTTCTCATGCAAGCCAATGCACGCTGCTGAGGGCTGCCCACAGGACTGAGTGTGCATGTGTGCCTGCATGTCAAGGCATGCACCACCACAGCAAGCCTCAAAGGCTGCTCCAGTGCAAGTTCACGTGCCCACACAAAGCTGCATGTGAGTTTCTGCCGGTATGCGCGCAAAAAGCCGCTACGTGTGCCTACCTGACAGCCTGACTGTGAAATCCTCCAGCAAAAATCCCTGGCAAGGCATGTGGAGTCCTTTGGGGGCTGGCACATTTCTGCATGTATGTCCCTGGCAACCAAGATACACTACAGAGCTGTTACAGAAGCCTACCTGTTTGCCCTCATTTCATAAGAGCTCTAGATGAGACTACTTAAATTCCAAACATGTTCCTTTAAATGGGTTTTACATACAGCTTTTAAAATTATATTTGTGCAATTTATTTTCTAAGTTAATGGTAATCTGTGACGAAGTCTAAAACAACCATTTAAACAAACACATGCACCCCTATTCAAGCAGGACATGGCTACTGGAAAATGTCTAAAAAGTCTAATTCCTAAACTCAAGAAAGTCACTAAGTCCACAGAAGCCACTGAAGTACAAAACAAATCTTTCTTAAAAAAGGGGGGCAGAAAGATTAGTTTCTCCAATTCACTTATTAAATTAGTTCAGTTCACTCAAAGCTGGTGGAGGCAGCATAAAACAGGTGGGAGATATCTCTCTCTTACAATCTCCGGGATGATGAGTTATGCTCATTCTAAGATCTGAAAAGAGACAATTACCAAAACCAACCAGTTCATTCTGCTACGTACAGATAACACTACCGTGATAGAATCAATCATTTAATAGCACGCTACAACAAGCATATTTTCTCTTATGTATCCAGTGCATGATTTGTCTGATTATAGTAGAATTATAAGAAAGTGCATATTTCATTTGACCTTTTTATTCAAATGCAGTTTTGTATAAGTCATGAGGAAAGAAATTCACCCAGTAAATACAGCTGACCGCTTTGTAATGTAAATACTTACTGTGATATAATAGCATAATTGGATACACAGTATGGTCCTGTTTGGTAAGAAGCAGTAATAGATGAGCCTAACTGATTAGACTAAAGCTGCCTTTTAAGAAATTATCAAATGCAACATGAAGTTTAAATGAATTATTTAAATCACTAACTTTAATCATGATTTCTATCAGCAAGTGAGAAGTCTTGATTTAAACCAATAGACCTTGTTTGCCTCATAGCTGCAGTGGGACCAATGGGCCAACACTGCCCTGCTCCCGGGAGGGAGAGAGGATACAACTTCCAACCCCTGCTTATTTCAAGAAATTTTATGAGCATATTTGCCAATATTTTTTTAAACCTTTAAACAAACTAGAAAGCCTTACATGCCAGGAGACACCTACTCTCCTGTCAGTCATGTGCTTTAGCAATCAGTCTGATACTCAACTAACATCTTATTTACATCTCGGAGAGGTTTCTATGAGTACACAATACAACCTGACTCTGCAGCCCAGCTTTTAAATTGCTTCAATTCTCACATCCCACGAGGTAGTTCTCCTACTTAATCCTCACAGGCACTAGTTCGGGTCTGCTCAAAACAAGAACTAGATTTCTCATTCTTTAACATTTTCTCTTCATTTCTTCACCAGCTTCTTACTAAATAAACATTTATCTTTTCCCCTCCTTAAACCTACTGGGAAGGTCTGCAATGCTCTGCTCTCCTCTGTGCACTACCTTAGTTAACCTTTGTCCTCCCCAAATAAGATTGTTAAGAGCTTGACAGGGCATACTTCAAAGTGATTTATAATATTACACCAAAATTATGTAAATCACATTAACATTTTCTTTTTGACACTCCATAAACCAAGTAATTTTGCTTTACAGGAAATCTGGTTTTGAGATCTCCAGGTATAAAAGTACAAGTTACACTACCTTGAGAGGTGTCTCCCTTTTAGTGGGAACACAAGAAAGGAATCTATGTTCCAAATAAGGAAAAAAAAGTATTTGGTCCTGAGCAGAAAGTCACACAACAAAACTGACACAGGAGTGCTAAAGGAAGACATTGTACCATTTGTAACTGATAAATTTTTAAGGTCTGACTGAACATGGGCAGCCTCTTTTAATTGAACAATATTATAAACATCTCTCAAACCTAAAGTAACTACAATGAAAATGCTAAGTCAAACATCATAGTTGTGTACTAGCAGAAGTATGGTCTAATGACCAAGTTCAACCTGTTTACAGCCTTAATGCAGACCTGTACCTATCAGAAAGAAGCACTCCCCTGAATTCCCTCCCAGGATGAAGTTCCTTCCCACCAAGAGAATTTCCACAGCAAGAGAATGTGGCTCTGCCTTCCTAAGTTATTACGCTGTAAGGAAAACAAGTTAACACATCCTACAGCAGATCAGCAGAACATTCTCCCCCAATTAAACAAGGTATCTTTGTACAGAATCATAAAATGGTTTGGATTGGAACAGGCCTAAAAAATCATGTAGGTTCCACCCCCACCACCATGGACAGGATCACCTCTGACAGTTCTGGAAGACTAATTTTTTTCCAAGACTGTCAGGTGTGTGAATCTCATTACTTTGTGGGGGAGGAAAAAAAGGGAGAGTGACAATCTGATAAGCTTTCCTATTCAACATGCAAAGACCCACACATCTGCAACAATGACACTTTCACAGCAGCTGCTTCCAGAGCAGAAAGCAGGATCATCCTTCAATGCACCCAAGACAAAGCACATTATATTCTATACTCTTCCTTAGGCAGATGGGATCACTTCTGAAAAACAGCAATAATTAAAGATTTTAAAATCAAAACTTGAAATTTTGAAAACTGTCCATTTTGACAGCCATACAATCACAGACCAGATCTGATTATAAGAGAGATACTTCTGAGATCTGAGACCATCACCAACTGATCAAACATTTAACAACAGCAAAATATTAATTCTTCTGTTTACCTCAGAACAAGCATGCAGAGTTGCGAGGATTAATCCAATAGAAAGGAAAAGAAAGTCATAGCAATCAAATGCACTTTAACACACTGGAAACACGACTCTTCCTGCAGGTGTAAGACAGGGCTAAGGCAGCAAACTCCTGCTCTGCATTTGTACGGCTGCATGCCCGTCCTGCACAGCCTCCGCCTGCCTTCCTGCACAGCCAGCTGGTGAGGGAAACATGCTGACAAGGCACAGGGAGCTGCAGCAGCAGTAACTGGAAACAGCAAGCGACGGCAACCCCAGGCACACTGCCAGGACACACTAATTCTGTGATAAAAGTTTCCTGTCCCTATTTTTTTTAGATTAGGCAATTTATATATATATATATAGTCCCTGCTGTGGTACTTCTCCCTGCATCCCTTCATAACACGAGTGTTGCACAACACGAGTGCAAGTTTCCTCCAGCAGCTACAGAACTCCCATGCAGCTCCACAATGACCCATTTTCTGTCCCCACTCAGGCTGGTTTAGGTTTTTTTCCCCCACCTTTTATTTTGGGGGTCTGGGAGAAAGTTGTTAAGTATTTTCACTCTGGTTTTTCTCCTGCAAAAGCTGGCGTTCCTGTATGAAAAAGGATGTATGGGCATACGCATGTGTGAGAAAGAAGTGCTAGATTTCAAAAAGGGGTCACACCAGGAAGCCACACGGTCAGTCTGCCCTTACAAGCCTTGCAACAGAGGTATCTTCTGGTGAATACGCCACAGGTATGATGGCAAAGAAGTCTAGCAAGACAAACCTCCACCTCACCCTGGCACAATGTGTACCATGTCCAATGCCCTCTTTCCACAGCCCAAATAATAGAAGGGTTGAGGTCAGCAACAACTGGCTGAAGTTTCCAAACAGTTTTTGCTTCCATAATTAAAATTTAAGGAATATCCTCAGGTATAGCCTTCTCTCTGACACCCAGGAACAGAAGATCAACTCCATGAACCTTGGAACAAGAAGCAGATCTGAAAGGACTCTTCCCTACAGACAAACATAACCTGCAGTCATAGCCAGAAACTGTCTGACACAGCGATCCAAACTGTTAGTCAGAAACATGACTCAGTGTTGGAGACTCCCTCAAAAAAGCCTTGCAGGGAAGGGCCCAGCTATCCCTTTAGGAAAAAGAAAAGAAGGGAAGCAAGTCTGAGGAGACAAAGCATTTCTCTATCACCGAAGATCCAAGGTTTGCTTCCGGCCTGTAACAAAATCCTGTCTTAACAGATCTGTGGACCTTAGCACCATAAGCGTCGGTGAAATGGCACAATGAAGAGTAGCCACCAACGTAAGCAAAGTTACCTTTTAACAGCACCATGCAAACTGACAGACAAGTTTCTGTCCTGGAAAACTCGCGACCTGGGTTGACAGGATGCAACAGGTGAATGACATAGAGAACTGCAAGTTGAGAGGAGAGGAAAGCTAACAAGTTACCACAAAGCAAGTAAACATCTCCTGACAGCACCTCCAGAGAAAGCAGACAAGAAACCCGGGCTCTTCAGATGCTCGACAACAGCCAGGAGAAACTGACACCGCTTCC
>NW_008239553.1:6598290-6599394 GCF_000691975.1 Corvus brachyrhynchos
CCCCGCGGGTCCTGCGGGATGCGAACGCTCCGGGCCCCCGCGCGGTCCCACCGCCCGGGAGTGACCTGCGCCTGGAGCCCCGTCCCGCGCCGCGCCCGCCGGCCTCACCGAGCCTCCGCCGCCTGGCCGCCCTCAGCTCAGCCCGCAGGAGCGAGCGAAACCAGCAGGAACAACAGAACAGTCCCAAAGCAGGTGCCGCAGGAACAGCGCGCACTCCCCCTCCGCAGAGAGCCTTTTCCTTCCAGCACCCCCCAACAACCTCCTCGGTGGTGCGGTATCGGCAAACAAAGAAAAAAATACAACGCGGCTTCGTGCTCTCCTAGAGATATGAAAGAGAATTTAGTTTAAATTCACTAAGTATTCTAGCATGAGCAAATTAAACAGTTATTCAGGTTAAACAGCTGAACCTCGTGTATTGCACCAACCCTGCCCTCTGCTTCACAAACAATTTGGCCCTCTTATTAAGACCCGACACACAACTTCCTAAGGCTGCAAACTACGGAAAGTTTTAAGTAAATAAACAGGTACAAAAGAGCTGGGTTATGAGCCGCTGTGCGTCATGACTCCCAAGTTTCTTTGCAAACGCGAGTGTCATGTTTCCTTCTTTTCTTAAAAAAGAAAAAGCTGAGAACATCATACACTCACCTCCCTCTATGCACTTTTGGGTGGAGCTAAGCACTAAATATCATTAGATTCGTTTTACTGCCTATGATTTTTCCCTCTACACGGCACCTACGAGATCCTTGGCCAACGATCCAGCGGATGCACAGCCAGCAGCAGAATCTGGGTTTCTTCTCACACTCGTCTAATTCGACCAAGTTTCGTAAGGAACTACCAAAACTGGGCAAAACCCGCCAACGCTGGGCAGCCTCTTTGCCAAGAGCCAGGAGCAGAAGCAGCTTTCTACTTCCACACAGACAGGCATCCTCAGGCTGATCCAAGGGATGCTACGATTAGCGACCCACGGCGCCGCGGCTGCCGGGCTATGCGTGCCAGGGCGCCTCCCCTACTCCTGTCCACAACTTTACGCAGGAGCACACGGACAACGTCAGAACACTGAAACCTCGTGTCCTACAGCGAAGCCGCGGCGGGGGTGGGTGACAC
>NW_008239553.1:6600371-6605079 GCF_000691975.1 Corvus brachyrhynchos
TCCTTTGGGAAGGGAAACGCCGGCGCTTGGCGTCCTCTCCAAATATTCTCGTTCCTTAGCCCTTTCCCACCGCAGGAAGAAGAAGGGCCCAAGCGCAGGCTCTGTGCTGAGCCTGGCCGCGGGGCACGGATCGGCCGCGTCTCGGCGCGCGCCCCGCAGCGGGTGCGAAGGCAAATCCAAGCAGAGTTGTGAGACTGTTCGAGCCGCCCCCTCTGAAGTCCAGGGAACTAAACAGTAATGTGTGTTGTAGCTGGTATTTGTTTCTTACTCGAGCTCGTAAGATTTTTTTTTCCTGCTACAATAGCTCACAAGAATGCAGCCCGTGTTGGCCCTGCCCTCCCCAGTGCATTCGAGGTACGATCTCACCAGACCCTGTAGATACAAGTAGTAGTTACAGGCCAGCAATGACCCTCTCATTTCCTTTCACCTGTAAAATGTTGACAGCTTCAGTCCCCCAAAGCCATTCATTCCCCTCTCTCTCATTAGGATGTTCTCACACTTTATAATAGTTATTGAGAAACTGGTAGGTTCTTTCGAAAGAAGTCACAGAGCCCTTGTGGAACTATGTATTAAGCACAGGGGAAATTATAAAACATTTTTAAAAGTCAGGAAATCGAAAATTCTCCCAAGTACCCCTGCTAGTTAATCAAACAGGTATTGAGTCAATTGAAACATGAACAGGTGTCCAGACGAGAGGCTGGTTCAGATGGACAACAGGCAGCCAAGACCCAAGACCCCTTGTCCCACTACAGACTCTGCACCACCTCAGTTATTTTATCTGAGCTCAATTAAGCTGATTGAACAGATGGGGCAAACTAAGAATTCCCATATGCTTTTCCTTGTTTCTCCCCTTCTAGGGCTTCCCAGTAAGAATCCAGCTTATCACAGTTCAGATTACATCCCCTTGACATTTGCTTCATCAACAAAACTTCCAGCATAGGCTGAAGCACAGATCCTTTAACTATCCTCAGTAGTTCCTTTCCAAACATACTTCACTCTGATACAGCTTTTGAGTTGAAACTGTTTTCCTTCTCTTGCTTGAGAAAGAAAAACAAACCAAGACATGTGCAAACAAAAGCTGTTCTGCTAACCAAGCCTGAACCCTTGCTCAAGTTGAGCAACCTCCCTTGTAAGAAGTATTGCCTCTGGGTGACACCATATGACCGTCTGTCACCTGACTCAGCGACAAGCTGGAGCCTGGCAAAAGGTGCTGAAGAAAGCATGTACACTGAGGGCTTAATTGCTTGGGGGTTTTATGACACTTCAAGAATTAGATTCTTATCTTTTAAAATATTACCTTTTTATTTCTTCAGAGCTCACCAAGGATAAAAGCAAACTTGTCTAATGAGTAGAGGGTCAGTTTTTTCAAGCCACACTTAAAAGTGCAGGCCCACACAGGTAAAAGTGAGTGGATACTGATGTCAGATAAAAGACAAGTCGGGTTTTTTTTCTTGTGACTGTAAAGTTTCTAAGGTACACTTCACATGAGAGAGATTATACAGAGTATATATATTTTATGTTTCTCTCCTAACATTTAAAAAAAAAATCCCTGTCTTTACATTACATTTCATTCTTCAGGCTTTTTATTCTTGTTTCCGATTGAACATGCTGTTTTCTGGGACATTCCTTTTATGATTTCCTGTTGTTCCTCTTGTTTATCACTGCTTTCTCTCCAGTTTCCCCTTAATTGTTTTCAGTACACAGATACCAGAATACTAAAGTTTTGCCATTTTGACCTTCTGAACATTGCTGTATTTTTCTCATTTCCCCTTTTTTCTGGCTCAGCTCTCTCTCTTCTGAGCTCTAGAAAGTCTTGGTAAAGTCTTGGCCCATTAATCCCAAGAGCCCACTGATCAGATAAAATCCCAGCCCTCCCTGTTTTTGTTTTCTTTCCTGTTAGTGAGATCACTCTTGTCTTCGTTTCTCAGATGGAAAAACTGAGGATTGAAGAAGTAATTTCTTTTCCTGAGCACTGCTGGTCATTTTTAGAACTGAGATCAGAATGCAGGACTTTGCCCCAGTCCTGCTCTGCAAATATAGTGCATTTTCTGTCTGTGCCCATAGTTTGCTGCATCTTTTGTCTTCCTCTTCTCTGACTCATCCTCAGACTCCTTTCTGTCTCTAACCTCTTCTCAGGGCACCTGGGTATCCCACTGATCCAGACCAGACTGCTCCAGTATTCGACAGCAGATTGTCTTTGTGTGTGTCCTTACAGCTTTGTCCAGGCCGATATCAGCAGGCTTGGTCCTGTTCCCTTGCTGTCCGTGAGCAGCTGCAGGGCACTTGGCAGCATTCCTGGGCAAGTGCATTGTCCTGTGCCTGAGCATCACCACTTGCAGGAGCGTTACTAATGGTGCACTGTCCCTGTCCTGGCAGATCTTCATCCGCAGCACGGACTGTGATCGGACACTGATGAGTGCAGAGGCCAATCTGGCAGGCCTCTATCCCCCAGGAGGACAACAGATGTTCAACCCTAACATCTCCTGGCAGCCTATCCCTGTGCACACAGTGCCTGAGTCTGATGAAAGAGTAAGTTAATCTCAAGGACATGTATTGACTACTCAAGTAGTAGTGTCCAAAAAATATTTGCTACAGTCTTGATTCAGATTGTCTTGAATGTTTCCTGGGACCTACCTTGCACAGGTTTTCCTATTTTCAGAAAAAGATGAGAGAATTCAGGGGCTGTGTTCACTCACCACGTGAGATGCCAACACCACAGCAGACCACACATGGTCTGGACTATGTCAGCAGGCAGTGCTCCAGGCTGTTTATAGATGCAGTCAGGGTTTCATTACAGTTGTGTGTGTTTACTGCGAATTCTGTACTCCAGCATTCGTGGTGACCTGGCTGCTCTTGTCTCTGCCCAGCTACTGAAGTTCCCTTTGACCCCTTGTCCACGGTATGAACAGCTACAGACTGAAACACGGCACTCAGCAGAATACATAAATAAGACCAAAGAGAATTGGGTAAGTAATGATGTTTGCATGAGATAAGGTGGTTCTAGGCTTGTAGTTATCACCTCCGTATAATCAGAGCTCTGAGAAAAGGGAAGGGATACCAGTGCATATAACACAGTATGAGATTAGACAATTTAAGGCCTTTCTCTTTTCTCAAACCTACAGCAATTCCTGCAGATGGTGGCAAAGGAGACTGGGATCCGGGATATCTCTCTCGAGAGTGTATGGAGTGTGTATGACACCCTGTTCTGTGAAGTAAGTCTGGCCATCATCTTACACCCACTGGAATCTGGTCTTTAGGATTCACTGGATTTGGTGGAAATTAGTTTACAAAATCCCATGAAACAACTTTTCACCCTACAATTAGAAGTAATATTCTAATTTCAGAATAATACTACTCACTAGAGGCATGTACCAAGAATTACCTGGTTTTGCACCCTACAACCTCCCACTCTGTAGCTCAGATATATATCATGTCAGAGTCAGAAAAAGTCCCACCTGCATAAGAAATATCTCTTAAAAGTCACTAGAAAATGATTGCAATCTGAAATCTTTAGATCTCTGTGGACAAACCTAAGTCCAATAATGGAGAAATAAGATCTCTGCAAACTGAAGAAGCATTAACTTTATGATTTAAGTTGGGACCTTAATTAGGACTATTCCTGGTGCTGTACCTCTCTGTTACTTTAAATCAATCACTTTTCTTTCCGTGCTTCTGTTAATGCCATATCTAAAAGAAAATAATGCTATCCTAAGTTAAGTGGGATTCACTCACATCTGGTTTTTGACCTATTTTAAGGTCCTTTGTCAGAGAAAGACTCTAGAGACAGATGTTACCCTTTTACCATCTGGGGTGGGGCACTGTATATTCGAGTTGATTTCTGTTGAAAGCACATCTCATGAAGACTTAAACACAATCAAAAATTGGATTAGCTGTGCTATAATACTAAATTAAAAGTCACATATCCAGGAGACTTAAAGTTGTTACATACAAGTTTCTCTGTGTATAACTGTACAGCATGATGACGTAAATTAAGGACATCTTTCATGTCAAACCAGTGAATTGTGGACGCAGTAAACCCAAGCATTTTGATCCTGTGTCACACTAATTGTATGGATGTGCAAGACTGCTCTGCTCGCTGGCAGTGGTATACAGTGGTGTGCACTATTTTGGGGGTGTAAAAGATAAATTAGCAATGGAATTGCACTTTGCTGTATAAAGTAGCAGCTTGGGTTGCTGCAAGCTGAGAATGTTCCAGTCCAGAGCTGCATTGTACTACGTGAATTTGCCCTTTGTATCACAAACCCAATTTCCTGTCTTGTAACAATCACAGTGAATCAACTTCTACTGATAAAAAATATCCTTTGGTCAGAGAGAGCAAGAATTTCAAATCTTCTTTATTTTCAGGCGGCACTTGAGCTTGCAGATTGGGCCTGGAAGGCCAGCTGACAACTACTATAATCCCCAAGAACTTGGAGAACAGCCCACTGTCCCAAAACAAAACCAGAATGTTGTTAAGGAAAGAGTATTTCTCACTCAGAACTACACCCTCAGGCTAATTGGTCTCTTCAGCTCCTTTGGTCTTCCTCCTTTTTCTAAGTCATGCAAACAGTGCCCTGAAGAGGACTCTTTTTCTCACCTGAGCCAGTAGAGTCATTCTGGCTCTCTGGATGGAGACAAGAAAGTCCAAGAAACAGCGGAACTTACCTGCTGTTCTCTTTGTAAATTAATGAAGAACTAACTATGTAAG
>NW_008239553.1:6605143-6619916 GCF_000691975.1 Corvus brachyrhynchos
GAAGTCTAATGGGATGTGGCATAGAAAATTGTTCTCAGTAATGCTGGGAAACCACAACTGCTGTTTGTCTGCCATTATAACCAATCCTTTCATGTAAAGGGTTGGCTGCAAAGCAGGTTCTTCTCTTGGTTCCCAGTTCTTGGGCTCCTGGGTTTGAGTACAGGGCTTTGTCAGTGGTGCATCCCACTGTTATGTCCATAGAGCACCTGCTAACTTTCTCCACTGTCTCTTTCAGTGGCCCTCAGACCCTCCAGGGAAACAGGTGCAGGTACATCAGAAACCCTGAGTTTGTGTTCACTCACTTATCTGTTTTTTTTTTTCCCCTCTTTGACTGCATGCCATCTGCAGGGCAGAATCAGTCACATGTAAAGTAAATGCCCTAAGATTATTGTATCAATTACAACATAACCTTGCATTCCAGCTGTGCTTTCACAGAAATGTAGCTCCTAGGTTCTAATCTTTATTCTTCTCATTATTTTCTGAAACATCATCAAAACCCACATCTATTCTTTGTATGCAGCATAGCAGTGTGAGTTCAGAAGCATAAATATGAAAGGGGTATATTGCTTATTTAGAATAGTGTAGGAAAGCAGCAGCAGTATGGGCAGGTCTCCAGACACCCTCCCCTTCTCTGTTTAATCTGCAACCTGTGCTACCTGCACATGAATATTCTGTTTCTCTTTCTAGCAAACACACAAAATGGATTTGCCTGCATGGGTGACACCAGATGTCATGACTCAGTTGAAGCAACTAAAAGACTTTGGTTTTGAATTTCTGTTTGGGATCCACAATCGGGTAGAAAAAGCTCGTCTGCAAGGCGGTGAGTGCACCAGAGAGGGAGCCTCGTGCTGCTCTGCCTGGCTTTTGCCTCTTACCAGCTGTTCTCTTTCCTCAGGGGTCCTGCTGGATCACATAAGGAAAAATCTAACCAAAGCAGCAAATGTTTCTGCCCATCAGAACCTAAAACTACTTGCCTATTCAGCAGTAAGTCAGAGCTGGGGCTAGCTTTTAGCCATCTCCTCCTGCTTACAGGGGATTGGGGCGTGGTGATGTTTTAACCCTTTCTAGCTTCCCTACAGCTCATACAGTGATCAGGACATGCATCTTTGCCTCTGACTGGGTGGGAGATGCAGTATCTGGCATCATTCTTCTGGGATCCCTGAGGAAAATTCCCAGTGTGTCCTTGTTGCTGTTAGCTCAGGCTCATGAGACTTTGGGGAGCCACTGCTCTATTTATTTGGTAGATGGGTTTATGCTACTCAAATGTGACGTTTCAGAAGTGTGGATACAGTTATCCCCTTTCCAGTAGCCTGCTGCCTGGGAAGTCACGCATCTCTTCCAAACTGCTCTCTAGAGATTAATTCTGAAAAAACAGTGCAGGATATACATGGCTGTTTCACTTCCCCCCCTTCTCTGGCACCTGCACAGATCACTGTTCTAGCAGTACAGTTCCTCTCCCATTTTCCAGATGAAGTTAGGAAGGTGATGTCCCCTCAGCACTGCCTTGTCCCTTACTGGTACAGTCTGAGCTGCCCTGCCACATCCCTAAGGGTGACTGATTTGGTTTTTTTCCCTCTTTCTCAGCATGACACCACACTTGTGGCACTGCAGATGGCTCTAGATGTCTACAACAAGATCCAAGCACCATACGCCTCATGTCATTTATTTGAGCTGTACCAAGAGGATGATGGGTGAGGGCTGCAGTAAAGATGTCTGCTGTGATTTCACCTTGAGGGTTAGATACCTAGGCTAGGCTCCACTCTTGGGACG
This sequence comes from Corvus brachyrhynchos, assembly GCF_000691975.1. NCBI lineage: Eukaryota > Metazoa > Chordata > Aves > Passeriformes > Corvidae > Corvus > Corvus brachyrhynchos. The sequence continues at coordinate 6,606,914 of NW_008239553.1, forward strand.
TGCAATCTTGCTCCTTGGGCAGACTCTCATGAGGAAAACTTACCACCAGAATAAAGGAAAGGGTGCGGACACTTGAGTTTTTGGGAAGGGATGACTTCAACTAGAGAAAAAAAAAAATCTTGCTGTGTTTCGTTTCCAGTAACTTCTCTGTGGAGATGTTTTACCGGAATGAGAGTGGGAAGGAACCTTTCCCACTGACAATCCCTGACTGTCAGCATAAATGTCCACTGCAAAGGTTCTTGGAACTCACAGATCCTGTTGTTCCCCAAGACTGGGAGCAAGAATGCAAGGTATCAAGCAGCATGCACGACACAGGTAAGCCCAGGCTTGACCAGAGTGTGGCAGAAGGGGAAAGTCTGGATGATACCATGCTGACCACTTATTTTCTCCCTTACAGAACTCTTTGTGGGTTTGGCTGTGTGTGGATCCATTCTCCTTCTCCTTATTATTCTCCTCTTGACTGTACTCTTTCGCATACAGTCTCAGCCCCCTGGCTACCGGCATGTTTCCAATGAAGGTGAAGAGCAGGCCTGACAGTTGCTTCAACTCCTTCCCAGGCAGTAGGAGGGAGCTGTGTTGCCCCTAAGGATGATTCGGCACCTTCAGTTACTCAGCATTCTTCTATTTTGGCCTTTGCTTCCCAGAACAAAGCTGGACTTGATTGCTGAATGCTTTCTAAAGGTGACATCCGTTAGTAAGAACTGAGTAAAAGAACTGAGCTACTCTAAGGAAATGACACCGTAACTTTGAAGCTAATATACTGGTGCCCCTGGTCTTCATACAGCTTACCCAGTCTGGGATTCCAGCATGGCCAGTTTCACGTTTTCCTCCTTTCAAGTGACTGTAAATGTTACCACTCACCATGACTGTAAATGTTACCACTCACCATGACTGTGGCAGAGAAACTTGGGCCTCCAGCAGTTGCCACATCCAGATGCATTTCTCTTCAGGGTCAACCTACTTTGAGTGCTTTTCCCTCACACCATAGTGCTGCTGATGGTAGGAAGGCTGGGCTTCGGCTGAGAGTGCAGCTTACCAACAATGCACCAAGACTCATCTACTGTCCATGCAGTGGGAACTGCTGCGGATGATGGGAGACAAAGTGCTTCTTGAGGTTGCTGTCAAGTAGTTGCTGCTGGCAACTGGGTTTTTTTCCCTCTTCACATTGTATCTCAAGAGAGGACTGGATTGAAATCAGGACAAGACTGAAAACCTAGCAGTTTTCAATCATTTCTAGCATTTGGCTCAGAACAGAATCAGGAGTAGAACCCAAAGAAGCTCTAAGAGCTTCATGAGAGAGAGAGCAATTCCTGTGACCATAGCAAACCCACACTCAATTTCTTGTGCAATGTTGGCTCTAGAAAGGAAAGTCCCCCTAGATAAGAAACTTGGTTTCTGTCTAAAGATCTCAAATTTGAATTTTACTTCCCACATCTGAACTTCAAGGACCTACTAAAGGGAGTATGCAGTACTCCAGGCAGTCCAGATTTCAGCCCAAGGAATATGCTTTACTTAGCAGAATGTTTTTATGCTGTAATTAAGAGATGTAGCAGAGCTGTTTACCTAAGACTAGATTAAATACCAAGTTCTATAGTTTTTCTTCCTATCTTCCCTACTGGATGGACAACAAACAAACATTAAGAATCAGAGTTGGCAGGTGACTGTGGATTCCCTTATTTGTCATACTTGGGCATTTTGTCTGAAGTGTGTTTCTTTCTCCAGCTCACTGCAGCTGCTGCAGAGACCTTCATACCAAGTGCTCACCACCTGCTTTGTAGTTTCTGGCAGAAAACAAGAGACTGCAGCAGGCACCAGAAGCACAGGCTCTTCACATGGTGATACTGCACATTCACTTCCTACTTTTACTTCTCTTTCTGGTGCAGTTCCCTTCCCCTCTTGGATGCAGAAGCCAGTTCTTAGGTAATGAACATTTCCTTTTGTTCCCCTTAAGGAGTACCGTGGGGACTTTTCTCCACACCGTAATCGGCATCTGCCAGCATGGGAACCCTAAATCAGCAGAAGCAGCTTGCTGTTCTCAGCATCTTCCTCACCTTTTTGTCCTCTCAAGATACAAACTAGGTCTCCTGCACAGCAAGACAGTCATAAAGAAAAAGCTACTGCCTGTGAGAACAGGCACAAGAAAGAGGTAATAGAAAGTGCATTTAAGAGGACCAGACCTGTAATTTTTAAAGGCACCAAATTTTGCACACACAGAGAAAAGGTTTCTATGATGATTTGGACATTTTGACTGTGAATGACTTTCTGTACTTGTTCCAATACATTTCATTATTAAAATCAATTTAGCACTGAACTCTTCTCCTCTTCTTCTCTAAGAGTTCACAGGGCTAGCACTGGTGTGCTCAGTGTTGGAAAGCAGGCAGAATTTACTGCAGCATACCCCCTCCTAAAGGAATTCCCTGTTTCACAATTCCACATGTAGCACAGGGAGATTTGACATCAACTGGTTTTGACTGCAGCAGCTGTGCATAGATACAGCTGATGATGCATCCTGTCCAACTTGGAGGGATCTGCATCACACCCAGTACTATGACTGCTACTTCTACCACAGTTGTAGGTCTCATATCCCTCCTATAGAAAGGTCTCAAACTTCTCCCCTACAAAAGTAGTTCAGTAGTGTCCTCAAAGCAGCCACTCTCTCTAGCAAAGAATTTTAGTTTAGTACAAAATTTTATTGATATTAATACTGCAAAACTATAAAAGTGAATACGGAGGATCTGCACAGGCCTGGAGCCCATCCCATCCATCAACCTCTGGGACAGCAGCAAGGCCCCAGGCAGCCTTGTAAACAAACTAGAAAAAGCAAAATGTAACTGTTTAACAATAGTCTTGAGATTTGACTCTGAGCAGGGGTATTTGGAAGAAATCCCTCATTTCTGCTTTATAACACTCTTACCCAACATTCTGAAGCACATAGGCACGGGTGAAAAAAATTACTTAATCATTGGCAAGGAACAGCCTAGATCTCTGAAAATAGAAACTACAGAATCAGTAGGTGTCCAGCTCCATAATGTCCTTGAAATCCATGATAGAGACCTCTGGCATTATGTTCTTTGTGGTCCAGTTAAACAGCTACAAGCAGAGAACAGGCTAAGCTTGATGTCTTGACAAACACACATTTTCCAAGCTTGCATATGGGAGAGATTGGTGTTTCCTAGGCCACCCAAGCTATCCATCACTTCATCCCTGTGAACATTCTATCTTTTCAGGATGTCAATCCTGGTAGCAAATGGTTTCTCAACTTGGTTGGACTAGAACAGGCTGGGGACCCTGTCATGAGCTCCTCCAGTACAGTCTACAGGAAATAGTAACTTCTGAAAAGTGATGACAATCAGATAAGGTAGGCTGAAAGCAGTAACTTCAGCAAGATCTGGGAACATCTTTGAAGTTTTCCTAGTGCCTCAGAAAATGAGTAGTAACTCCACTTGGAGGAACCCAGTACTGACACAACTTTCTAAAAGGGGAGGCCAAGAGGATCAGGGAAGCAAGATCAGATCCAGGGAGGAAGGACAAAGTCTAATTCCCTGCATGGCTTATACTGCCCATTGCCAACAACTAAGTTTGGACCCTGGGATTCAGAAAGGATCAAAATACTACATCAGTTCTCTAGATCCCTCTCTTTTCACTTCTTTCCCTGGGGTTTAGAATCACTGCTTTTTGTTCTCATCTCCTCCATCTCCCCAGACATTAACTTAGCTTTTGAGTTTGCTTGTGCCAGGGTTTGCCTGCCTCTGCCCTCCACGTCTGGATGAACTCCAGCTTCCAATCCCCTGTTCTCTCATGGTTCAATCTCCTTGTCTGTCATGGCTTTCAAAAGATGTTCATGCTTCTTGGCCGCCATCTCCTCTTGGTTCCAGATCAGAATATTAAAGCCTGAGAAGAAAAATGCTGTGTATCAGAAACTCTACATCAATCATAATACCTTAGGCTATGTCACTTAAATGCCAGAAGTTCAAAAGACTTTTTCTGTTCTAAGGTATTTCCAAAGTATAGAGGATGCAAAAATAGTTATTGCAGATGCTATCTCCACATAGCCATGGAACTCTGATCTAACTAAGAAATACAAGTAATTCCTAATCTCATCTGTCACAGGTCTAAGACCTAAATCTACAGCTAACTTAATCCCACACAGCCTGCGAAAAACTGACTAATCTTGGCTCTGCAGTCTAGGAAATGAGAGAAATTAAACGAAGGGAAACGGTACAGTCTAGCTTTGGAAAAGGCTTTTCCCCCCCTCCGTTGTTTCCTTCTACTGTTTCAGGGCCGGCAGGTGGCAGCAGCTCCCGGCTGCGGGGAGGCTTCCCACTCCAGACTTGATGTTCTCAGGAATGTTTCACAGGAGGTGACTACCAACCTGCTTCCCAAGTGCAAAGGAGTAAGACTGAAAGGAAGGTCTTGATCTCTTTCACCAATATAGGAAGTCATAAAGGGCTACTAGCGAGTGGGATTTGGGAAAACTTCTCTCACAACTTTCTTTAAAAGCATCTGGAGTAGCAAGCCAGCCCTTTTCTGGGGCTAGAACCCACACATTTAGTGCCCCAGGTTCTCTTTACTTACCCATGCCAGAAGCCAGTGTGTCTCCCATAGGGTTAAATTTATTGAGCTGAAAATGAAAACATAAGAGTCTGTAAGAGCATCACTGCTTATGTAACAGTCATAAGAGCACCACAGCTTATATAACAGCAACAAACCATCTGGAAAAAACAGTGTTTCCTAAGAGTATCACAAAAACCCCACAAAGGACCATGGACTAGCCCTGTTTGAGTCAGCAGTTTTAGCTGGCAGCCGTATCTCATGACAGCATGAGTCTGTCACAAGTAAACTGGATATGGTTCTAGTCCCTAACCCACGCCTCTTTCAGACAGAGAGCAGTGTTACTGACAGCCCTTTTGGCTGCAGCGCTCAGCTCACCGAGATGATGCCAGAAGCATTTGGATCGTAGAGCTGACAAACCATCTCGCCAGTGTTTCCATCAAACACATCCACAGTTCGCAGCTCGCTCGGCGTGTACCCGGGGAACTTGGGGTCTGGGTAGCGACCTACCACAATGAGGTCATAGCGAGGATGCCACGTTGCCTGATCAGAAAACAGAGTCGTGGAAGATTAGAGAAAGGGACAGAGCTCAGCACTGACACAATCCAGACAACTGACACTGGGAGCAACTCTTACTGTATCCCACGCACAGCCTGAGGAACAGTGCTTGCAGCAGTGTAAATATCCACCCACCAGTGTAGTGTCTTGACCAGAAATCAGACCATTTCTGATTTGCAGAGGGCTGCTACCACCAAGCATGATGATGATCTTAGATTTAACTCACCTTAATAGGTGTGAGGTGCTGAAACTGCCTATGTGGATGTGGAATCAGATGCAGTGGCTTGGTCCAGTCTGAAGATGAGTAAACCCTGATTTCATTGTGCTGGTCTGTGGTCAAAAGCTTGGCACCATGTGTTGGGCTGAAGTAAGCTAGGAAAGTGGGACAATAAGGCAAACTAAAGATCACAGTGCTGTGACTGACAAGAAACATTAGTGTCACATTTTGCTGACTGAAAATCCATTACTGTTTCTTTAATTGAAGAATAAATTCTTTAATTGGGATGTGAATATGGCTGTGTCCCCCAACAGACAAGACTTTGACATGACAGACTACCTGTCTCAAACAAACTCAAAACTCTTACAAAACTAAGATGAAACCTACTGTGCTAGATTACCTAAGAATAATATTTTTTCTCACTTCAGAATCACAGGAGGAAACACTGCAAAGAAAGGAACTTGCTCATTGCTTGCTTCACTTCTAAGGTACAGTGTCACAGTTTGTACAGCAAGTCTTAAGAAGGTGCTGCAGCTGCCCTAGCCACCTCCCTGCCTCTGGCCACACATTCCAACAGCTTCCTTGCTTTAATTACTATGCAACTTGGAATATGAGCAAAACCTACCACTGCCACCACAATAAAAGCTGAGCTGAGTGGACTCTCTGCAGACATCTATGCAATGAAATCCTTAACTCACCTGCATTAACAGGTTTCTCATGTGGAAGCAGATGAAGAAAGTTTGTTTTGTTTTTGATGTTTCTGAGGTCCCAGATTTTGACTGTCTGATCCACAGATGCTGTGGCAAACATCCACTCACATCGGGAGTTAAACTCTACATGAGTCACTTTCTTCCTGTGCAATTTCAGCTTCCAGATCTGCAGCAAACAGAAAATCATGCCAAAAAAAAAAAAAAAATCAAGATCTGGAGTAAAGAAATTGAATGATTATCTACTAGTGCAGGTAAAGAGGTCTTCCATTTATAGAATAACAAAACTTCTAAAATACACCAAGAGTGTATTGACTGGAAACAAGAAAGAAAAAGAATGACCTTGGGAAATAACTATTTAATTCTAGAAGAACTTGGATCCATCAATTTATTACAGCTATGAGAAAAGGAAACACAACCCCGGGCTTTCATGGAGGGACGTATTAGTGTCACCATACAAAGCAAGATCACATCTGGAAGACTTTAAGCAGTGCCAGACTTCCACGTGCAGAAAGATTTAAACAAACTGGAACACGTAGAGAAAACGTGCTGCCAAGATAATGAGAAGGAAGGAACTGCTTCGTGTGGAAAACAAAAAAACCTTGCTTTGTTTATCTAAGTAAAAAAAGTGAGAGGAGATATAATTGGCTTCTAGAAACATGTCACCAAAGAAACATGAGGGTAGGACAAATATTTCAATTAACAACAATAACAACCTCGAAGCGGCCGTGAATAAATTTCTATACAAAGCCAGAAGATTATCTCTAATCTAAAGGCTGAAGCTGGCCCATCCTCCCTAGAATAATGGGTATCTCCCAACTGCAGAAAAGACTGTCACATTCTTTCAGGGGGAAAAAAAAAGTAACTCAGCAACTAACCCTGAATAAGGACAAGTCACTTGGAGCACTCCTGCCTCTGCCCACTACTGGGCACAGCTCATTGGGTGGCAAACTTTTACAGATGTTACCCTTACATGCAGGAGAGATGGCAGTGACAGTGTGACAGTACAGCAGGCTCTTGAAGCAGGGCCAACTCCAGCCAGCTATTCTCTCCTCTTTCACTACTACTCCAGACTCACAGTCTGCCCCTGCCTGCCCTCTAGTGTCCAACGGCAGGAGTGCAATTTCCATCCCAATATTCGCTGCATTACTGCTCCGTGCCTACCCCCAGGTCATGGAAGGGTGTACAGCAGAGCAGTACCTCCTAAATGATTCCCATCAGGGCACTAAGTTTCTGGATGTGTGAAGGTTCTTGGCAGAGGGTGCTCACATCTTCAGGTTACCCTATAATTACTCTGGCTAGTAGCAAATACTCTTAAGGAAACGGTAGCACATGAATAATTCCTTGTTTAGGAATTATTATAACACTCAACAATGTAAAAATGTCTGCTGGGTGGCAGAAGTGGAGGACTTCTCACCACCCAGACATGAGTGGACTCATCTCCTGAGCTGCAAGTCACTTGGCTCCTTTTTCCAGGGTCCCTGTAGAGTAGGAAAGCACATGAGCCATGAAGATTCTTGTAGAGGAGATGCTGCATGGAGCCATACAAACCTCTTCACCAGAAGTGCTGAGCAGGACCACGTTGCCCACATTATCACCTGTCACCACTGCATGGCAGCTTGCAGAAACATCCACACTGCAGTACCAGCAACTAGAGAGAAAGACACAAATCAGTGCTCTTCCTACAGAAAAGTGGAGGCAGTGGAGTTCTGGTTCACATCTCATCCCTGATAAGGGATACTGCAACAGACTGTAACTGCAATCTCTTGCCTGGTGCTGTGGGCCTGAGTATCAGGAAGAAGGACAGCTTATCAGCAATGCTTTCTGTTGGTGACTGATGTGAAATAACTTCAAAGTAATTTCAAAGTGCTTATTAGGTGGAGTGTAACACATTGCAACAGTGGAACGTAATAGAGGCTGAAGAACCACTTGGTACCTGCACATGAATATACCTTGGGAAAGATCAGAACATCCTTGGGACTTCGACAAATGTGGAGAAACAGCTTTAAAATTACATTTTCCACAGAACACTGAAGCAGCAGTAAAGACAGAAGCTTTGGACTGAAAAGCTACACACCAAACTGTCTCAACTTCATGCTCCAGGAAACAAAAGTGAATAGAAACTTATCTGACAAAGACATACATCTTAATGCCAGTTCTCCTGGGAGGAGAAGGGCAGTGAGAATAAAGCTGGGGTCCTTTGGGAACCTGTAGCAAAAGCTTCACTTGCAAGATAAATTATTCTAAGAATTCAAGGCCATGGAAATGAACATGGTGAGCCTGAAGCCTGCAAAAGGGCCACAGGGTAAACTCAATAACCTGAAACTCAGATTGTGCAGGAATGTTGTGTGGCTTTCCTTATGCTACCTGAACTGCCACTGACAAAACAGACTACTGACAACAATGAAGAGGAGGAAGCTACCCTGCTCTTCTCACCTCACACTTCATAAAGTGAAAAGCTGTCAGTATCTGCAAGATAGGAGATGGCATCACCAGAAAACAACACAGGAAGATGCAGGCAGCATGCTCAGCTAATGTAAAAGCCTAAGCGCCCTGTGGCTGCCTAGCAACCAGGACCCTGTCTCCAAGCTCCCCCACGGGACCAATTCATACCAAGAGTCTCCTAACACTGGCAGAGATGACGATGTTGGAGATCTGAAGAAGCAATGCAGCATTAACCCCAAGGAACAGACAATTAACCTTGCAGTGCCCTCTTCTCACCAAACATTATGATGCTCATGGCCACAGTCCAGGGCACGAGAGATCACCTGCACCGCTCTGCCCTCAAGATCCTGCAGACTTAGGGTGCCATCACCTGATGCCACATAAAGCTTCTCTGCCTCATAAGGACTGAACTTGATGTCTCCGAGAGAATCTCCTGGCCCTTTCTGAAATACACACAAAGCCAAGAGACATCAAGGTTAGAGTGGAAGTCAAAATCTTAATTCAACAGTCACCTCCTGGAATACACTGCCAGTTTCTCTAGGTACAAGCACTGCTTTCTGGCAGAGCACGTACACAAGAACTCTTTTTTTCTAACCTGTTTCAAATCTGAGCACATACATTCCGAGCCTTCAAGTTCACCCTCACCACTTTGGGCTGCAAACCTCATTAGCAGCAAGCACTGCTGCTTCTATTAAGGGGTAAGACTAATCTGCAGTGAACCACCTGGCTCAGACCATGCTTAGGAGATCACAGGAAAACCAGCACCATTCCATGCATAAACCACATAAAATCTCTTGATAGCCCAGTACCAAGCTTTTCTCACAGAGACTACATTCTCTAGCTCCCTACAGGCTGCTTCCAGTGCTGTATCTGGTCTTTCTCAAGGTACCAACATGCAGGAGAAACCAAGTGCAAATCTTACTGCTAACCCCATGGCACAGGAATCTTATGTTCTATGTTATGTTGTACTGTTACTATTGTTACGTTGTTTTCCCCCAGCCTGTGTCCTGAGGAAAGTGGAAACCCTACACAAATACAGAAGAAAAGAGAGCAAGCTGGGAGTCCCCAAACTCTTTGGTAATCAAGTGCAGTCCATTTGCTGCTCACAGAACAACTACTTAGTAAAGTCTCACTGTAAATACTAGGTTTCAAGAGGCCAATGAAGATAAAAAAAGGCCTGCCCGTAGAGCCGGCCAGTCCTCACAGCAGTAGGAGGATGGCATGCCCTGTCAAATCCAGGCATCACTGTTGTGACAGGCATCCCACTGGGATACAAGATCCTCGTGTCTCAGGACCCCGTTTATCTCTCCTTGCTCACCTGACCAGTCATCCCAGCACGACTTGGGTTCACCTTCTGCCCTACTGCAAGTTTGCAGCTGAACAGCCAAATTAAAAAGCAAGCATGAAAGCTGCCACTCAGAAGGAATTAGGTGGGGGAAAGTAAAGTGGAAGCTAACTCAAATTCTCTCACTTACCTTCAAGCACAGAACTCAAGTAACTAATTGAAGAGCTCAGGCTTCCACATGAGTCCACAGAAAAAACAACAGTCTTAAGAAGATAATTCTGAGAGCATCTTCTACAACTCATCTCCTCTTTTCACTCACTACTGAATGAACCCAGACTCTTAATTTTGATATTTTAGATAAGCACCAGAAGCTTGGTGGGATGAATTGGTGTGACCCTAATGGCAGGCACTGCTTGAAGTCAGTGGCATTTGTGGAGAAGCATGGAGGGAACTATGAATTGTCCTGTAAAAACCATCTGACAAGAAGCAGCACTGCTAGCAGGTGAAGAGGTTAGAAGGTCTCCAGGGCAGAGAGCTTTGTGATGTGTTAAGAACAGACAACCGAGGAAATCCACTGGACCCCCACTCTCTCACGTACAACAGGAAGTAAGCATCATAAAAGAGTCCCTCCCCAGTAGTGTAAAGCTCTTTCCTACCCACTACCCCATTTCAAGGAAAAATAAAAAGAATGAGCCTCTGAAATTCAGAGGATAAAGGACATGTATACAGGGAAGCGGAAGCCCAGCTCTCACATATTAGAGACAAACATCTCTCTCTCTCTTTCTCTTGCTCTCTGTAGTGCTTCTGCCAGCAGGACACAGAGGCCCAAAGCATTACTGTATTCTTACTCCCAGTCCTCGGTGCTGGTGAAGACCCGGACAGTATGGCCATTAAAATCCTGCAGGGTGGTAGTGCCGGCAACTGACGCAGTGTACAGCTGACTAGGGTTAAAAGGGTTAAACTTCATTGCTGTGATGGCCCCTCCAGCTCCCATCTACAAGGAAGGGGATGAACAAAAGAAAAATCCACTGAGTGATGGGGAAGGAGAAAAGTGTGTTCTGTAAGTCTGCAGTCACTGCTATGTCTTTAATAGTAACAGTGAAACACACCACAGTCCTCTAAGAAGGAAAGAAGATAACCATGTCTCCCATATGATGGTTGTCTAAACCGGGAGCAGCCCTCCTGGAGGACTAATCTGCAATTCCTTCAGTCCCCGGGCAAGGTATTCCCTTGCTGTCTGGCACCACGCTATTTACAAAAAGAGAAAGGTGACTCTGGAATTTCTGGCGGATAGACCTCTCAATGTGTATCTGTCTTAATTTAGAAAGGTGATACAAGTTACAAAGTCTTTGAGCCCCTTTTGGAATGGAAATGGCTGAATACAACGAGGGGGTATGCCAGCTGTACAAACCGTTCATTCTACCTTTGTTTCTCACTTGAGATAAAGGCCCCTTGTTTATCCCCAAAGATGTTTCTTCATCTGGCACAATAAAAGGTGAGCAAAGAAAGATCGAGACCTAAACCAGACAAACCCTCTCTGCCTACTTGTTTCTGGCATCCCTTTAAGGTAACTGTTTGAGCAGTTGCTGCATTATTTTTCCACTGAGCACACACCAAGTGCTGCTTCATTATGAACTTAATCACCATGCCTCAGGTTTCTCCAGTGCTAGAACAGTCTGGGACTTGGGAATAGACATGCTGTTGCATCTCAGTCATACCCATAACTGGCTACTCTGAAACCCAAGACCCTTATGTGCATCTCACAACAGATCTCAGTTTTTATCTGCCGTATTTCATAGTACTCCAGTTTTCCCTCCCACCCCTTCCTCACATAGAGAGGCTTACCCCCTTTATGAAGCAGGTTTTAGCAAGTACTTCACAGTCCCAAAGGATGATGTCTCCACCTTTGGAACCGACAGCTAGTGTACTGGGGTGTGTTGGGTGCCATTCCAGGCATGTCACTCTCCTGTCAAAGGGACTTGCTCTTCGAAAGAGGCAGTATGAGGAAAGAGAACGCAGAAAAGCCAGTTCCAGCCTCTGTTAAAAAGGTAAAGAGAATTATGACTTTTGCAAGCATCCCTGAGATTCTCTGAATGAGGAATGCTAACAATTTCTAACTGTCATTAGTATGTTCACACAAAATTCTTAACAACAAAGCTCTCTCAGGTGCTTCCCACCTATGGATGTTACAGAAATAATTAATTTTCAAATTAAAGGCATACGGGTCTGTGAAACAGTAAAACATTATGGACTGGATGGCTATGTCTGTGAAGGGGAAAAAAATCAACACTTAACCTGACAAGATGAGCAAAGTAGAGTGGATACAAGAACAGTATCACAAAACAGCATGCAAAGTCAGATCAGCATGCAAAAGTATCGCTGAGCAACAACTCAACTGGTAGAGTGGGCAGGTTTAAATATGATTCAAGGAAGTACGGAATTAACAGAGGATAAAAATTGACAGGGCTGGGTGAACCAAAAGGGAAAGCCATCTCAGCTCTTGCATTTTACAGGATTAAGAAACATAAGGGTGCACCAGACTTGGAGCCACAAACTGTACATGTGAGGAACTTTTTAGGCCCCTTTAAAGTTCTTCTGCTTGTGTTGAAGATCTTTTTATGCAGGGAGCTGAGATGTCCAACAGGTCTGGAAGGAGACACTCCTCACCTGCCTGAGCTGTGCCTGAATGGGGCCTCCCAGCATTTTCTGGTAGACATAATGAACAATGCTGCACCGCCGCTCCAGCTGAGAGGAAAGGACTCTCTTGTTTCTCATCACAAACCCACCTCCACTGCAACCTGCTAGTGAGGAAAAGAGTAAAACTTACCCATTAGCAACACCTGTCATGCTCATTCACTAAACAATATAGGAAGACATCTGCATTTGCTGCTACATCCATGAAAAGCTTCAGCCACAAGATAAAAGCCTCGAAATAATTCTTACACATCTGCGGTGCAGCAGCTTCTGCACTTAGGGAGTCCAGTGCATCCCATAGCCCACCAGAGCTTTGTGTATGCTTCCTCTTGTTAAAGCTTCCTTCTCTTTGCCAAAGATTTATCAAAGACAACAGGAAAGGACTAAAGCAATGCCACAGGTGGGTGGTGCAGCTCTTGGACAGCGTACAATTTGAATGTTTCATACCTAAAACACAATGCTGCTATCCAAAGCCCCAGCAACTTGGAAATATGCCATGAGAGGTGGTAAGCCCCTGCATACAGCAAAAGAAAGGTCACACATGTG
>NW_008239553.1:6619971-6623314 GCF_000691975.1 Corvus brachyrhynchos
GCAGGAACACCTGAAAATTTCCCAAGTATGGCAAGATGAGCTCCCGCACAGTTCCTGAAATGCCTGCCTGTGAATCAGAATTTTCTGTCTGCTCATGCTGTAGCCCATACAGTCTGCCCACAGTGCTGTGAGTTTTGTTTTTGATAATAGACTTGCTGACACCTCATGGCCTGAAAACCTTTCTGTTTGGAGTGATTTTTGCTGAGAGCACAGCTCGTTTCTACATTTTGTTCATGTTCCAAGTTTTTATCTTCAGGGACCTTTACGTTAAAACTAGATCTGTTCAGTCCCCACACCAATGGTTTGTAACACCCCAGGGGATATAAATGTCAAATGCATTTCTTAAGAAACATAAATGCTATATTCATTTAAGGACATCTATTTAAAAAAACCCCCACAAACAGAAGACTGAAACACATGGATCATTCTATTGGATTAGAACCTAAATTAAATCTTTCTTTAATGCAATGCTGGAGAAATGCACACTTCTTTGTTCACATGCCAACATAGTGCAAATACTTGTCACACCTGTTGAAATAGGTACAAAAGTATTTCTATTCTAATTCCTTTTTTTTCACTGAAGAATTAGTATCCACAGTTCCTTCTTCAGAGGAAACAGAAATTGAGGGGTTTTTTCAGATTCCATTTTACAATGAAGGATAATCTATTAGAAACAAAGCTTCTGGCCTTTTTGGAATCAGCTGAAATAAACCTTTTAAAAGGTGGTTTAATTGTAAGAAATGGAAACTGTTCTATCTGGATCAGGAGAAAAAAAAAATTTTCCAAACACATACAAACTGGAACACAGAGTGGAAAAGCTCAAATACAAAGGTCTTCACCTTTTTAAGAAAGGATTAAGGGAAAAATATGATAAGCCTCATTTTTCTGAAGTATCTTACAAAATTGGTAGATGCTTACCAAATATGAAAAAGAGGCCCTGAAGTTACAATAAAATAATGTAGCTAAGTTAACTACAGAAGGTGTTTCAACTATCTACAATTATACACAAAACTCCTTTCAAACAGAACATTTTGCCTCTACAGTCACTGTTCACCCTGCTAACTCCTCCAAGTTTGGACTTACAGACCACACAACAGAAATGTGCAAAATCATAGAACTCCTGTATCTTTGGCTGTTGAAAAACACTTCAGTAATTTCTGGATACTTAAGCCAGAATTGTACAGAAAACTCATAGTATCTCCACACAAGGCAATAACCCTAGTGATCTCCTAAACCACTGATAGAATTTAAGGTTTTATCTGAGAAAAGGAGGCTGAGGAGAGACCATGTTGCTCTCTACAACTACCTGAAAGGAGGCTGTAGGGAGAGGGGGGTTGGTCTCTTCTCCCAAGTAACAAGTGATAGGAAGGAGGAGAGGGTCTCTACTTGCACCAGGAGAGGTTTAGATTGGCTATTATAAAAAATTTCTTCACTGAAAGAGTTGTCAAGCATTGGAACAGGCTGCCCAGGGAAGTGGATGAGTCCCCATCCCTAAAGATATTTAAAAGATGTGTAGATGTGGTTTAGCAGTGGACTTCGCAGTGCTGGGTTAACACTTGAACTCTACAATCTTAAAGGTCTTTTCAAACCTAAATTATTCTATGAAGTTGCTGTAGGTAAAGTCTAGACAATTTCCTTGATAATGCAAAGCATTAAACGTTCCAGTATATTAGAAATTAATGACAAGTCCACATTACATCAAAAATCTTTTGAGATTTTCTTTTTACCTAAGTTAGACACTAAAGGAAAAAAATGCCATGAGAAGTAATTAGAGGAAATTCTGTCCATTCTAGTCTGAACAGAGGTAGAAAGAATTCCTAGTTACTGTAGTAAAAGTTAGAACACGGAAAGAATGGGGTGCAAATACCTGTTCAGACTGGATGCTGTAGGACACCAACCTTAGGACTACTAACTGCATTCTGAATTGCATAGAGAAACAATGTATTACAAGATTGGTCTGTCCTACACTAAAGCAGAGATCTGGTAATACAGGAATTCCACAAAACTTAACCACCCTCAAATGAGCTGTAACAGCATCTTCAGTGCTTCAGGCTTTTACCAAGGGGTATGGAGTCTCAAAACTTAAAACATTCATGCACGCACACACACTCACTAGACAGAAACTTGGAGAATGTACTACCCCAATACAAGTCTACCTATTAGTTCAACATCTAACCCCATCTGAACACTCATGTCTGAACATGCTTCTTGGCATTCTCCCTCCTCAACTAGTCAATGCCTGTCATTTGCAGTAAATCTGGTAGGGAGAAAGAGTAAGGATCTGAGGAAATGTTACCGATTTTCCCTGATGGTTTAGATGTTTTTCTCACAAACAACCTCTTTTCTTGTTTCTCATTCCCTCGTTCCCCATAGTCCCGCTTCCTCTTCCCAGCTGATTTTGCCTCTTCTGGCCAATGCTGACATGCCCTCTCACGTTTCTTGTCCTTTGGCTGGTTCACTGGAGACATTCTGTCTGACCCCTGAAAGCAAACAAAGCATGGAAGGTAAGACTGTCATTCTTTTAACCAGAGAACAGAGAGGAAAACTGGAATGAAACACATCCCAGTAGTCTGAAGGTAGCGATTAGACCTGTATCCTCTCTCATTGGCACGACTCTAGCTTTTTGTTGTTCTCTACAGAAGAGAGGAACAGGTTCAAAAATATCTTCTTTGTTCACATATGAAAATTAACGTATCCTAAAGCACTACAATATGTTTTGACAGATGTGCCTCTACCAGACTTTTAAGCCTGAAACCCACAGATTTGCACAAAGTACATCTGTGAAACCACATAATACCCTAACTGTTTCTCTAGTAGCTCACACTGAGCTCTTTAGATTCAGCTAAGTGAAAGGTCAGAGTTTTTATGACGATGGCCAGGGTTGACTGGCCTTGCAACAAATGGGCTCAGAAGGTACTTCCTGCATAACAGCCACTTTTCCTCACAACCACCACCTGGCATGTGGATTGGGCTCCTGCACCGCCTGGCAACCACACCTGAACTGCTCCTCTGACCGGTGGAATTCAGCCACTCGTGTCCCGCGTTATGACGGCCATGACGCCACCAAGCCCCTGAGGAAAAGCACGGGCCTCCCACGGCCTTCTCTGCAGGCGGCGGGCTGTGCGCCAAACGCCGTCCGCAGCTGCAGTTCTTTCCCGCAGAGCATCCCTAGGCTGAGCCTGTGCTCGCGTTGAGCTCGTTTAGAACTCCTGAATGGCGGTCACGGCTATCTGCCCGTGTTACATATAGCTCGGCAGGCACGGCGCAGGCTCTCCCCCAGGCAGCGCCCCCCACCCGGCGCCACGGGGACTCGCGCGGGGCCGCCCCGCAGCCCCCGGCCCGG
>NW_008239553.1:6623491-6627156 GCF_000691975.1 Corvus brachyrhynchos
GGGGCCGGCTGCGAGGGTCACGCTCGCCTGACACGCGCGATCCGTCTTTGTCTGCCTGTTGTTTATTTCGGGCAGCACGTAAAATCATACGCCCCTCAATAGTTTCTAGAGCACCAAATTGGCCTATTAAAGCTGTTTGGTAAGGGCCCAAACACGGCAATCAAAAAAAAAAAAATTCAAAACTCATTTCCATAAGAAAATGTACCTGGTGTTGGAACTTAACAACAAAAGGCACTTCAAAAGCTGGTAGGTAACACAGTCTCGAGAGCAGCTCAGAGAGTACCAGATCCTACATGACGAAGCTGACAAGAATGGGGAAGGAAGAGCTCTTACCAACACAGAGGGAGGTACCAGCACTTCCCCCAGCACCTGCAAAGGAGGCTGCTGTCTGCCGGCCATGTTGCGTGGGGACCTTATCCCTTATCTCTGGAGCAGTAGGGTCCCCTGCTTCAGGCCTACCAGTAACTATGCTGGCTATGAACACAGGTCCTAGAATAGCTGTACGTAGCCATGCCTTCTGTAGGGTTTGGTTTCGGGTGCTACTACTTTTTGCACTATAACTATAGTTTTGGATTTTCTCACATACTAGAAAATGCACAGAAAAACTACCCAGAAAAACAACAAACAGTCTCTGCTTTTCTGCTGAACAGTAACAAAGTTTAGTTGCTGCCACCCTGTATCAGAATGCCATACACAAAAATGATAATCACTAACACAATCTGGTTTTGGACATGTACATCAACCCAACTAGCAAGTCTTAAAGTCTCATCAGGCACTTTTGTAATAACACAGCATTTGTCTTCGAACTGTACCCATTAGCAAAAAACAGCAAGAGGAATAACTGATCATAGCACTTCCCTTCTTGCCTCTGAAGCCTCAAAAGCTTGATTTCTGTGAAGAAAATCTACTATCGAAAAACATCCTTCTTATCTTGACAGTGATCAACAGTTTTCTTCTACAGGCCTGCAGAAGTCTTCGTCATAGGATCCCAAAGAAAATTTTGATGCTGTTATCCAAGTTATCTCCAGCAAAGATGAGCGCTTCCTGTCCCCACCCCTTTTGTTTCCCAGCAGTATTGTCCCACATGCACAGAACACACAGCGTAACCTACACAGTTCCCTCTTGGAGCTAACCCAGTTAGCATTTTTTAGAAATGGAATGGAATAGAAAAGAGTAGAAAAGACTATTTTGTACGGAACAGACCTACATCGAGCACCTAGTCCAACTACCTGACCAGTTCGGCTGACCTAGTTAAAGGCTGGTATTAAAGGCATTGTCCAAATGCCTCTTAAAAACTGACAGCTTGGGGCATTGGCCACCTCTCTAGAAAGCTTGTTCTGGTGTTTGACCATTTTCTCTGCAAAGAAATGCTTTGAAATGTCCAGTCTAAGCCTCCCCTGGTGCAGCTTCAAACCACTCCCACGCATCCTATCACTAGATCCCAGGGAGAGGAGATCAGCACCTCTCGTCTCCACTTCCCCTTCTCAGGAAGCTGTAGGGAGCCATGAAGTCATCCCTCAGCCTGCTTTTCTCCAGCCTAGACAAGCCAAACTTTGGACACAGTGGAGAACTTCAACATCGTTCTTAAAATGTGAGTCCCAGAACTGCACACAGTACTCAAGATGAGGCCACATGCTAAATACATTGTTTGTGTCAATGACTAACACCAAGTTTGCTTTCTCTCTAGAAAATCACCAGATATTTTTGTAATTATTATCCACTAAGGGCAAGAACAGCAGATAGTACACAATTCAGGCACATAAAAAATGCCACTGGCCTGACATCCCACAGCTCAGTGTCCAGATGGTACTCTGAGCAAGCCAGAGAAAGACTAATTTGAGAAAATATTCTTTAATGTATTTACTGTCTCACACTCTTCAAACTACAGTATGCAACAAAGTCAGAGGAGTATAATTCTGCATGGGCAGATATTACGCTTATTTTTATGATGCCTTTTGTCAGATGTACAATTATGTTGAGGCTCTGCCTCACTTATGGGACATGGTTCTCTCCCACAGAATAAAGCAGTCTTGTCACTGGGTCTGGTAAAGCTATATTGTAACTAAGATCAGCTTCATGGTATTGGCAATACCATTAGGTGTTCTGCCTCCTTGTTGCCAGAATCTTTGTCCAAAGCATGAATATTTTGGGCTACTTTAGTCTCACTACTGATGTACATACCATTCGAGCAACTAGAGTTTGCCATGCACATAAAAACAAGCCTGTATTCCATGAAAAAGTAAGACAAAATATAAAACCCTAGCGATGAAAGATATCTATGCTATCTGACCTCCTGCTGTCCCATGACCATTGCTAAGCTGCCCATACTAGGAAAATTACATTACAACCTCGTTTACCTGAGCATCCCATCTTCCCCAAGCCATTCCAGCCTTCCAGGAAAGGATTCCAACAGCCATGCTATTTAGTACTCTCGCTTTGCAATCAGTATTGGTGGTGGCCAGGTCCCACATGGACAGCATGTATCTTAGATGCTCTATCTTAAAAGCACATGGGATATCAATACAGAAATGAGCATGAAAATACAACATAGGGCAAACACTGGATATAGACTATTAATGGATGACAGGTGTTTGCTTTTTCTGACCTTCATTAATGTACATTAATTTGATAATGGAATTAAAAACTCAGAACTTAATTGAATTAGGGAGTATCTATGCCAAAGAGTTGGGTTCAGTTTTGTTTTGGTAAAAGACAAAGTTGTCGCTTATACTCTCAATTGTGATTAACTCTGAGGATAAAATAAGCATCTTTCGTCACTTTTTTTAAACGATGCTCATGGTGACACCATAGCCAATGACCTGTCATGGGTGTCCACCTTCCAGGGACCCCATGCTGGTAAAAGCAAAGGATTGGTCTCAAACAAAATTAGGTGGAATGGTTTCTCATGTCCACTTTCTAACACAGCATTTCACTGTATGCAAAGAGCATCAGCACAGTTACTTTTCTGGCTCTTATGAAATCTAGGGCACTTGTAAAGAAAGGCAAAACACCCAAGTACTACTCCAGAGAAGTGGAAACTTTATGGCATGCTCTTTTCTCTCTTCCTTCTGCAAGGCTCTCAGTCTTTCCTTTTTCCACCAATTGAATAAACATCACTGCAAACCCACAGCTGGTCCTTGGAATTGTGTCCCAAGTCACTTGGAAGCAGTCAAGAGGAGGCGGGCCAGCAAGGTCTCTAGTGCTCCAAGTACAAGCCCTGCCCCAGGGGAAATTGCACTCGGGGCCTGGCGTTGCAAAAGGAAACGCTGGCAGGCAAACTCCCTGGCATTTAGAAAACAGCTGGTGTCATCTGAAACGCTCCGAGGACTTAAAAGATGAGGTCCGGATTATTCAGATAGAGGTTTTCAGAGGAATGGGTGACTGAAAACAGCTAGCTGGATCGGTCTGAAAAAGAAAGACGGATGCCAAGGCGAACAGAGGTGATGCCACCCTCTAAGCCCAGGGAGAGTTACCCACGCCACGCTCACAAGCGAGACCATAGCACTCCACTTGGGTGGGAGCCGGCCTTGGGGAACCTCCTGCTGCAACACACCAGGGCGGCTCCTGCAGGTCAGCTGGCCGGCACAGCACACAGATGAACGAACTCACGGACAGGAGCCGAACTCACGGCTGGGCCGAGGCGGCAGGCCCCCCCAAGGGGGCCG
>NW_008239553.1:6628380-6643179 GCF_000691975.1 Corvus brachyrhynchos
AGGGGGGGGGGCAGGCCCCGGCTGCGGCCGTGTCACCGGGCCCCGGGCAGGCTGCTGGGGTTACCGTGTCCTCTCCAGCCTAGGGCAAGAGAAAGCTGATAAACAGGGCGGGTATTAGTGGGCCTGAATATCCAGTGCTTGAGAAGACAGTCTGATTTGTCACTGGGCACGGGAGGAGGATTCCATGATCTCTGCAAAGTTATCGATAAGTGACGCTAGTGTGGCCCAAACACATTAACCTGTTCCACCACTTTCTGTGCCAACTATGCGTTCTTTGCTTGCTTCAGTTCTTCAGGCATGCAGAAGGCTCAGGGCTTGGTAGTGAGGGTAAGGTTAGCTGACCACCGCCAGACACTTGTTCCTGGCCCTAGGAAGTGGTCTGGTCTTTTTGTTCACTCTTTGACCCTCCTTATAGAACTGGTGCTCCCTACTTCCTGAAACTGGAAATGAACTTCTCTCCCCTTCACATGAACCCCCGGTCTAATTTGCACAAAGGAATTTCTGATATGATGGTAATTGATTGCAGTACAGAACCCAAGCAGAGCCTCCCACTCCACCCTGGAATTGAAGTGTCACTAAGAAGTCACTGAGTCTTACAGTGGGTGACTCAAGTCATTCTCGGGGCGGAATGAGAGCAGAATGCACAACTGCAGTGTGTGGGCTAAAATGACAAGGTCCAGATACTCCTTGCTCCAGGTGTGAGCTGGTCTCTGGGTGGAGTCAAAGTGGAGCTTCTCCCCATGGGTTGCATAATTGGGCACATTCTTTCATGCAAGGATTCACCTTTCCCTGAAGCCCACAATGTGCTTTGTGTGAGATGGAGTCTGCCTTGATAGTGTTTTGTGTAATTAATGGTATTTCTCTAGAAGTTCCCTAAAATATTTACTAGATTGTCCTTTGAGTTACAGCTTGGAACAGAATGAATGTGTGAGCTTGATCAGCTGCCTGCTGCCTTCCCTATTCTGTGCCAGGTCTATTGTATTGCTTTATTGGCTTTTTTATTTTTTTCTTCTGACCTGTGTGTTCGAGCTTCTCTGGCTTGCCTGCACTTGTTCAAGTGAAGACTGTCTTCTTCTCAGGCTGTAAAAAGAGGTAACTTTAGCGTGTCAGCTATGTATAGGGCTGAGAACAACTGCCCCCCTGGAACTCTATTATCAAATGCCAACAAGTAAATAGGATTGTGTGTGACTGGACTATGCCAAAATGCTGCAGGTCACTGGAAGATAGTGTGTGTAACTAAGTCATAAAAGCCTGAAAATTTTATGGACCCAAATTAATTTCACAAGATAATGACTGGTGCTTTTAGTCATTCTAGGTTTTTGTGGATTATACAAGATCTAGCCTGAATCTTTTTGGCTTTCCCCAGATGATCGTGAGTTTCCAACAAAAAGAGAATAAAAATATCAGAGAATTAGTATATATTTACACATGCACACATATGTATGTGTGTGTGTATATATATGTATAAGATCAGTAATACAATAATGTGACTTCTTAGGAGATACAAAGCTGTAAGAATGCCTTAGTCACCACAAAGGGGTGATGTGAGCTTTTGTCAGAACTCATGATATCAGCAAGCATGGCAAATACTGTATATTCTTTACTCTGGCCATCTTGAGAGCTGGAGATTATTCAGTTGTTGTTTGAACATTTAGTCTGTGTCATGGCTGACATCCAGAGATTGAGCTGGGGACCTCAAAAGCTAAAAGTATCTGCTTGTAGCCTGAGTGGAAAAAGCTATACTCTTGATCAGAGAGCATTAATAAACTGCCTCTATTTTTGCCATCAGCTGATCAGTGATCTGTGAATTTGGGCTGCTCTTGAGAGTTCATGGGGAAATGTCTGAACAATAGGAGAGCTGTTCAAGCCCTTTAAGGAGCTCTTATCTTTTTAAAACAGACTTTGTGATCAGGCAAGCTGTTTTATCACTAGTTACTTGGTGCGATGGGTGTAGAGGGTACTCTGTGAGAGGCAACTGTGTCAGATAGATTAAAAAAAAGCCTTAATAGTTCAGTCTAAGACTTTAGTGGATGGGTCAGAAAACAGTGACTGCTGTATCTGGAAGTTTTCATGAAGAATTTAGGATTTTGCTCTTTGAAGAATTACAAAAGAACTTTGCATCCTCGGAGCAGTTAAGAAGCTGTTCAAGTGGTAGCTTTTTGCCACTACCTTGCAGCATGGTGACCCCTGTTAATTTAACATCAAAATGCACTCTGACTGGGCACAAGTTTTTCCAGCAGCACAAAGGAAAATGTCAGTGCAAAGAACCTGGTGCATCCTCTGCTGTAATCATCTAGCTTTATTTCAGTGACTGCTACATTAGTTTCAAGTTCCTTCAAGCTGAAATGTGGGCTGAAGCTGGGCACTGCTATAAGGCAGTAAATGTGACTGGCATCCTAATCACATTTGAGCCTTCACTGGTTTCTCCTTGCCGTGAATGGGATGATGGGAATGAGCCTTTCAGACTTGCTATAGTTGGAATTTGTGTGTTAAATCTAGTGATTGTCACTGGGCACTGGAGTTTGTTGAAAAGACATGTGAGAGATCTCCATGGTACCCGGGGCCTGGATCCAGAGGCATTAGGTTTGTGGGGGATTTTATGCTCTCTTAATAGGTGACTGTGGTAGGACTCTGTTTATTGCAACTAAGTTTTTCCAAGCTAGAGGAGTTAGATTACTGCAGACAGCCCATAAGTAACAGTGCTAGCAGGTCTTCAGCCTTCTCAGTCCTGTCCCTGCTGTGAGCTTGCCCAAGCTGTGTCTCTTCTGTTTGCCAGAAGATACAGTACTTGCCTCCTGGGATCTCAGGGACATAGTCAGTTCTTTCAGTCACCTACAGGTGATTTTCTGGTGGTAGTAACTTCTGCCATCTCTCAGTACAGTTCCCCTGTTGCTGAGCCGAACCTCTCCCACTCCTGAGGGTGCTGAGCTGCACCAGCTGCAGTACTGCTGTGCAGAGCTCTGAAGTAGCCTTGATGCTTTTTCTGACAAGGGCAAGAAGCTTTCCTGGAGGATTGGGAGAAGATGTAGCATATTTCACTTCTTGAATGATTGTAGGTATTCACTTTTGCTTCTTGATGTTTTCAGTTAGCTCTTCCTTGTACCAGGACTGGTGAGCTGTGGAAGCCCATGTGAAAGCTCACTGTTGACTCCAGCAGGCTTCTACTCCAATGCAAGCAAACAACTAGGGTTTTGAGCTGCTTCAGGAAGCATTGCAGGGAAATAAAGCCCACTGGGTTGCTGTGTTGTGCTTGTGGTTTTTTTAAAAAGCCTTCCAGTGTTCTTTCTCCACATGTCAGGTTGAATCTGGAGGACCAGAAACTGAGATCATTCCTTTGGGCAGTGGACTGAGAAAGCAAATGACATTCCAGTGATGCTGAACAGTTAAAATCTGTCCTGTCACATGTACACTTTAGGCTGACTGCCCCACTTGCCTGTGTTCTTCTAAAGTATTTTGAATAACATTTGGGATATGAAGTGTTAATAGTCCTGTTTTTCAGCCTGAGATCCAAAAATTTATTTTATGAGGCACTACTGATACCAAGGAGCAGATTCCATGCGGATACTATGAAAGCAGATAAAAGTTGCTCCATGACATGCCAGGCAATGAACTTCAAGAAGAATGTGTGAAGTATTCATGGCCTTTCAGTAGAAGAATTTCAGCCTTTCGGTACTTAAAAGGAGCTTATAAAAAAGAGGGAGAGCAACTTTTTACATGGGCAGATGGCGACTGGACAAGGGGGAATGGTTTTAAACTAGAGGAGAGATTTAGATTAGATGTTATGAAGAAATTCTTTACTCAGAGGATTTCTAGAACAGGTTGCCCAGAGAAGTTGTGGATGCCCCCATCCCTGGCAGTGTTCAAAGCCAGGTTGGATGGGGCTTTGAGCAACTGGTCTAGTGGGTGGCATCCAAGCCCATGGAGATGGGCTTGGAACTAGATGATCTTCGTGGTCCCTTCCAAACCAAACCATTCTATGATTCAATGAAGTATGAATCTCCACAGTGCAGGCCAGTTCCTAATGGCTTTCCTACTTCAACCTTGTTACCTGTGTGTATCTCTGGGAAATCTGTCAGAAAGATGTATGAATACTTTTAGGAGTGGAGTATTGACAAAGTGGCTGATCTGCCAAACTCTTCTTGAACCGGGAGATGATACAAAGGGAATATAAGTCCTCTCCAGTCCACAGAGCAAATGATGCTTTTTCACATGTCTGGTCCTACAAAAGACTATGCAAAATGTCTCTATGTAAAAGCTACTGTACAGTCCTTCCAGTTCATATAGTATTGAAATCTGCCTTACAGTTGCAGTTGTTTTTATGCTGTTTAGATTTTCCTGCAGAGTAAACCTAGCTCTGGTAACAAAAGGTGAAAAAAGAGCCTTGCCGTCAAAGTGGAGGAACTGGTCACACCTGGAACAGAACTAATGGGTGTGATGCTTTAAGCTCATTCTTCTTTACCATAAGAGATGCCCTAGCAGTCAGTCTTATCTTACTCGGCTCTCAATTCAAGGAGTTGGTTGTACTCCCTCCTACAGACTGTTTGGGACTTGAAACTCTGCAGGGAACTGGATGAACTTCAGAAATGCCTTGAGGATGATCTTTCATGTTTTTGTCTACATTATATGAATATTTGGAAGGAAAGTATTCACATAATAAGCAGTTTTAGTAAATCAGCTTTTACCAGGTAAAACCAGAAATCTATTTGATGCAACCATAGATAAAGAAATGCAGTACTTTGAATTAATTTGCAATGATTGTCACGCACTTGGTCTGAAGGACAAATTTCTTGCCAACTCTTATTTCCCATTCCCCTTCCTCAAAAAGCAGTCAGTGGAAAAGACAACTATTGGTAAAGGAAACCCAGAAGTTGCAGAACTGTAGAAGGGTTCCAAGTGGGAGAAGGGAGCATAGAAGGCTGGAGACTTCTGACTGCTGTGCAGTCTAGTGAAGCAAGAAACCACCAGAAGCTCAGTGTTAGAATGGAGCTAACTGGCTTGTGGCTCCCACAAAAGGTTGTTTGATTGCATCGATTGCAGTTGGCTTCCTTAAGACTTCCTAATGCATTAATGTAAACTTGATCCCTGCTTTGGATGTTGCAAGGTGATTCAATCACAGGAGAATATTCCAAGGGCAGGAACTTACTGGAGTTTGCTCCCCATCCGCAACCATAGGAAACACCCCTGATCACCACTTCCCATTATTTCTGCCTTCTTTACTCAGGGTTAGATGAGTCCAGGGTGTTTTATTCTGTCCAACCAAACTTCTTACTCCAAGCCTAGTTGGAGAGGGTAGACTGGCCCAGCCTGCTACTACAATGAGTTACCTTTACTAAGTTCCAGGCAACTGTGTCACAGGATGGACTATTGATCTTACCAGTCAATAAGTGCACAAAAAACCATTACCAGATAAGATGCAGATTAAATCCTGGAAAATGTTTACATTCAGTGTGGATTGAGACTGCTGAGGGATATACTAGCTTTGACTAGAGCTTTAAACACCTGCTTATCAGTGATTTAGGAAGAAAGAACTTCCAGTTGTTTGGGGTTCCTTCTGATGAGAAGGGAAGCGCATGTGTTTGCTGGCAAGCTTGGTGTTTGCTTGCAGAGACTGATGAAGCAGGGTGGGAAGTAGCCTGGGAAATACCTAGCATAGAAGCAAACAAGTGAAGAGGCCAGGGAGTGGGACAGCAGAGATTACAGGTTCTCAATATCTGCCTGGGTTAAAACCTTGCCCTGAGAGCATGGTAAGACAGGGAGTGTGAGAGCTGGAAAGTGGGCATGCTGTGACTAATGAGTACAACAGGAGTGATGCTGTTCACAGGGCTAAGAAAGCAGGCTAGGGTAGTGCTGTTCCTGGTAGCTTGTATGTGTGGCTTCTTACTAAGCTGTCAGCTGCAGCTGCTAAACACATAGACGCAACATACGTGTTTAAATTATTCTAGCAACCATTTTGAATAAAAATGAACATAGCCTATTGCCCTGTTTGAGAATGGTACCCAGTGGTTCAGCTCTGGCTTCTTCCCTCCTTCAGCTCTGTATTTGAGATTATAATAATTTTTTTTAATACAAAGAACAACTGGGAAGAAACCACATACCTTGATAGCCCACTACATTCCTTCATTAACACTGTCTCATAGTGTCACATTAACCAGAATAGATCTGTGTTCCTGTAATATTAAAGATCCTCTACATCATTTTGGAAAAGAGAGCAGATTTTTTTTCCTTCTTTGGGTAAAACAATTTCTGCCTGGTAAAGCTGTGTCAGCCAGGAATCTTAACCCCTAGATCAGCAGCAATGTATTCTTATTAGTAGAAGCCTGTCCTGTAGCCTTGGCTGCTGATAGGGAATAGCTAATAAATGTAGAAAGGATTGAGTTCTGTATGAACACTTTGAAAACAGCTTGGGGTGGTACATGGGGAATGTCTGTCATCAGTACATTACCTTGGTCTGAATGTGAAGACTAAGCTGAAGAAGCTGTGGTCTGAAATAAGAGAATATAATGAAGCAGCACAAGCTCAGGGGGTCAGCCCTTCAAGTGGAACAGGATCTTTTCTGTGTTTTATACTTTGGTATAATCATAGAGAATTTTGCTAGTGGACAGCCACGTGTTCTCTAGAGAATCATGGGCTGGGAGATGGGCTTCTGTTACAGGCTTGCACATAGCTGAAGTGACCTCTGTGTGTAGTTACTGTTCTGCCTGATGTCTCTCTGACCTTTCCCTGGCTGGAGAAATGAGCTGAAATCTTGCTTGAAACTGTATTAGACAGCCCTGGCAGGCTTCAATCCTTAGGGAGAGGCTGGGAAACACTGGCTTAGTCCCTTTCCCAGTCAGGTGACTGCTGAGGGTGTGACACTGCAGTAAGAGAAATACCTCTAAGGGAAGTTTTGGAGGATCTTTGTGTTACATTGCATCCTTTCTAGCAGTAGATAAGATCTGTCCCCTCTTCAGAAAGGTGAGTACACCTGTAAATACCAGACCTCCTATATAATGGCAGTGGAGAGCACATTACTGGGCATCATCCCAGTTGCTGGTTCAGACCTACTGGATGTGTAGTTCCAGAGATGGTGAGTCTGGAAAGCACACCCTGTTCCATGCCCCATTTTGTTCTCTCTGTTGGGGACCTTCCTAGCTCTTCTGTACCAACAGCAGTCCAGTTTGTTACACTGCTGGAGTCATGTGGAATCTCCTGGCTTCAGCTCTCTAGTTTTGTTCTGACAAGTTAAAAGGAAAAAAAAAAAAAAGGGATTTCATGCTTGTCATTCTGTAAGGGAAGGGGGGCTGCCATCTTTTTTGGATTGTTCAGATTGAAGTGTTTATCTGCAACCTATACCAGAGTGCCAGTGTTTTTGGAGAGAAAAGAATACTTTGACCACTGTGTACAGAAAAATGACCTGGGAATCAAACAAATTGGCTGCAGAAAGTATCAAATTCCTGCCTTGTGGTGGTAGTTGTCTTGAGGTGGAAATTAGTAGCAACCTGTTATTGATTAAAACTTTTGCTTTAGCACCTATATAGAAATTGATCCACAATAAAAATGTGTCTCCACCAAAGCCTCAGTTACTAGATAAATGTAACTCAGTTTGTTCCTACATGTGTCTGCATCCAGCATTTGCTGTTGCACTTGGGAAAGGGGAGTTGGGCAGAAGGCCTTGTCTGGTGGGATATACAAGCTTTGTTTCTGTGGATGAATTCCTGCAAGGTTGCATACACCAGCCCTTTGAGCATTTGTAGAGTTCAGAGGCTTGATCTTGGTGAACTTTGGAAAACAGTTGCTCACAGGGAGTCTCAGGAGGCAGTCAAGCAATGCATAGAAGTGGTGGTGCCTTGGGCATTTGGAGGCTGGAAGTATTGGAATGTAATGTAGATGGAAGAGGATTTCTGTGGTTTACCTGCCTGAGGGAAAGCTTTCAGTGGAGAAGAGCTATTATTACTTTTGGGTCTAGAAGTTTTCTTTGTGGATTGGGACTCTGTTGCACAGATGCTGTGAAAGCATGAAACAAGGCACACCCTATAATGCATAATGGTTTTCACATGTTTTTGAAAGGGAAGGTTTTAGCCTGGCACCTTGGTCTGAGAGCAGGGATCTGTGGTCTGAGATGCATCCCTGACTGCATCATGTGTGAGAATAACAACATGGCTTAAAGGTAAAAGCAGCTCTATTGCAATGAACCCTCTGGCATTTTCCCGAGTGCAGCTCGGTACCAGTGAGACAGTCATGAGCCATTCCACCTTTCTGCAGCTAAAGAGCAAGAGCCATTTTTTGATAACTTAATAGGGAGTTGATAGTAGGTGTGGCCCAATAATTATGTTGGCTCCTACGTGAGAGCAGGTATGTGGGGGAAGAAGGGAGGTATCTTTTCTAACACTGGAAGCAGAAACAGTTGTAGCTGTCATTTGCATGGTTCAGCTTTCCTGATGTTGCTGGTTGTAGTGGTGTCTGTGATACCTTTATCCGTAATCCTCTGGAGGTGTGAAATGAATAGCAATGTAGTCACTCCTTCCCTCTTCTTCGGAGACCTTGTTTTCCAAGAGCTGCAGTGAGGTCTTAAGTAGCTCTTAAATGTGAGAGCTGATAAAGGTGGGAAGGTAGGAATAAACATTCCTTTGCCCTGCAAATATGATTTGCTAGATAGCCTCCTCCTAGCAGAGGTGGCAGTGGCATCAGGAGGAGTCTTGTATGTAATACTAGCCCACGTAAAACTCCAGTCAACCCAGTATAACTCCAGCTACATTGCTCGTACTATACAGGCTCTGCCAGGCCTCCTGAATCATTTGGTGGCTCTTGCTAAATCAGGCTGTCCACAAGGTATCCCTGTCATCTTTACTTTGCTGTAAAACAACTTCCAGGCTTTGGCACATATATTTACTTTTCCCGTCAAACTCAGGTTTTCCCTGGTCTCAAACCCTTAGTGGCTTACAACATGTGGTATTTCAGGAATAGATAGGCATGAAGGGGTGGACTGGCAATCTACTTGCTCTTCCAGGGCTCGCTCAGGGTGACAGCAGCAGCTGCTCTTTCCAGCCCCTCTGTGCAGTACTAAGTACCTTCCCTATGTCTGCATGCAGATCCAATTTGATCTGCTGACTGACATGGACTCATGAAGTATGTAAAGTCCAGAAAAAGCCCAGCAGAAAAGGGTCCTTCTTGTTCTTTGACCCTTTTGCTTCTACCAAGCTGGATTTTTCTGGATGTCTATAAAGTCCATACAACTGCAATGGAAATATGTACTCAATGGACTGCTACTCGGGTCATGGAGATTAGCCTGTAGAAATATTATACCACTTCATTGTATTTTCCCACCTAGCTATGGTGCTGATGACTACAGTAAAGCCTTAAGTTGTGGGATACTTTGCCACATGATGTTATGGATGCTGAAAACTCATATATGAGTTCAAATGCAGGTTGAAGAAATTAATGGAAGAGAAATCTGTTGAGTGCTCATTCATAGGTGCCACATCCAGCTCAGGGAAGTTCCTGTCAGCAAGTGATTAGAGGCTTGGAGAACATGCAGGGAGGCATCATGTATGCTTGCTCTGTTGTGAAAGTGAGGGAAGGTATCTGCTTTTGGCTGCTGTCTAGAAAGGCTATGAGGCCATGATAAACCTTAGTCTGATCCAGCACAGCTACTACTGTATTTCAGAGCCTGTTAGTGACCGTAAATCTGGTTGAGTTGGTAACTCCTGAGAAAGCAAGCAGATGTGACTCAAATTCTAACATGGAAACTGCAGAAATAATAGATTGAGGTTTTGGGACATTTGTTTTTCCTGACTCTCCCTTGAATGAACAAGCGTGTACTGCCACACAACAGCTTTCCACATTTACCCCCCAAATTCTAGTACCATGTAGTCAGCCCGAATTGGAAACCAGAGATGGAAGGCATGTTTGTGATTCATTGCTTCCTGATAAAGTGGGGATGGGGGAGTGGTGCGGAAAAAGTGATACAGCGTTCATGTGTCATGTATAATTGATCTATGTCTTCATCAGGAGAAAAAAAGAAAGAATGGGTTTTAAATATACCTTTACATAACTTCATGAAGTTTTTTTAAATCATAGCAATTTCAGGAATGTGTAGTCTGGTTTTATTGGGGACTACTGGGAAGCCTTATAAGGTTTTTGATGAGCTTTAACCTTTTATCCAGTGACCTGGACCACTCATAGTCACAACTCTTCCCCCTCAACCTCCTGGCCTCCCCTTCCTCACAAAAAGTCACTAGCTTGCAATAATCCAGTCTGCTTTTCTTTCCTTCCTTCTCTTTGCCTACCTTCTTTCATCTTAAAAATGGTCTTGTTGTCTGGCTAAAAACCCCACTTCCAGGTTTTGCAGGTTCTATTCTCAGCTGCCCTAACCTTCCAGCTGCAGCTGAGTGCTGGTGACTGAGAAGGGATTTTTTGCTTGTCTGTTGTTTTTGTTGTTGTTGTTGTTTTTGATAGACTTTTTTACATTGAGGTAAGTCCCCAGGGATGTAAGCGTGAGATAAGCAAAAATGCCTTATTCTGCCCTTGCTTCTAATAGCCTCTGCAGACCTTTTACTTCTCTTTGCTCTGTGGAAAGCTGATGACAGTTCCCTGTACCATATGGCAAAATAAAGTATTTCTGAGAATATGATGGGAACAGCTTACAGAAGCAAGGGACAAAAAAGCTCTCCTGCTAGAGACCCATGTCCTACCAGTGCAGTGCTAGGTGCTTGACTACTAAAAGGACTGTAGACTAGAATATGCTTTCTGGTGAGTTTTGGTGGCTTTTTTTTTTTTTTAATGTGGAGTTATCAAGTTCTTTGACTTGCGTATAAATCTTCTTCATCTTTAGTTAAAAGGGACTGGAGAAAGTGTATGTGTATCCTTCCCTCTTTCTCCCAAAGGCAGCTGTGTGCAAAAGTATATGCAGCAGTGCATGGAGGCTGTGGAGTTTGCTAAACTGGACACTGTCCAGTGAGGGGAGACCAGGCCCCACGTGGGGTGCCTGGGGTCTGTGCTTATTTTAGGCCTTTCTGGCCCAAGCTGTTCCCTGTGCTCAGCTGTTGTGATGCTACCTTTCCTGTACAGTGCTGTCAGCCACCCCAGTGTTTCTATTTTAACTCTCTGGGGCTTGATCTTGTGACACAAGGATTTGGCATCTCTCCTACGTGCTGGAACATGGCATCTCGGGAGGCACGGTGGCTGCAGCTGCTATATCAGAGGGTGCCCCTCCTAAGTAGCTGGTAGAAAAGGGACACCCCTAGGATTGCAGTGCATCAGAACAGGCATCATCCCTTCAAAGGAGTGTCTGACCGTACCCATCTCTGTCTCCTCCAGTCTTTTTTCAGAGTCTGAAGAGCTTGAGACACACTTGCCGGCTTCCCACTGCTCCCCCTTCGGCATCTCACTTTCAGCATTCAGGTATGTAGTTACTGGGGCCAGGAGTAGAGTTGCATGCCCTGGAGGCTGTAAGATGGCTTTGCAGTCAGATGACAAATGGTGGGGAGGGGAGGACAGGGACAGCTGGTGGCATGGTGGAGGAATTAGTTTTTCAAGGTTCAGGCACCTGTATGTCATATCCGATTTAACAACTTGCTTCAGTGACTGGAATTCAGTACTTCCAGCCTTCTGAAGAAGAAACAGCATTAATATACTTCTGACACACTCCATGAGATGACACTGGGCAAACATAGCCAAATGTCAAAAATTCCTGCAGTCTGGGTTGGGGCACTTCACTGTGAGGTTCCTGCCACCAAGAAGGATTTGCATGAGGTGGGAGATGTGTACTCTTGACCTGATCTTCATCTCTGCTGTGTGCTCTGTGGGCTGGCAAAATGAGCAGATACCTCTATGGGGTGTGAGGGAAGCTTTTTATAACCAGGAATGTGCAAGGGGAGAAGTGGCAGCAAGGGCTGTGCATGCTGCATTAACCTGGGCTTGTCTGGAAAGGATTGGGTTTGTCAGCAAGTGACTGGGCTTGGGTCCTGTTACTCCTTCTCTCATTCTTGCACAAGAACAACCCTGAACCTCTCTGCAAGGAATTCAGTGTTGTACCACATCAGGAACAAACTAGCAGTGCAAGCCAGCACAGGGGAATGGGCAAAAGTTCTGAGGCAGCAGAGAATGAGATGAACCTTTTACCTTTCAGCTTCGATTTTGAGCCTAATGCAGTGAGTGTAGTGAAACCAGCAGCTGTGCAAGGATGTTTCTAGGGAAGCAGTGTCCTGCGCTGCTGTTTGGCTGGGTATGCCCCAGCATGTTTCTGTACTTCTGCTCAAGCCCAGCTTGGCTGGTGGGCAGCTTATAGGGCTCCTCCCCATTCAAGACATGCCTGCCTGCTGACTGCTCAGCCTTGTTTTCCTGTCAGTTGTTGTAATCCCGTAATCCTGAGTCATACTGGGAAGCTGGAGTCATCTTCATTGACAGAAGATTTATTTAAAATCTTTCAAGGCAGATTTCAAATAGCTTTAGCTATCTCAGTTTCTATTACCCTCTTGAGGGCCTTTGTTAAGAAAGGGATCTCTGCAGAAGTATTTGGTGCTGCTGAAGAGTGTTGGATTCACGAGCATCTCTGATATCTGTACAGCCAAGGTTTGGCAACATTGTCTTCTATGACATCCTTTCCCAATGTGTTACAGGCCTGCCAAGGAGGCCTCCTGTCTGCAGGGAGGGAGGACGCCAGTTCAGTCCTGGGCATCTCTGCTGGACCTTGCCATTTGCAGCTGGAGGGGCACTGATGCCAGTACTTGACTGCAGGGCAGCAAGTTGGGCTCCTCCAGCTCCAAGAGTCATGGAGAACCATGCTGTCTGCAAAGGCTCAGCCACTGCTGTGTTTGAAGTCACTTTTCTCTATTCTCAGGTTAACTGAAATCTGCAAACATTCCCTGCTGCAAGAAAAAGAGGGTGATGTCATCAGAAGATGATGCTGGTGGGGAGGCTCCTGGGGGCAGTTTCTGGGAGGTAAGGAAGGATAATTGGAGTGTGAGGGAGGTAGGAGTGTCATCTTACCACCCACTGGTGGAATTACCAGTGGGTTGAGTTCTGGGTCTGTGGGTGACATGTTGCCCTTGAGGAGTGGAAGGGAGGAACTGTGGGAAGGTTCAGTACCATGCTGTGTGTTACTGCAGGGAGTAGGTGACTTCCACAGATGCTGTGGAATGAGAGTTCCTTGTTCAGCTGACATAGCTCTGAGCTGTGAGAGAAACAAGCAAAGCATCTCAGCTTCTTCTCTCCAGTGCTGTGTTTGCCTGAGAGTGCCAAAGGCGGGTCTGAGCCCAGATGCTGGCTTCAGAAGGGCCCATGTTCCCTCCCCATGCAATAATGGGCCTGCTGTTGTCTGTACTGAAGGAACATGAAAGTCAGTACAGTATAAACAATAATGTTGTGTGACGTTTCAGGCTGGAAACTACAAGCGGACAGTGAAACGTGTGGATGATGGGTACCGGCTCTGCAATGACTTAATCTCCTGCTTCCAGGAGCGAGCCAAGATAGAGAAGAACTATGCCCAGCAGCTAACAGAGTGGTCCCGTAAGTGGAGGACCAATGTGGAGAGAGGTAAAGTTGGCATATTAGACTGGGAACAGGAGGCAATCATTGCACTCTGCTCTGAGTGCTATCTCTTACTGAGGTGACATTGTTTCTTTCAGGGACAGGCTTCCCTTCCCCAGTAAGGGGGTGACTTTCTTGGGTGTCTTTTTTGTGTGTTTGCCTGTTTTTGTAGTCAGTCCTCTGATTCACTTAGAGAGGGGTTCTCTTGTCATGTGCTTGGTTATTAAAAAAAATAAGTCTGTGTGCTTAGTTTGGCAAGTCCTTGGGCAGTCCATGTCTTAAATCAAGCTGGAGATACCCCCTTTTTAAGGATGGCTTACCTGTCTTCTCCTCCAGTCTGAGAATAACTATTAATGCTGTGATTTAGTGGCAGTGTGGTCAAACTCACAAAGTAACAGGAAACAGTGGGACAGATGTCCCAAAGGACCTACTGGTCTGTGGAGCAGAAGCCTAGCTTCAGTCATGAACTAATGTTGCTGTCTGTCCTGAAGCTCAGGGCAGTTTTGGGAAGAGAATTTTCTACAGAAACCTTCTCCTAGTAGGCACCATCTGGAACAGTTGAGGTTGCCCAAAGAAATGCCCATCTCTTCCAGCTCTAACAGCCAGTCTAGATGCTGCCTGGTGGGACTGTGGAGACCAGTCAGTGCTGACTTGTTTGATTGGATAGAGTTAGGGAAGTGACTCCATGCTGGTAGAAGTATGCAGGAGAAAAAGAATCTGCAATCCTTTCTGTGGGCAGTAGGTATAAGAGCCCCTGTGGTGCTTATTCCTGCAGGTCCGCAGTATGGTACTCTGGAAAAGGCCTGGCATGCCTTCCTGACGGCTGCAGACAAACTGAGTGAAATTCATTTGGCTGTCCGGAACCACCTGGCTGGTGAAGACTCGGATAAGATCAAGGCCTGGCAGAAGGAGGCTTACCACAAGCAGATGATTGGAGGCTTCAAGGAAACAAAGGATGCAGAGGATGGGTTCCGCAAGGCCCAGAAACCCTGGGTGAAGAAGATGAAAGATGTAAGCAAAGTGTGAATGGGGAAAGAGATAAGGGCAGTAGAGCTGGCTGCCGGATTTCAAGAGCCACTGGGCAAACAAATGAGGTTAGCCAGAGTAGCAGAGAATCCCAGAGAGGGAGGGATGTCTCAAGGGTCTTGTTCTTACGGTTTTATAACCCCTGCCTGTATGGGAAGACTTTGGTAACAGGTTCTGTATTCCTGCACAGATGACATGTTAGCTAAGCAGGTTTTTTCAGAGCATGTGAGCTCTGAAAAAGAGATCATTTGAAGGTACCTCTTCCCA
>NW_008239553.1:6643237-6643564 GCF_000691975.1 Corvus brachyrhynchos
CTCCTCTGAGTATTGGAGAATCAGTGTTCGCAAGATCATGGCTTTTTCTGCATCCCTTCTCCTACAGGTGGAGACTTCTAAGAAAAACTACCATGCAGCCCGGAAGGAGGAGAAAACAGCCCATACAAGGGAGAACCATGCCAAGGCAGACTCATCTGTCTCCCAGGAGCAGATGCGCAAGTTGCAGGAGCGCGTAGAGAAGTGCACTCAAGAGGCTGAGAAGGTGCGTGTGAGTTGTATGGATGGGGGTCACAAGGCTACTCCTTTCAAGGAAAAAGCATTGGTGGTAATGTCCCTCGGCGAGATGACTCCTCCTGTAGCCTGATG
>NW_008239553.1:6643708-6655406 GCF_000691975.1 Corvus brachyrhynchos
TGCTGAAGCCTGATGTGAGATCCCATCGTCTGAGGTTTTAGTGAGCTGGACTGAGACTTCAGTAACCAAGGTCTCTGTCTTTGGAGTTGGGCAAGATCCTAATTAATAAACAAATTTAAAATAAAAAAGGAAAAAAGTGTAGGGGATTTGGTGCAGGGGGGTGGAACCTCTAGAGCTGAAGGCTTGGCTACCAAAAATAGAAGATTTGTCTGTCCAGAAGAGGGAAAAGCATGGAAGGTCCTGTACAGAAGAGAGTAGCAAGGAAGAACAGGAAATTTGCAAGAATATTAGGAGAGCAATGGACTGGGACACTAGCTATGGGATGTCTTCTTATTTCTTTGGTGTGTTTGCTCAACAGTGAAGGGTAGAAAAGAACTTGTCAGTCCCAAGCCAGAGTAGGGAGGGTTGTTACTTGTTTGCCATCGGGGCAACACATCTCACCATTGCTGTGCTCCTGCTACAGTGCAAGGATCAATATGAGAAGATGCTGGAAGAGTTGAACCGCTACAATCCCCGCTACATGGAGGACATGGAGCAAGTGTTTGAGGGCTGTCAGGAGGCAGAGCGCAAGCGATTGTGCTTCTTTAAGGAGATGCTTCTGAACCTGCACCAGCATCTCAACCTCTCCACTAATGAAAGGTACTGGCCCTGATACAGGGGGAATTGTGCCAGCCAGGAGTGCTTAGGCTCTGGTGAGGGGTGCCAGTTCTGGCATCTCTGCAAGCTGCTTGCTTGCATCAGCCAGATCTTGTTCCTTCCCCTTTCAGGTGTATCTTAGAACTGGCATTTGGTCTCTCTAAAGGGACCAGTGCTGGGGTCTGTGATTGTGGGCTCCCCAGAGAGGATTTTCTGCCTTCAAACCCTTCCTCTTTCACTACTGTCCAGTACTGTCCTGTGTGTGTACTTCTATCCTATGAAATGCCTCCATGTTGCTATATATAATCCCAGGCTAAGGAATGTAGCTCTGTTGCCTTCTAGTAGTGATGGTTATTCCACCCGTTTTGCCCTTAGTAGGGAGGCCTTTTGTGAAGTAGTGCCTGTAAGCCCTAAGAGGGGTTACACAATGGGTAATAGGTGTAGCCAAAAATCTTCTGTGCCCCTTTTATGGTAGAGGCAACAAATCTGAGCCACCTCCATGTCTGTGTGCAAGAAAGTGCCGAGTTCTTTCAGTGCTCATTTAATGAGCTGTGCTGAGAACTGGCACTTGTTAGGCACTGCCACACCAAACAAGCCTGTCCCGTTTGCCAAGCTGACTCTCCTGTAAGAGTGGCTGTGTTTTCCTAGGGCTGAATAGGTGCTGCTCTAGCACCTAGTCTTGTGTGATTGAGGATGCTATGTAATTGTGCATGAGGTTAATCTCTTCCTTCCTACTTGGCTTTTGGGAAACTGCCGAGGGACTTGATTGCTGGTGGTTTTGTTTGTTCTGGTCATAGCTTTCATGCGTTGTATCGGGATCTCCACCAAGTCATCATGGCTGCAGACAACCAGGAGGACCTGAAGTGGTGGCGCAACACTCACGGACCGGGCATGGCGATGAATTGGCCTCAGTTTGAGGTGGGGTAGCATTCTAGACTGTGTTAATGCTATTTCCAAACAATTAGCTGCTTTTCTGAAATTGGCAGATTACTAGTCTTGTGTTGGAAGGATCATGTCTTTGCTCAGCAAGCTTGGTGTGTTAGGCTCTTCTGAAATTGTTGTTGTGTTGCAAGCTGTCTGGTGCCCAAAGGGGCATACATAGGCTGCCAAGCTATACTCCAGCCATCCAGCTGCAAGGTCAAAGAACAGGAGGTGGTGCTCAGGGCCATGGGACAGCTTCCTGTGATGATTTTCTCACAGCCTCTTGTTGCGCCTTGGGATTCAACAGAAGTAAGCCTGCTATGCCGGCAAGGCTCTAGAGCTGACCAGTTCGGCTGCTACTGAAGTACAACCTTGTCTTCTGTCCTTCTATATTGGGCAGAAAAGATGTACGCAGCTTTTCTATCTGAGCGGCTTGATAGTATTACTGGTTTTCTCTGGACAGGAATGGTCCCTCGAAACACAGCGGCAAATCACCAAGAAGGAGAAGAGTGGCAAGATGGGTGATGATGTCACACTGACCAGCATTTTGCCTGCACGAGATGGTGTTGTCTCACAGACCCCTCTGCAGACAAGGTAAAGGCTGAATTCTGGGATACATCAGGTTAGGAAAAGTACAGTCCTGCCTAGGGCCGTGAATGAGTTGGATTGATAGGAGTATCTCTTCCTTAACTTCCTGTCTCTTGCCCATGGCCTTGCCTGTGGCACTCTGGAAAAGGCCATGTAGAAAATGCAGTTTAGGGTAGCTGTTTGGTTTTGGGTTTGTTTTGTTGCGTTTTTAGGGGTTTTTTTTGTTTGTTTTTGTTTGTTTGTCTAGCACATTCTGCCTCACAAAGTGCCTTCCTTGTAAAGATCCTTCTAGTGACAAGATTTAGCCCAGTCTGACTAGTGCTGTCTGATTCTGGCATGCATTTCCCCAGTTCTTCCTCCCAGAGAGGGTGAGAAGAGTTGGGAGTTGTGTGGTTTCCTAAATGAAGGCAACAAATTTTTATTGTTTTTCCCTGGTATGGTTCTGAGTAGTACCTGACAAGTTTGGGTATAGCTGCTTCCCTTGCCAGGAGGCAAGCCTGGAGAATAGGGAGAGGCAGAACAGACTCATCCTACTGTTCCAATAGCTGTCCTGCTTTAAAAGGTAGACTCTGGCCAAAGTGAACTGAGCAGAGAAGAATGGGGATATAGAGATTTCTCAAGGCCACTACTGTATTTCACAGTCAGTTGGATTCAGGGGGCCCTATTTGCCAATCTACAGGTTTTCCTATCAAGAGGAGCAGAACAGCCTCTTCTATGACACCCTGAAGGCACCAACCCATGTGAAGTTAGTATGGAACATAGCCTCTGCAGGGTTTTTTTGGGTTTCAGGTGTCTGTCCTCTGCTGCTCTTCCCCTCTGCTCTTGTCCCTGACCTGGAAAACATAATTCCAGACATCTCTTCAAGATGCACAACATGGCTTTTCCTCTCTGTTTTACTCTTGGCTGGAATAACTCTGGATGCAGCTGGGCTCTCCAGTTAGGACTGGCCTTCCTTGTGTGAGAGGGTCTGCTAGAGTAGGATGAGGTCATGAAGAGTGTGCATGTGTGAAAATACTTTGAGAGCACGTTACCCTCTTGGCCCTCAGGGCTCTAATGTGGGGTGCTTTCAACAAAATGTAGTATCTCCTGAGATATCTCTTCCTTGTTCACCCTTGCTTGGCTGTTGGGCCTCTTGCACCCTGTCCTATAGCAGAGCAGTCTCAGGGGGAGTCAGGGTAGTGCATGATTGGGGAGGAGGTGGGTGAACGATCAGTCTACTAACAACCATCTTGTCCTCTCTCACCTTCCACACACAAAGCGGAGGGAAGGAAGATATTTCTGAGTGGTCAGATGAGGACACTCCCAAGAAGTGCCTGGATGCCAACGGGCATGAGGATGACCTAAAGGTACCAGGTGTACGGGTACGAGCACTCTATGATTACACAGGACAGGAGGCTGATGAGCTGAGCTTTAAAGCAGGTACACAAGCACTAATCTCTTACTAACCTTTTGCTGTCCTCACTCGGGCTGACTGAATGATTGAAACACTCTGTAAGAATTGGATGTCCACTTGAAAACTGACACTTATCCTTCCCTTGGTCTGACCCACTACCAGCTCCTTCAAAGTGGATGATACAGTGGGAAATCTAATTTTTTCTAGACTAAAAGCTAGTGAGACCGCATGGAAAGAGACTGTCTAGGCCTTGGTCAGAATGTAGGGAGAGCACACCCCAAGTGATAAAACAGATCCTTCCTGCCTCCTCTTAGGGCATTTACTTTGAATTGTGTCTTGAAACTTTATTAAATGCTTCTCCCTGCACCATTGATATAAAAATTACATGGGTGTTCTGGATCATCTTTTCAAGTAATGTGAAGATAGGTATTTTGGGAGAAAGCTCACCTGACTTACGTGTACTACTGAAGGCAGAGGTCAGCTGGCAAAAACAGCTATGCAAACTGTTGCTCAAAATGGCTATCTTGACGATGGAGATCCTGGCTTGCAGCAGAGGATTGAGTGCTGGAGCAAACAGACCTGTCCCCTTTTCTTCCTTTAGTTAGTTTGCATGTGCCCTCCTCTCAACTTCAAGAGGACATCTGGATCTTGGGAGTGTTTCTGATCTTGCTTGTTTTGAGTTTTACATGGTATCTCTGTGCTATATCTCTCCAAAATGCACCCATTGAAAGTCACTGAAGTCATTCTGTAGCAGGGCCTTTGTGCCTGAGGCCAGTATCTATGCTGCCGTGTTACCATACTGGTAAACTTCCTAACACTAACTTTTTGCTTTAAAATATCTTGCAATGTGGGTGCTCTAGAACTTGACTTTGTTCTTTCTTTCCACTCAGCAGATGAAAGGGGTATGACTTGTTAGTTGCAGTCATCTTCTTTTTGAAGCTCCTCTGAGCAACACATACCAGTAAGGCTTCAGCTTAACAGCAGTGACTTTCTGAGACTCTGACAGTGTGGGATGTGCCTATTGATGCAGTCAGACTCCCTCTCTGGTAGAAGTATGACCTTGTGGTAGAGGAGAGGCTCTTTCTGCCCCTTCCCAAAGTAGATGTGAGACTGTTAAGAGTCTTTCCTGGTCATAGTCTGAGAAATCAGTTGATTTCATGCCTTACTGGTCAAACCAGACACTCCATCATGGAATAGGCATTTTGGGTCCTAACAGCCGGAGCTTAGCAGCTTCTTGTATTTCCTTCCCACTTGCCTATCAGAGGAGCCACTAAGAAAAAACTGTCTCAGATCCATCTGATCACGCTGGCTTGTAAGCATGTTCCTTAGGGAGAGAAAAGCAGGCAGAATTCTAGGGCACAAAAGATTTCTGATGCTGAATAGAAGAAGTGAAAGTCTGTTTAAGTTCCTTGGCTGAGGTGATGGTACTGAGTGTAAATACTGAAGAGATCAGTAATTCTGGCTTTGATTAAACTGTGCATTATGATATGGGTGTTGATAAGGGGAGAAAAGTGTGGTGATTCAGACCAATAGTCTTGCTTTTTATTAAGTCATCTTAGGTGGGTAAAAATGCCATGCTACCTTTCTCAAGGCTGCCTCCTAATGACTATTCTTACTTTTAGGTGAAGAACTAATGAAGATTAGTGAGGAAGATGAGCAGGGCTGGTGCAAGGGGCGACTTCTCACTGGTCAAGTTGGACTCTATCCTGCTAATTATGTTGAAAAGGTTGGATCATGATTACTGCTGCCTTGCCAGTGCCTCACAGCCATACCAGCATCTCCTGCAGAGGTCCCTGGGTCATTCCTGGCCCAACCCACCTTTGCAGTATATCCAGCAGCTTCTGGACTTTAAAGGCACATATTCCATGTAATTAATGCTTCATTTTAAACATCTAGAGCCATAGGGATTTTCTAAAAAATAAACAAGGATGAATAAAGACTTTTCTGAGCACTACAGTAGTGCAGGAGTGCAGAAAGAAACAGATCCTTTTGACTTTCACTCAGTGAAAGGAGTAAGTTTTTTCATGGAGCTCTATAAAAGAGAAAGCACGCTTCCTTCCCTTCAATGCACATGCCATCCATAGGGTGTTGAGGTCTGCCCTGCCTCCAGGCTTTCTGTTCAAGAAATTTTGGATGTGCAGGGTAATAGGGAACTTCTACTATTGTTTCCCCTTTTTAGCTCCATCAAGCTGACCAGTAGAAAGCTCTTCGTTCTCCCACATCTTTTATAAGGTTTTGGTATCCCTCACCTGCAAGCTTGTTGGCTTCCCTGGTAAGGCAGCTGGTATAAGTGATACAGCTTCAACCTGAACATCCCTCTCCACTGCCCTCATATTTATTGGAATAACCCCAGGAATGAATGACAGTATAGCTGAGGCACAGGAGAAAAAAGCTGCTGTCTTGCATGGTGTGGCTGTTAAGGCTGATGAGTTGTGAACAGACCTGTTGTACAGCAAGTTGGAGTTGACTGAATGCTCCCTGAGCTAAAATGGACTTTGACACATGCTGAAGGCTGGTTTTAACAAAATGACAGCCACAATCCAGTGCTGTTCTGGTTAGGATCCCTAAATTCACTTGTATATGTTGGGGTTTCTAATGAATCTAGATTATTTTGGCTACACCTCTCTTCAAGAGCACTTTGTGCACAGCAGACACCCTCTTTTTTTCCTCTCCTACATCTTGACTTACACAGGGCTAGAAGTGCACTCCCTGCTTTGCCAAAGACCCCTGCACTGTGATGAGGGTTGCACTGTGGAAGCTGCCTGCTGGCTGGCACAAATTAGCCATAAAGGGGCAACTCCCCTTCTTGTCCTGAATTGCTGCAAGTGCACTTACGACCATGTGTTAAGTGCCATTCAGCAGGGAGGATGTATCAAACATCTTTATCTCACCTGTCCTTTTGCTTTGGAAAGCCTGTGAGGCTGCTGGGAAGACCTGGCATCCTGATATGTATGCATCTGCATATTCCAGCATAGGGACTGATAAGCCCAAGAGCTTGAGGGCACAAAAAACTGGAAAAGCTCCCACTGTTGGAGAAACAAAGGCAAAAAAGCAATTGCTTAAAAATGGCTTACTTAGTACATCTGCTTGAAACTGCTGCTGAAATGCATTTTGAGTTTGTAGTAACCTTCTGTAGTGACATTCTTATTCTGGCCTAGCAAGTGTAAGTGACCTGGCTAAGTCAGACTCACAAAACTCAGTCTCCACCAACTGCATGGGGTGAACTGCTTCAGAGCTGTTTGGAAAAAGGGTGCTACACATAAGAAAGTCTGAAGTCATGGGTATAACTGGGATTAAATGGCCAGTAGGGTGTTAACAGCAGCTAGTAAGCCAAAATGTAGACTGAAACAGAGGAGGGGATGGACGAATTCAAACACCGTTAATTTATGAGGAGTAAAGTATCACAAACATCTCATTGCCTGGCTGACAGCAGAAATTAACCTTTTACAGCATACTGGATGCCTTGAAATGTAGTCTGCCATGGACAAAGAGATGGGGGACTAACGTTATTTAGTGCTTTTGTGAGACCACAGAAACTTAAGAGTTGAACAGTTTTGCTCAAAATATCCCTAGCACTGCATTTCATGAATGGGAAGGAGGGGTGAAAACTAAAAGAACAGGCTGAAGCATTTTGCTCAGAGTCTATTATGTAATTTCTCAAGAAAAGAGAAAGTATTTCTGAAAGGCAATTAAATATCTAAGCAACAGACATTAAAAATGCCTGATTTTAGCTATGAATTTACTTAGTATTCTAGGTTCAATATCTGAAGATGTTTCTAGGCTTATGCCATGTAATTAGAGGTGTTGGTGTATAAACACTGGGATTTATTTAAAGATCTAGTCTCTGCTTTCAGTTCTGTGTCCCAGGTAAAAGTATTGTTACTGTTGTGCAGTAATTACAAGTGTTCCACTCGCTGACCCACACTGAAATGATTTGTTGCTTCTTTGTCCCAGCACATGTGAATGTGAAGAGAGCCATGCCTGCCAGGCTTCTGAGACAACTGAGACTAAAACAGTGCTAAAATGACCTGAGCTGTCCTATAAACAATACTGAAGTGTCCCTGATAAGCCTGCATATTTCAAGCGCTAATGCTAGGATTTCATGTAAGGTCAAAAAATGGTAGAAGGGAGCTACAGAGGATAGCATGGAAAATTGATTTCAACTCCTCTTCTGAGTTTTAGTCAGGCTGTAATTAGGGATGGAGCTCAGTGTGGCCAGAATGTGCTAAAGGACAGAAATGTCCAGCAGATGGGACCTCTGATTACAGTACAAACAACCTGAAATTCCACAGGACAAAGTCTGAACAGACTTGTTTGTCCTAGGAAAACATGACCACCTGATTATAATGGGCTGCTTGAAGGTTTCCAGAAATAGCGACATATTGCAGCTTATGTGAACAAGTCCCCTAAGGAATGTTTGCACATCAGAAATTCCTGCCAAGAGCTGAAGTAATGGACAGCAGACAACACATAGAGAATGAAGAATTGCTTGGCTGGACTATACCTCATAAACTGGCATGGCACTTAGTCCTGGCTACCCAAAACCATCTGGATTAGTAGAAGAGAACCTGTGTAGTAAAAATCCAGCTAGAGGGAAGGAAAAAAAAAAAACCCAAACCAACCCACATCTAATACTCTTATAATAAAGTAATAGCTCTGCCTAGATACTTGGTTTTCCACAGAAGCAAATGAGGTTTTGTTAACCACAAAGATTCTAGTTGAAACTTGCCATCCATGCCATGCCAAAAGTTTTGTGTGTGAACAGAGACATGTACCCATGAACTAATTGCTGTGCCTGAATTCCAGAAGGCCAGTGAAGCCTGTTCTTCCCCCATGATTTTTGTAAAAAAAATACAAATGCATCTCTGTGCCTGATGGGCAACACAGTGAAAACTTATCTAGTCATATTTTATTTTTTAATAAAGCCATTCCTTGTGGAAAGCTCATATATCTGTGGTTAGCAGATAATTAATTTGGTTCTGGCATCTTCCTGGGAAAGAATTTTGGGAGTATCATGCAAAGCTTGGATTTCCTGTTGAAGATGAATTTTCTAGGAAGAGGAAGTTCAAGATTCTCTATGATGGGTCACACCCATTTCCCCAAAGTAGCAGCTGAGCTTGTCTAACCCAGTAATGTTTTTGCCCTGTAGGCAAAATCTGGGTCACAGAGCCCACAGGCCAGCTGTGCTCTGGGATGGTAGTTGAGTTGTGGTTAGCTCCAGCTCTGGGTGGCACTCCCACAGCCCTGCCTGGAGCTTGGGGCCATTGCTGCTTCAGTTTACTTTCCGTCCCACTTCCCATCCCCTGTGTCCTTGTGGCTGTTTTGCTTGGCACTAAGCATAGAGGCAGGTGCAAGCATGTGGCAATCCTGCACAGAGACCAGTCAGTGCTGTTACAAACTCCTGCACTGCCTCTGCTCCTGCCCTGTTTGCAGGTCCAGCCCAAGGCCACAGCTGTGAAGCTGTGGAGCTCAGCTCTGCTGTCTCCTGCAGGCTCCCCCACCTGCAGAGCAGGCTCTGCATGAACTGGAGCTGCCTTGGTTCATTTCTGGAGCTGCTGGCATTATGCTTATGGAC
The DNA here is from genome assembly GCF_000691975.1 of Corvus brachyrhynchos. Lineage (NCBI taxonomy): Eukaryota > Metazoa > Chordata > Aves > Passeriformes > Corvidae > Corvus > Corvus brachyrhynchos. The sequence continues at coordinate 6,652,822 of NW_008239553.1, forward strand.
AGCAGGCTGCAAAAATCCCTTCTGCTTGTGAAGAAAGCTGGTGCTGCAGTGAAAATGGGCTTGAACACTCCACTTAGACCTGTAGGTGATCATTTCTAGAGTAACTGCACTGAGGCCAGCTGCTGACAGATCATGGGGCTGAACGTGAGACAAAGCCAGTGCAACAAACTCCATCTTGACCCATGGAAATGTGGTTGGAAAATACCCACTGCAGGCTGGCAGCAAAGGCTGTGCAAAACAAGCAATAGTAAGGCTGCATGATACAAGGCAAAGTGTCTTCAGAGGGACTTTGCACCAAACCAGCCCAAAACAAAAAAGGAGAAACAGAAAAATCTTGCAACCATGTGTTGAACCACTGCCCAGGTCCAGGCTACAAGGAGCTGAAAAACTCTGGGCTGCAAGGGAGTGAGGCTTTGCCAAGCTACCTAGGTTCTTAGCAGATCAAGGAGGATTAATATGAGAAGATGAACAAATCCTTGCTGAAAGGGAGGGGAAGAGGGCAATGGAGTAGGTTCTGTAACTGGGTAGTTATCTTTAGGACATCTTGACTAAGCAACATGGCTCCAGTGAACTTATCCAAACTAAATTTCAGTCCAAATCACCTCAGCTGCTTTCAGCACATCCATTTTCTGGCCATGTCCTCCTGATTTTCATCATTCAGTAACCCTGCTTAGAGGTTTCTGGTTTGTCAGTCTCTCAGCTTAAGGCAATTACAGCTGCTGAGACACCTCAACAGGCAGTGTAGTGGTGCTCAGCACTTCTTCCCCCTTAGTGTGAGGGTCCATAAGCTCTCCTCTTCAGTTTCAGCACTTTCACTGGGTCCTTCTAGTTACACATCCTGTGGTCCCTTCCTCCCTGCATTTCCTTTCTCTCCAAGCAGCTGGAAGTCTTCTTCTAGGTCCTGCACTCTCTCCCTTTGACTTCACTACCTTTCCTTCCTGAATCTATTGTTCCTGCTTCCAGCAGGAGGCTGACACTAAAACAGTCACTGCCCCCAGCTGTGACCACAGTAGCCCTTTCTCTCTTCAGGGCTTCCCCACAGGTGCCACACAGTTCCTAAGGAATGCTGTATCCATAATTCTATGGATGTTTATTTCACCAGTGGCTCTGCATCCCCTCTACACATTGCAGCCACCTCTGGAGCTGAAGCACTGCTATGTACTCCCTCTGCACCCAAATCCTTCATAGTGAGCTGTTTGACAGTGGTGATTCCACTCTGAAAATCCTTTGTTTTCAACAGAGCTTTCTCATCTTGCCTTGCTTACCTTGCCTTTTGGTCAGCTCTGCCTGCCTTACTTTCATGGGTCACTGTCTTCTGCTTAAGGCATACTCCCTATGCTTGTAGGGGCTGCAGTCCCTGTACTAGAGGGATTCCGTTTAGAAAACTCTTGAGTGGGGTGATCTGCAGGGAAGAAAGATTACACATCTACTGGAAAATTTGGAAGAGTCATGTCTGAGGGGTGGACAGCCCTACTGGTTCTGACCTCAGGCAAGTTAGTGCCTGTGCTGTCAACTGCCCTTGAAAGAATGTAGCTCAGGGTCTGCTTATTTCCCAGTTTTTCACCCTGCTTCCATGTGGTGTGATGTGCATATCTTCCATCACCTGAGTGATTGTCCCCTGCCAAACAGCCTGCTTCCAGCAGAGACATCTGTAACATCTCCAAACAGACCATCACAGCAAGATCTAAAACTAAGCCTCAGATCCAGGAAACCCCAGGGCACATCAGCCAGCATACCCCCACTTTGGGGTATCTCTAAAGCTTTCCAAGTCCAAAGCACCTGCCAGGCCAGAGGTGATACTACCAGACATTTGCAAATCAACATTTGATTATAATATTGGAAATGGAGTTACCAAAGAAAAAGCCTGAAGGCATACATGTACATACACACAGACACTCACTTAACAACTACTCAGGAGCAGCACGCTCCTGCCCTGGCCCTACTCTCCCGTCACCCTTTCCATCAAACCGCAGCAGTTTTGTCTGGCACAGTTGAAAGGGACAGTCCTCTCTTCTCCCTTTCAAAACTTCCTAGCCCTTGCCTTACTTACTCAGCAATCACACAAGCAGGAGCAGGTTAGTTCAGCAATGCAATGACAATCACTGTTTGAGCAGGGCTAGGGACACAACTCAGCCCATGGCTGCCACTTCCCAGAGTGGTTGCAAGGGCCAGCATGTGCAGCAGGACCAGCCTTTTGGCTGCAACACAACCCCAAATCAGAGCAAGCCATCCGTGACTACACTCCTCAATATCTCTTGAGTGACCCATCTGTTGTGTTCCTTAATTTATGTGTTCCTTCAACCTTTGCTGGCTTTTCTCCAAACACAACATTTGCAAGACTGAAGTAAAATTGTGTAAGTTGTAAACCTGAACAAAATATTCACTCTACACATAGTGTATTAGCTCCTTGGATCTTGCTGGAAGCATTGCATGGAGCCAAATGAGTGACATGACTGCCTGCCTTGGTGCTATACTTTTTCCTAGAGAGGCAGCTACTAATTACACTCAGTACAGCACACTGGCAGCCTGGTCAGCCACAACCCTCAGCCAGCTGATTCCCTTGCCTCCATCCAAGTGAATACATG
>NW_008239553.1:6655454-6659660 GCF_000691975.1 Corvus brachyrhynchos
CCCACAATGAGAACCGCCTGGCACCGTGCCCAGCCACAACCCTCAGCCAGCTGCTTCCCTTGCATCAATCCAAGTGAATACATGGCAGGGCAGTTTGCTGACTTGACAGAAACCTAACCCAACCCAAGAAAAAGTTTTCCATATGATCCCTGAAACCACAGAAAATTGGGAGCATCTTCTTACACACTCTGGGAAGGGGCATACCTGCTGAGAACCTTTCCCTTGTTCCAGTGAGAGGAAGAATGCTTTCTACCCGATTTTCCTCTCCTCCATTCGTGGCTGTGTTTGCTCTTTCCGCTACTGAAAATAGCCAGGCTGCCCTGAAATACTGAGCAGAGCTTTCTCCCAGAGCTACTGGCTATCCCCAAGGGAAATCATGTGGATTAGTCAGTGTCTGCAAACTGCTTAGTAAGAGAGGAGGAAAAAAAATACAAAAATAGATTTGTGTTAGGAATTGTTCTCTGCCCAAGGCATCACTGTAGATTTCTGGTACCCCACCACTCAACATTGTGATCCATGGGAAACTCTATCTCCCTGTTACTTTTTGGGTAGTTTACTGAATTTGCCATCCCCTTTCCCAAAACTTCTCATTCAGCAAAAGTGTGAGAGGCCAGTGAGTCTGAATAGGAGAGGAGGACTCAGCCACCTCATCTCTCTCCTGCAGAATCCTTTCACCCATGTTCTTTGCTGGGCAGTGAGAAAAGAGCAAGGTCCCTTTTTCTCTCTACCACCCTGCTTTTGGACAGACTCACACAGAAGCACTTTCTCTTACCTTTGGCTCAGGCCTGAAAGTGCAGGGCATGTTTTATCCCCATCACAGCACTTCCCTCCTGAGTCTCTCCAGTTCTTTCACAGTAACCTCATGTGTCCCTGGTGTTATGGGGGACTCAAAGATCATGCCTGGTCATCCTCCTTTGCTTTCCTTTTCTCTCTTGGATAATGCTGGGAACTATCTTTTATTGGCAGAGGTGGATAACAGCAAGGTGATCTCTGATTAGAAGGCTGCATCAGGCTCGGGGTCTGGTGTCACAGCAGTCAGGAGGAAAGAGGTAGACGTCAGATGGGATGCAGATGGACAGGGAAGCTGAGAGCCAAAGAGCAGGCTGCCAGCTTGGAGCTCAGAAATTCAGCACTAAAGCACATGAGATACAAAAGAAACAGATGCAGGAAATAGCAAGAACAGTGCAATGACAGCACTCATTCACAGGGAACAGTCAGCAGCAGGAGTTCTTTCCTGTACTGACAAAAGCAACAAAAAGAAACTGATTATTTCTCAGACCAGCAGCATGCTCTCCGTGCTGCTTTTATGCAAAACTGATGGACAGGATCAGCAGCCTTGCCACGATCTGGAGCAACCAGCATGGGATTGAAGGCCTGCAAGAGACCCTGCTGAGGTAGAGAAGTTGAAGTAACACTGCTGTAGCAAGCATTCCTAGGACACAATGCAGTGAACAGAAACTCTGCTTCCTCCATGGAGGAGAGGAGCTTGCACTGTATCTCCCCATGTCTCCTAGCACAGACTGGCAAAGTGTGACACTGACCTACTGGCCTCTGAGGCTGCCTTGGCTCCTCCTGAGCACGTGCCATTTCTCTCTGTCATGGTTTAACCCAGCATCCAAGTATCACACAGCTCACTCCACCCACCCCACACCACCCAGTGGGATGGGGAAGAGAACCAGAAAAAGGTAAAATTGGTGGGTGGAGATAAGAACAGTTTAATAACTGAAATAAAATATAATAATAGGAAAAAAGGAATTAAACCCAAGAAAAACAAGTGATACACAATACAATTACTCACCGCCTGCTGACTGATGCCCATCCCATTCCCAAACAGCAATCACAAGAAAGAAACAAGCAGAGGAGGGGAACAGCACCACACAACTGATGATGACAGGGCAGGAGCAAACAACTCAGGTTGAGGCAGCTACAGCCAACACGAATGCAAACACTCCCAATGCACGCTCATCATCTGAACTCCCTCCTCTGCACAAGATGCAGCTTACACAGCATGCACCCTGCCACCAGAGACTCCCTCTCCTGCCCTTCTGTAGCTTCACCTGTCGGGGCCCTGAAAGCACTAACAGGCTTTCATTGTCCAGAGCAGCCTCACCTGCGGCTCGACCCGAAGTCCCTGCCCATGGGGTTGGGCAGAGGGTGTGTTTGCATTTAAGCTCAGCCCAGGGTTCCCAGGCCCTGTCTAAGCTATGTTGAAGGAATAGTAGTCTCTGGCTGTGCTTTGTTGATCTTAACCTGTAGGCTGGTTTATCAGCCTGACCTCAGGCTTGCTTTGCCTTATCACCACAAACACGCTTGGCAATCGCTGGGGCTGATCCTGACCCAGTTTGACTGCAAGTGACCTCACCACCACGAGCTTGTCCAGCTATCTCAGTTCGTGGTCAAATCCAGCTGCTATGCTGGGCCTGCCTGGCTCTCTGTGGTCAGGTACTGTGGGAATGGGCCATGTCCAATGAGGGCCCTGGCTGCTGGCCTCAGGAACAGCCCCTCACAGCTCTCCTTGTCCTAGTGTGCAGCCAGCCCCTACTGCACCCTGATATCAGCTCTCCTGGTATGACTGCCAGGACAGCTGCACCACGAAGGGAACTCAACTTGTTTAAAAATAGCTGTGAGGAAAATGCTATCGGTTGCTTTTACCTGCATTGTTTCCCCAGTACATGTGTGTGTAATCCCAGAAATGGCATATAGGCACCATTAAGGTAGTAGAATAAAAGCAACAGAAAGCAGGGACTAATTAAGACAAGACTGCTGCCAAGAATGAGCTCTGTCAGCCTAGATCAGGCTTCAGTACCCAGCTCAGAAACTCCTCTCAGAGCAGCTTGAATCAGATATGTCAGCCAGAAGCCTCTCATGTTACTGCATGTGCCTAGCATATCAGGTCTCACTCTGACCATACAGTTAGAGCTTTGCCGATTCCCAGAACACAAGACCCTGCTAAACCTGCAAGGGTTTTTCTGCAGGGCTTTTTTTTTTCTCAACAACTCCGTTGTTCCTGATTGCATCTCTATGTCCCAATACTTTATGTATCTTCCTAAGACCATGGGTCCTAGGTTCCCATTGCAAGGAATTCTATTGTCTACCTTAACATCTGTGGATAATGTGGAAATAAGTGAAGAAAGCCCCTTTATATTTAAACTGAAAGTTGTCTTGTCCAGATATTAGTATATTTAACAATTTCTTTTAGTGACAAACTGGTGCTGCAGAGCAACCTCCTTTCAGAGGTAAGGAAATCCCATTGCATTCCATCTCTGTAATGCCATGCTCCTGATTAACTTTTGTTGTTGTTGTCATCCTTCTGAATCTCTCATTGCTCTGCAGTCACTTTTTTTTTTTCGCTAAAGCACAAAATGGACTATATACCATTGACTTTTAGTTCACAACACAACCATATTTTTTTCTATTTTTCTCGCATTATAACTGAATGACTTTCTAGGCAATATCCTGCTGCTTCTAGGCAGGTAATAAATACAGCTGTTAAGGGCCCTGACATCATCTTTGCTCTGAAGTAACAACTTCCCTACCTTGGTTACTGCTTCATGATGCCTTGATTACTGTATAGCCAAGTAATAGCTTCTTGAAAGGTCCTCCCTGATTAAAACAGGGCTATGAAGATGGAGAAGGGTCTGAAGGGGAAGCCAGAAGGGTCTGAAGGGGAAGGATGAAGTCACTTTGTCTTTCAGCCTGGAGGAAACTGAGGAGACCTCATCCCTCATTGTGGTCTTCAATATCCTCATGAGGGGACGCATAGGGGCAGGTACTGATCTATTCTCTTTAATGACCAGTGTCAGGATCTGAGGGAATGGCCTGAAGTTGTGTCACCAGAGATGTAGGTTTGATATTAGAAAAGGGTTCTTCACCCAGAGGGTCGTTGGGCACTGGAACAGGCTCCCCAAGGAAGTGGTCACAGTACCAGCTTGACAGAGTTCAAGAAGTGTTTGGACCGTGCTCTTCGGCACATGGTGTGACTTGAGAGATATCCTGTGCAGGGCCAGGAGTTGGACTCGATGATCTATGTGGGTCCCTTCCAACACAGGACATTCTGTAAATCATTTCCAAATCACCGTTTGCTTGTGCCAGTGTACCAGGCCCGGTGCCCTGAGGTCGGCTGCTGGAGCAGGCGATCCCTGTAAACGCTGCTCTGAGCTTTTTCTCCGGTAGCAGCTGACCCACGGCAGGCACTGCCCCATTGCT